>NC_139951.1:30316555-30424055 GCF_963454915.1 Gymnoscopelus microlampas | reverse complement strand
CGTGCATGCCTGTGTATGTGAGTGTGTCTCTCTGTGTGTCTGTGTGTGCATGTGTGAACAGAACACACCCAAATTGATATGTATGTCTGAAAGAAGCGGTAAGAGGGAGAGGTTGAGGGAGGGAGAGGGAGATTCTATGAGAGCTCGTTATTTTCCTGCCATTAGGGCTCAGTTCCACATTGGTCTCACACCAATGCTGGGATTGAGACAAGATGAAAACGCAGACTGAATCCTGGAGCAGGCTGCTCCCATCAAGCTTGAAATGTATCCTCACCGCTGAAATGGCAGCGATGAATAAATGTTTGTTTTCAATAAGTATCTTGGGCAAGCTGGGGCCAAGAGTTCCTCAAGAAGCTAGCCAGACTCTTGGGTTTGCATTAGCCTCATGGTCCCACCACACTTTGTCTCTTCGTGTATATACAGATCCATATGTCGTCCGTTGGAAGACACCGATGTTCACACTTGATGGAAATCCTTGCATATGTGGGAAACCTAAACAGACCGAGGCAAAGAGCAGCTTTTGTGGCGCAGCGGACTTAAACAAACTCTCCCCGATTGCAAGCACTTTGAGAGCAAACAGACTTCAATACTGCATGTGGATTCATCCTACATTTTGATTAAGTTTCACAGCTACATCAACCACAATCACAATCCCTCCATCTGACACTCTCCATGTGATTTGTGTCTGCTGTTGTCAGACACGGGTCTTGTTAGAGGGTGAGGTGCGGAGTATTTCGCGGGGGCCAGCGATGAGTGGAAGCCGAACGGGAATACAGAGAACAGTTTGAGGCAGCTCTTTGCCGCGACGCCTCATTACAAATGGATTAAAGTGGTGGGAACACATCAATTAATCATGGGCCCTATCTGTGCGCTTTCATCGATGTCCCAGCCGATGTTGGTCCCCTGGCGGGCTTCCATTTTTACAATGACAAGGTCTTGAGCTGTTCTTTTCTGAAATGGTTCGCACCTCGAGCGTCAGGATATTTTCCGTTCTTTATTGAGCCCAACAACTGTCTAACTTTCAAGAGCTCCCACCAGGGTCTGATTATGAAAGATATTCCACCAAATCCTACACTAGAAAAACTAGAAGTACAAATGATGTCCTCACTTCTCTCATCACCTAACTGTCACTGTCACTGCTTTCTCAGCAGGAACCAGGGGTTAGTGTTTACGGTGAATTCATGTGCGTATGCATGCAGCATAGTTGGCGTCTCAGTCTGCATTTCCATGTCTCACCAGGTGTTGCTAATCACTGCTAAACAAGCTGCGTCTCCACAGCAGAACGAGGTGGTTGGCGCTGTGTGTTTCAAAGGGTCCCCCTCAAGGCCGGCCATATCCATTTGGATTCTGCTCCGCAGGGATTTCGCCTCCCTCATCTCCTCCTCGCCACTGCAAAACCAGAGGAAATCGGCCCTTGCCGGCACTGAGCCCCAACCATAATGAGATTTGAGGGACTTCAAAGCGCCGTCCTTTGAGGGGGAAAAATAGATCGGGGAAAAATAGGTTTGAAATGCAAATGGTCCACTACTCATGATGTACATGAGTTATCTACCTCCGGAGCATGGCACAAAAGGACCAGATAAGTTTGGGTAACTGAAAAGTTTGGGAAAATGAGTTGACTGATACACTTCAAAGACAGGAGCAGTTCGTCTCTAAACCCGGATGGGAGCCATGTCGATATGAGAGCCTGTAGGAAGGAATTAGGTATTCCAGCTCTGAGAAAATTATACTCACATGCAGGAGAACATAATGTCTTTGAAAACAAAACATATAGGCAAACACACATAAAGCCAAATCGGCACCCAAGGCTTTGGCATATTGAGATGGAAAGGTTGGAGGTGTTATATTGTCAGTAGGCATAAAAAACACTGTCCTCCAGTGTTGTGTTCTATTTTTTTTCTGAAGGTATACGCTACGATACGATGCACGTGGTCGTGGGTATACGCTCTCGCGTTTTCAATGGATGAAACAGTTTTTGAAGGTATACGGTAGCGACGAAAAAAAATCTCAAGGTATACGCCGTACACAGCATCTGACGGTAGAACACACCACTGCTGTCCTCCACAGACTAGTTGTAAAGGTGCATTCAGACCACATGTGATCACGATGTACCCTAGCGTCCCTGTTGAGGAGTTGGCCTCGGTAATCTAAAAGGACTGTATATTTCTAGGTGCTGGCGGATATGTGACCGCTGTGGAGTGTTCCACAGGCCCGGGGAATTCCCTTAATCACCTAAGTAGTTATGATGAATGGGCCTAGTTTCTAAGTATATTATGAGTGTTTATGACTCTTTCTATTGTTATAGATTATTGCTATTTATCACTAATGGAGGCCGCCGAACTCTGTCCGGCCGCGCCCTAGTATTTATGGGCAGGATACGATGTCATGCGGTCGTAGGGCTACGTCACACTGGCGTTGTGTCCATATTTGGGACGACCGTCTCGTCGCCATCGTCGTCTTGGTAACACTCCCCCCAGTGACAGGATAATGTCACTATTCCACCAAACGATGATGTTCGTTGTTATTTCTTAGTCTTCGATTGATATCCCCCTGATGATAAGGGTGGAGAACCTGTGCGTGCTCTCTGCCCGTCAGAGATACTGCAAGGCGTTCAACACGTACCATATCCATCCTAGGGTCTGCCTCCAACGCATGAATGCATAAACCCATCCTGTTGGGTGTGTCCAAACGGTCAATCGGGTAGAGTAGGTGCGGCTGGCCGAATGCCAGTCCCCCTTCAGATAGTCGCGTCGGTGCGCTAGGCTTTCGTCTTCCTGCGGGTTGGGGGTTATGACATATCGGATCGCCAGGGGCTCCCTTGGCAGGAGGGCCAGTTTGGTCTCTCGTGGGTGTGTTGCGTTATTGCGTTGCTGTGCCACAGTCGATGGCGCTCTCTGACGGACGTCGGGCAAGGTGAGTGCGCTCTCCTCTTTACGCCGATGACTGGCCAGGGGAGTTCGTACCAGTGAAGTTCTGCGTCTCCGACGGGTACGAGTGATGTGGATGGATGTGCTATGCAGCCAGGGATCCCGGTATAGCTGTGGGGAGGTTGGCCTAGGTGGCTTAGGAGGATGTTGTGTCTGTGACGGTGTGTAAGCACGGCGGCGTAGAACACCATGGTGGCAAAGCCGAGGGTAACGATCCATATCATGGCGATCGTACTCCCGGATAGACGTCGTGCGTACACACATCGCACACTTGACATCGAGTTCATATCTCTTGATTCTGTTACCTGACCTCTGTGTGTATCGTTTTGGATTGTGCCTCCTGGTCCCGTGCCTCGCTCCTCCTCGGTCTTTGGGTGGAAAGCTTGAAGCAACGGGGCTCCACTGTTCCCTGGGCCTGGGTCCGTTATGTTAGACACGTAGCCCAAGGGTCTTGGATTTAGAATGGCTTCGGTCAAGGCGATGGAGAGCACCTGTGAGTCTATAAGGACTCTTTGCGTTGTGAATGGTGGTAATTCTGGGGGCCTCCTCTCTATTCTCTCGGCACACCTTGAGGCGTCAGGTGAATCTCCCCCCCCCCAGGAGCATAGCATTGTCATTTCTAGTCTTATGTCATCGGGGGGCAGGCACTGCTGCGAAGTCTGGCATTCGCGTTGGAACCGGCTTCGCTCAGCCTGGTTTGGTTGCCAGGCGATGGCTTCCGTTGTTGGTCCCATGTAAGGGACTAATTGCATGGAGTCGTTGTGTCCATCAGACACAGCCACGTGCGCTCTTTGTGGTGACTTAGAGGGCGCTCTTTGTGGTGACTTAGAGGGATCTCCGTGTCCGAGGACAAGCTGTAGGTTGATGTCATTTGTTGCAGGAGGGGGGTGTCCTGCTGGTGGGCCCTCCCCCCCCTGAGCCGTCTGCATTGTGCTCTGCACGCGTGGGAGAATGTCATTTGTTGCACGAGGGGGGTGTCCTGCTGGTGGGCCCTCCCCCCCCTGAGCCGTCTGCGTAGAAGATGGCGCAGCTGTAAGGAGTTCATCGACGTTAAGGACCGCGGCTACGTCGGGGACCTGAGGGCTGATCGCGTACTCACGACTGCTCCCCCGTGGAAGGGTGGGCGTCTCCGGGTGGCCCACTGGTGTGGTGTCGCAGCGAGGAGGGATGTCTCCTAGGTGACGTGGCGTGGGTGTGACCGTGGGTTCTGCCGCAGGCTGCTGCTGGTCTGCCTCGTGAGGGCAGAGCATGAGCTGCAGCGACGCCGTGGTACGAGTGGGGCTCAACAGACCTGGCTCTGGGCTGGCCGGTATAGTTATGCGTAGTGCAGGTTTGATACTCTCCGTGGTGTGGTCCTGTAGTGGCACCATGGGTCCAGCGGCTGGGCAGCCGCTATCGAATGGTGGCTGCCGACTGCCTGCAGGCAGTCGATGAGAATGTACATCAGCGGCCGGGCCCTGCTCGAGCCCGGACTCGCCGGTCGCAGCAGAGGTGGGATGACGGGTCTGAGGGGGAGTCGCGTCTGCCACGCCCTGGGCTGTAGGCCCGATGGATTTGTTCCCCGGCTCTGCAGCCTGATGTTCAGTTGGGGCAGTGCTCGGATGGGGCGGCGCTGGGGAGACGGTAGGGATGTCGCACGCCCGTGTGCTGTCCTTGACTGCGCCAAACGTTGCGGGAGGGGGGTCTCCTGCCTGCGGGACTGCTCCCCCCTGGACCGCCTGTGTAGCAGACGGTACGGTAACTGTAGGGGGTCCCTCATTAGGGTCCCGGGCGTCGTCTGGGAGTAGATGACTGTTTGCGTCTTCACGACAGCTCCCCCGTGGAGGGGTGGACATCTCCGGCGCTATGATGTTAGACTGGGGATGGACGTCCCCAAGGCTATGTGGCATGGGAGCGACCGCGAGCTCCGCCGTAGGCTGTTGTTGGCCTATCTCTTGGGAGTGGAGCGCAAATTGCAGTGGTTCTGCAGTGAGGACGGTGTCCAGGCTAAGCTCTGCGCTAGCTGGTATGGTTGTGCTTAGCACGGGGTTGGTGTGCTTGGTGTGCTTCTCAGGGGTGGCATGTGTTGGTGCGGGGGGCTGATGTGGGGGATTGCGGGGATTGACATCATGGAGGACGGACGCATGGTCCCTGAAGCATGCCGCGCATGAGAATTTGGATGCACAGTCCGCGTTCTGGTGCTCGCGGCCGCATTTCCTGCATCGTTGCTGAGTTACGACCCAGTCCTCCCTCTGCTGCTTCCCCAGCGCCATGAAGTCAGAGCACTGATTGATGAGGTGGGGAATATCGCAGTATGGGCAGAGGGCCGGTGTCAAGGCGGGTGTCGAGTGTTGGCGTGTCGTGCCGCCGACTGTGGGTACGACACGCGTTGCGGGTACCGGCCTGTGGAGTCCGTTCCTCTCCAACATGTCTGTGCACGTGAAGTGGGGGTGGCCTCGGAGGTCATAGATGCCGGCCGCGTAGCGAGTCCGTCTTTCAGCGTACAGAGACACGAAGTCGGCTAGGTCGGTGAAAGTGGCGACGCGCTGCGAATTGCCCGTGACGCTGTCTAAATAGCAGCGCCAGTCGTATCTAATGGCGCGGTGTAGCTTCGGAATGATGCCTTCCCTAAGGTCCCGATAGCACCCGCAATTCGCGCGACAGCTCGCTTCCCAGCCTGCGTCCATCTCTTCGCAGGTCGCCCTTAGGAACCTCGCGAAGTCTTCAATGTCTGCGGTGGGGGTCTCCTCGCTGGCGAGGGTCTTCCAGTCGAGGGCCTGCCTGAAGGGCTCCTGCCCCCTGGCCACGAAAAGGTGCGCCCTGGGGCCGGGGCAGGTCCGCTGTGGGTATGCCTTCGCTGGGGCAGGCCTCTCTGCTAGGTCATCCCTGGAGGTCATTTCGGCCACCAGGGCGCCGAGTTGGTCGATGTAGGTGGTGGTGGTGTGGGTCGATGCGGCAACGCGTGTCTCGGGCCCGGTGCCCCTCGCGTGCATCGCAGCGGCTAAGGCAGCTACTTGGTGGGACAAATTGTCCATCTTCTCTTCTCTTAACTTCGACCTCTCCTGGGCGGAGGTCTGGCCGGTGGCCAGGGTGGCCATCGCGGCGGACAACTGCTCGACGGCCGAGTGGAGCGCTATCAGGTCGGCTTCCGCGGCCAGGGGGGCAGCAGGGTTGTCCATCTGAGCTAGGTAAGTGTGCTCGCGGGCTGTGAAGCACAGGCAAGCGGTCTGGCTGGCTAGGCGGGAGGCCCCTCTGTGTCTATCGAGGAGGCTCGTTTAAAGGACCAAATGTTGAGGAGTTGGCCTCGGTAATCTAAAAGGACTGTATATTTCTAGGTGCTGGCGGATATGTGACCGCTGTGGAGTGTTCCACAGGCCCGGGGAATTCCCTTAATCACCTAAGTAGTTATGATGAATGGGCCTAGTTTCTAAGTATATTATGAGTGTTTATGACTCTTTCTATTGTTATAGATTATTGCTATTTATCACTAATGGAGGCCGCCGAACTCTGTCCGGCCGCGCCCTAGTATTTATGGGCAGGATACGATGTCATGCGGTCGTAGGGCTACGTCACACTGGCGTTGTGTCCATATTTGGGACGACCGTCTCGTCGCCATCGTCGTCTTGGTAACAGTCCCTATTCTGTTATTATTGCGTAGCCAGACAACTATTCCACAATCTCCGAAAGCTATATAGAATCTGGAACTACACCCCTGAAAGCAGAGAAAGGAAGCTGTCATCTGTTTGTCATTTCCATTCACAAAAATATATTATTGAATTTCCATTTCTGATAAGCAGCAAGCTATGCTTCGACTAATTTGATTTACATTAGGACACATTTTTTGCCTATGATGACATGCCCAAAATAGGGACGCCAGGTTTAAAGTAGTTTGATGAGGGAAACCTGTAGCTCTGTTCAAATGACATTTTGTGAATTTGGTCGTGCCAGCAGCTGATGTTTATGTCACCTCACCAGTGTGTTTATTAAACATGGGAGAACAAGCGAGCACAATATGTGCTTATCATAGATAGAATACTATCTGTCCAACAAGTGTTTTATCATATAGCCCCGGGAATCCTCACACAACAACAAACTACTTCTTCAACTGTATCCTGCATTGGATGTTTGCTTCGGTGAACATCTATGTATATATAAATATTTAACTGCAAATTGTGTTGCGGCTCGTGTGAATGCACCTTAAGTCTATGAGACATAGATTCTCTTTGACCTTGCAACAGCATATTGAAAAATATTGCACACAGTTATGGTTTGAACCAGTCTTTATTTTCCTATATGAAACATTTTGGGTTGAGCATGCTAAATTAGTTCCGCATTAGCTCAGCCTTATAGCCTAAAGCAGAGCAACTAAAAGTAGCAATTAATGAAGTTGTGAATGTGATCATATATAATCTAATTTAGAATAAGACAGCGTGACAGCATGTTCTGGAGTGGTAGAGTGTCTGCTATAATTGAGTGTACAGTATAAAGGGCCTATAGTGGTGAAAAAATAAACCCTCCTCTGCTCTGTTTACTCGTTTGATTGGTCCTCTGCCATGTGGGCCTTTTGTTTTGATTGAGAAGGCCACTTCTTGCAGCTAATTCAGAGCCTCTGCCACTGGGAAGACTTATTTTAAATTGAGTGCAAACTCCTAACCTAGCCATTACGTCAATACCCGTCCCTTGAGCGATCAATCTTCGACTTGACATTGGACTGTTGGCTATACTGCAGAGGCATGGATCACTGCGGAACGTCACAGACATTTTATTTTTTAACCCATAGAGACAGGACTACTATGATTTGTGCAGGAAATAGGAATAACTTAAGTGAGACTGGGACCATAATCAATTGCTAGCATTATGACATATGGCCCTATATACATATACTAACTCATGAACGTGGTTTTCGTTGCTCTTCAATGTTTTGTTGCACTGATTGTGTACTGTACCCTGAAATATTGGAATGTTGTTTGAAAGCAAAGCATTGATATCCTCAGCTAGTTTTAATTAGTGTGGCCAGTTTAACATCTTAATTGTTGAACTGGACCAGTGCAGACCAGTGTCATAAACCATACAATACTAGGTTGTATTTCTATCGCATTTGTGGTGGTTGGATAGTTGCGACATATTGATTTTCAGTCAGAACTTCAGACTCACTACTTATTTTCCGCCACAGACTGAAAACTCACTTCTCTAGACTCTCCTACTATCACTTCTTGTCACCTTTTTGATGCTACTGTAGTTATACTATGCAGATCAATGTTGGTTACTTGTTCACATGCTTTTGTTTATTAATGTAGATTTGTTTTTGCTAGACCTGGTATCATAGTTTCTCTAAAACACAAGAGTACATTGTTCTCTTTGTACACTACTTATGTGACTATATACCCTGTTGTTTGTCAACAAGGGTTCATGCTTACTCGGCTTACTCTGATCTTGTACTTGTAAGTCTCTCTGGATAAGAGAATCTGCTAAATGCATAAATTGAAATTGCAATTGTTATAAATGTTTGCTCCCACACCAGACACCAGAGACAGAAGGTGGGTTGAGGAACAAGTGAAGAGACGGAGGTGAAACCAAGTGGTGTTGAGTGTCCGCCAGCTCTGGAGTGGAACTACAATTCACTGTTCCCCTATGAAACATAAATTGAGTGAGACAAACTGCAAACTGCATTGTCTGGCTGGCCTCGTGGCCAAAAAGTTACTCATTCAATGACTTAACGAAATGACCTAATCCGTTCTAACTTCACGTCTCTTAACTCCCACCTCTGGGCACAATCCAAGAACCAGCATCTTCAAACACCACAAATCACACATTCCAGAGGGCCTCTATTAGTCTTCATAAGCCTCGCAATGATTTTGCACCGTTCCGCCTCAGCAGTGCTGCTTCTTACACTGAAGCAGGCAGCCGACATGGGCATCGATTAGTTGGTCCCTCCAGCTCATGTGCCCTCTGAGCACACGGGTTGAAGCCAAAGGCTCCTTCCTAACGCCAGTCCTCCGGGAGGCACACTTTTCCAGAAATTGTTGACCCTTCAGCACAACTTCATACCAATTCATAAGCCTGCAGTTGGTTGCGGTGTCTTTGGTTCATCCACTGAAGATGTTCTGATTATGGTTACATACTGTACACACATACAGTTAATGTCTCGCCGGTGTGCAGATTTTTCCTTCTATTTAGTATTCGCCTTGTGATCCAGCACCCTTTGTAATAAAAGTAGATGTGCATGCATCTCCTGGACTGCAAGCCTTGCCTTGCAATAAATATCTTGCGTAGGCTAATATATATATATATATATATATATATATATATATATATATATATATATATATATATATATATATATATATATATATATATATATATATATATATATATATATATTATAGTATACATGTCTGTATGTATATTTATAAATACACACACACTATGTTGCAGCAAGTCTTTATCTTTCACGCGCACGCACGCACGCACGCACGCACGCACGCACGCACGCACGCACGCACGCACACACACAGTAAATAGAGCTTTAGCTGACATACAACCACCTGAGTAGTACTGGAAGAGATATCACCCCAGTGAGTGTGGTACAGGCCAGGGTGATAGCTCAGAGTCAGCGTGAATGTTTGATGGCTCCCGCTGATATTACAGGCCTAGCTGTCACATACACATTAAGAGGGAGAGCATTTGTGCTGTGGGGTTGGTAAAGAAAATGGATAGTGCTAAGTAGGACAGTCTGCTCGGAGAGTAATGTCGTGAATTATGGACTTTGGGCCTATTAAAGTATATAGTATTTGACAGTTTGCTTCAACCGAACAAAATGGTATTCCTAGTACACCTTCTACAAATAGCCATTCGATCTGTGAACTGCATTTCTGAAAGCATTTTGGAACGACAAAGTACATTTATGCAATTTAAAGTCCCTCTATAACAGCAGGAAACGAGACAATCAGTGATTAAGAAAACCCAGACGGTCACTCAAATGTTTGATGTACATTAATGTGACACTTTGAAATCATGGTCAGGATGTCTTTTGACACAAATACATCAGTCTTTATGCAGCTATTTGTATGACTTAGAGTGGTTCAACTTGTAAGCTGGTTGCTTTATTCCATAATTAACTGTATAATTAGATCTATTTCAGCTTGCACCGGTGAGGAGGCTCCAGATACTTAACATGTGTTTTTCAATTTTCTGTCAGATTATCTTTAATATAATGTTGTAAAAAAGGGATAAAACATTCAAGGTTATACTTTATGTGAATAACATTGATGATCTACAGTACTACTCACTGCCTCCTGTGTGCTATGGTTTAATTATAGAAATAGGTTTGCCTTGAAAAGACTACTTTACCCGTCTGTCAGCTCCCTACGGGCTTATGTGTGTGAAAGGGTTTAGTTTTAGTGCATTGCAGAGTGTCTAAATGAGGTTAAACTTGAATCGCTTCCAAACCACAGCCGTTCCTCCCGTGTGTCTCCTTTCCTAAAAAGCCCAACATATCAAAAAGGGACTCAGACCCTTGCTGTCTTAATTCGGCCAGTGAGAAGAATGTTCCCATAAACATTCCCCAGCCCTCTCTCACTCTGCCTCCTCAGACATCCTGCGTTTCAAAGAGCCTCGCAGTTTGGAGCAACACCTCACTTTACCCCGAGGTAAACCTCTCCCACCAGGCCTGAATTGTGTCTGACCTCTCTTTTCATTGAGCTGCGTCATGCGCGGTCGATGGGCCATTTTGAACACGAGCTGTGCTGCAGAACATTTCATCGATGCATAGGCTTCTGATTAATCTCCCATGAATGACGGTGTGCATCAGCCTCAACATCCCAGAAAAGGTGTAGAGCAGTGATTGTATTTGGCCTCGGACCACCCTTTGAAAATATTTTGTGGAACCCCCTCAAGGACCCCTGGGGGTCCCTGGACCCCACTTTGAGAACCACTGGTGTAGATGCTGCGAGTTTCACAGCAATATGAAGTGGTTTTCTGCTTCCTCATTTATTTGCTTGTAAAACAAAAATGTTCATGTTTGGTAACAGAAATTAATAATTCATTAATATCTATTTTATAGTCATAATATGACTATAAAATATGAGGACAATAAAACTATAAAACTATACACCTGTATTATTATTCATTTTACATTAGTTATGCAGGTTGGTAGGCTACTGTATGCGTAAATGTGTGAATACATTTATGGAACCCTATGGCTTGCTTAGTAACACTTCTAGCCTCTCTAACAATGTTGTTCATGTCAGGGCAGCCTGAGCAGTGGCCACATCACAAGTCGGAATACAAGTGGTCTTCCTCCAGCTGTCACTATCCACCATGCAGGAGTCCAACTCCTCTCCGGTTGTGAGACCGGTGCGCCTCTTGTCTATGTAGGTCAGCCTTCTTCTCCCGCTCGAGGGCTCCCACTGTATAATCGAGCAGGCAGCAAGCTCAGGGTGTCGGACACAGTGGCCAGCAAGCTTCAGACGACGCTCCTTGATCTCGTCTGTTACTCTCAGCAAGCCACTGTAAAGGTTGATGTTCCGTACGTGGTCCTGCCATACATCTATGGCCGTGCACAGCATGTGGGTATTGCAGCCGTATATAGCGACTTCTCTGCCTTGGTTGTGACTCGTGAGGGTCCACGACTCCGAGCCACAGAGGACTGACTCAATTGTTGAGAGAAACAGTGACCTTTTCAGTCTTGGGCTGAGGGCTGACATCTACACTTACTTCATGCTGTGGAGCGCTGACCACGCCAGTCCCCGCCTGGTTCTGAGATCCTTCTCTGTGATGTAGGCACCAATGTATTTGAAGTTGTTCACAGTTTTGAGCAGTGGGCCGTCTCTGGTGTGGTCCGTGGTGGTGTTGAACGCCACCAACTTGGTTTCCCCCGCATTGAGACGCAGTCCTATCTTCAAACACTCATCCACCCCCACTCACAATCGAAGGGTGCAGGACTGCTCCACTGTATCTTAGACCAGTGCTATGTCATCGGTAGGGATGGGATCGAAACCTGTTTCTATGAAGGACTGGGTTCCGAATTGATCAAGGCCCAAAAATAAATAAGGTTTGAGCTTATCGATACTGTCGTATCCTACTGACTCACCTGGCAGTGAGGAGCCCCCACTAGGCGGATGTAGAGCCTTCGTCCTACTCCTCCCGCCCAATACTCCCCGCTTACAGGTGCCGCTTCAGCCCGTAGGAGTACGTGCAATGACCTATGACACCCTCCCCGTCCGGCTTCCTTCCCCCGAACACGGGCCAATTGTGTTTGTGTAGACCTTCGACAAAGCCGGATGCACCACAGTGGATTCGAACCCACAACCTCCGTGGTGGTGCAGTGACTTTACCACTGCGCCACCCGAGTGCCACGGAGACGTGTCATTTAATCAAGTGATTGGTGCATAAACTGTGCCAGTTTCTTCAATATTTAGCACATCAAAATGTGTCCCTTTCTGTCTATAATAGAAGAAGAATTTGAGGGTTGAGTTGTGTTTAATGATAGGCCAAAATATGTTTAACATTCTAGAACTTCATTAATCTAAGTTAAGAAATAAAAAGCAATACATTTCTGTATTTCATCTTTCCACCTAATAATGATAGGGCATGTTTTGATAGTTGTATCAATAAGGACTCCGATTTTTAAGCAATATCAATAATGGTATCATAAAAATGACCTATCCCCATCTCATCAGTGAAATCCAGGTCAGTGATATTCACTAAAATCACTTTCCGACTCTTGCGTGGGGCCAGGATGAAGCCTAGACCTCCCTCTCTCCCACGATGGCACACCTCAGCACGTAGTCGAGCACGATGATGAAGATGTATGGTGTGAGAGTGTCGCCCTTTAACTCAGTGGTACTGAGGCGACCCTGGCACGTATGTGTGCGTAGTACGCAGCCACTGGTCACACAAGCTTCTCCGGTATCCCATACTGTATGCCTCAAGTATGTCTGGCACCTTTCCCCTGTGGATCTCTGCGGAAGTCAACCGTATACAGTAGCTTCCTATTAATGTGCATTCACAACTATTATTAATCTTGGGTGTCCAGGTGGTGCAGGGGTAAAATTCCTGCCCACCACTGTGAACACAGTTTGGCGTTTGAATGCTCCACAGTGCCTCCGACTTGGCCAGGTACGTGCTCCAACTAAGGTAATTGGCCTTCTTTGTGGATGGGAACCAGTTGGGGAGGATGGTCTCTGTCACTGCATTAGCATCTCTTACAGATTGGCCTGTTCAGTACAGAGAGGAACTGGGAAGGATAGTGTGTTCCTCCACATGTGTTACGCCTTTCCGGTGAAACTTCTCACTGTCAAGTGAAAAGAGCGGCTGTCGATGCCATGTTTATCGGAGGAGACATGTGGTTGTCTACACCCTCCCCAAGACCAAGCATTGGAGTTCTGCAGTGACAAAGTGGAAAATTGGCATAATTACTAAATTGTTAGGGGGGAAAAAAGCCAGTCTCTTTTTTTGTTACATAGTCGTTTAAAAGTAATTTACAGTCGAAAGGGTATCTGAGGACCTGCATGGGCGCGGCACTATTCCATAGGTCCCATGTTGACATATGGTGCATGCTCGCAGACTGATAAGACCAACATGCACGGTGAAACAAGAGGGCAAACATACATGTGAGGATGTGATAAGGAGTGCGAACATGTTGGCCCCATACTGATGGCACAGATAGATAGATAACTGACAGACAGACCTTCAGACAGCCAGCCATGCCAGCTGCAACCGTCAGAATAAACATGGGCACCCATGTCAGTCAACAGATAAAAAAATTGCAGATAGGACACGGCAAGTCACTTATCTCGCATGGAAAATTAATTTTCCTCTGGGGACATATTGTACTGTACTGTACTGTACTGTGTAGGTATACTTACTGTATGTATACTCTGTCTCATATATGTTATTACAGTATATCTGCTGCTTTTTAGCTGCCTCATTTAATTGATATATTCCCTTATGTACCTTATGTACATATCTCTTATTACATCTTCTGCTATTTAACTTCCTCATCCCACTGCTATTTATTATTTATTTATCTAACCTGTTTTTCAGTTTCTTTCTTTCTCTTACCACCCTTGTTAAAGGTGCAGTGATGAGAGTTTGTATAAACCTGCAATGTGACAATATACTTGAGTTGCGTTTGGTATAGAAAAGGGGTCAAAAAACATTCATATGACCCACCTCTGTTTCTCCAATTTGTGTGTTCTTTCATTGACGGTTTGTTTTGTCTCCTGCCCTGAAATCTGCTTTGGTGCTGTGGAGCAGGACACCACAGCGTAGGCCTGAAGGGTTACTGTCACATACTCCTGTTCTCTGCAATAGAGACAAAGACGAGCCGTCTCTCCTGATGCAAGGGAAGAGAGGCAGCCAATACGTTTGAAGGGACTCAGTGGAAGTGTCTCAAGGTGTGTCAACGTCCTGATTTATACTTTGTCGTATGACGGTGTCGGTCGGCAAAAATAGCTGATGTACATAGATGCGATGCATATTGAGCTTGCACATCTGCTAGTTTCGGCAAGCGACACCGTTGTATTACGGGGTATAAATTAGGCAATAGTCGTCTGACCCCTCCCTTCCCTGCGCTCTGTCCCCACTCTCCTACTCTCCTCCCCCTGCTGTCAATCTCTCCATCTCCCGGAGGCTTCCACTCTGTCATTCACAGCAGCAAGGTTACGAAGTAGCATGTCCTTGTTCTCAATTTCTTGTCCATGTACCCTGTTGTTTTTGTAGTTGAAAAAGTGTTGGCTAATGGCTAAAGTAGCAGATTTATAAGCTCACATCTTTACGCATTGTGAGCCTTCGAGCTGGTTTAGCTGCAGTGTTGTGCTGCCAGTTAATGGTGTTGAAGAGGACTGAACCTGTAACCTTACCTATAGGTTGCCTTACTGTGCCTATTGTATAATGTACGTATATATGCCATTATGTGCTCTCACGGACATCGCATGCTTTGCCATCTATTCTGTTGTCATGCTCTGTTGTGGTGCTGTCCTTGGCAAGAAATAACAGCCACCCATCACCAGCCATAAACATTGCTGAGGGTTTTTAAAAGTGTTGTTGTAGAAATACTTAAATGAAGATTGATTTGGTGTGTGTGTGTGCGTGTGTGTGTGTGTGTGTGTGTGTGTGTGTGTGTGTGTGTGTGTGTGTGTGTGTGTGTGTGTGTGTGTGTGTGTGTGTGTGTGTGTGTGTGTGTGTGTGTGTGTGTGTGTGTGGGGGTGTGTGTGGGTGTGTGTGTGTGTGTGTGTGTGTGTGTGTGTGTGTGTGTGTGTGTGTGTGTGTGTGTGTGTGTGTGTGTGTGTGTGTGTGTGTGTGTGTGTGTGTGCGTCTGTGTGTTTGAGGGAGTGAGTGAGTGAGTGAGTGAGTGAGTGAGTGAGTGAGTATGCTGTGCGTACGTGCATGTGTGAATCAATTTAACTCACATTTGTACATTGCAAAATCTGATGCAACCGTAATCAATTTACAGATTCCCTGACTTCGCAACATCACCTGACAGATGGCCTGAATTGAACTGCATTGTCAGTGAAAAGACAATCAATCCATGAGTGTGAATTGGTGCAGAAGCCTGCAATATACTCTTATCTTATCATAAGGCATTTATCATGTTACCATAGTGACAGAGAGATATGGTGGAGAGGGCCCTGTGACCCCCTCATGAATATTCTGCCGGTGTCAAACATAGCGGCTTCGTTTCGTTCACACCTTATTAAATGGCTCGGAATTAGTTTAGAGAGAACATACTTGACCCCAATCAAATGAACAGTCTGAGCATTTATGTTGAACTCTTGCATGACACACTTTATGCTCACACTTTCAGTATGTCTTCATACCCCAATATCAGTTTCGACATCAAGTCCACATTATTAATGTGGTTCAATGGGAAAGGTAATGGAAAAAGAGGGGAAAGTGGTTCTTGAGGGGCCATGGAACAGTTTTGAAGTGCATGGAAATGTCAGTGGGGACACTGCTGGAGATGTCTACCAGTAAGGCCACATTTGAGCCGCATCTAGGGCATGAAAGATGTTTGCTGTACTCTAGCTCATAACTGGGGACAAAATACAACCAGTAATGCTATGCTTCAGCATAGGCAAGTCATTTATTTCAATTAACAACAACACAATTTAATTTGGTGGTTTGGGCCCTAATTTGTTATCTCCCTAATAGCATCTTAATAGCCTTAATATAATTGTCACTTGGCCTATAGATTATTATCATATGACAACTGTCATTTATTGTGTGTGACAGAAACAAAATGTGCTGTGCTAACATAATCTGCTATATGAACACAGGCTGGCCTGTGTTTGTTATTCAGCACTCCATGGCCACAGACATTCTGGCTGCATGTTGCTTTATGGATGACACCATCTTGGCTGTCTTTATTCAGTGAGTGAGTGAGTGAGTGAGTGAGCGAGTGATCGAGTGAGTGATCGAGTGAGTGATCGAGTGAGTGATCGATCGAGTGATCGATCGAGTGATCGATCGAGTGAGTGAGTGAGTGAGTGAGTGAGTGAGTGAGTGAGTGAGTGAGTGATAATGTTGATGTCAAAAGAGGTACCTAGACATGAATGATATGTATTTACAAAACTGAAATAAATTGAGTTTCTATGCCAATTCTTTGGAATAACAAGATTTGAAAAACAGCCTGTCAAAGTCACAAAGACTTTAATAATCTGTTAATAATGAATCATGACCTTTATAGTCTCGATCTCCATATAACCCAGAGAAAAACATGCTAACTCCCATCAAAGGAAATCTTTATCATGCGCCGGATTAGGTACTGGCGCCATTTAGGGAGAGGACAAGCTACAGATGGGAGCGATTCATTATTCATGACAAAACAGACACAAACCTCTCCAATATCAGCCTCTAACAGCCATTTGTTAGATTAACTCTCATTTGTTTGTATTTGGGCAATGGGGCATTAATGGTGGAAAATGTATGGACTAATTGGAAAGCACTATATCTCAACCTGTACACGCTTGTGGTTCTTATGGAGAAGATTCAACCGAAAGGATGGAGCCGTGGAGGTGGCTATGGTTGCGTCCAGCTGCTAAAAGCTTCACTTATTTACCTCATTTGTTGCCATTTGCAGCTTCTCAATGGGGGGATACGCCACTAAATGTCAGATGCAGCTGGCCTAACAGCCGGACTGACCCTGGCTTTCGACCGTTGGAAACCCGAGGATCAAGTGAATGGGTCAAGGAGAAGCATGAAAATGGAAGATGGAGGGTGTTGGAAAGTAAAATTGAGGACACATTAGTGAGGCGTCAGAAATGATGGCTGTCACTAATGACCATACTAAGCCCCTCATTATGTCTTATTAGCCTCTCTAAGCATCCATGTTCCAACAATCTCGCTGTAAAATATTTGACACTGCTTAAAGGCAAACGTATCATGACATGCCCCTGCAGTAACTTGCAACTGTTATCGAAATAATCATTATAACCAGTCAGTCCAGTCAATTTAAGTGGCAAAAATGTACACAAGCAAACCAATCTTTTCTGTCTTTCATAAACAAGGTACAAGACAAGAGATAAATTCACTGTGTTTGAGTGCTTTCGGTGCAAATTCTGATTTCATGTTAGTGTGTCTGTGGCCAGGAACAAATATACGGTTAGCGTTAAAACGAATATATGGTTAGCATTAAATCTTGAGGTTTTCCTTTACATCCCTGATCAGTGTCGTAATTACTTAAAAGCCCCCGCCAACAGCCTTGTTGGGGGGGTGAGTCGGGTGACTTGTATTATACATTAAGTGCATAAATAACATGCTTTACATGAATATTTACCAGTGAAAATAACTACGACCAATTACCAAAGAAGTAATGGCGCTCAGTTAGAGTGTCCTTATGCATCATTGTAAAGGCAGATCCGTGGATGAACTGCCGCACGTTGTTGTGTAAATTGCATGTGAACTAATCAGCAGAGATGCTCTTAACAACACGACATGAACCCAGTAGCATCCCTATTCTGGGCATGGCATAATAGGCAAATATTCAGCAAAAATGCTTTAAAAAATCACCACAACCCGTCACATTGTGACGGGTTGTGAGCTTGTAGATCAACTGTATTTGCTGGGGTACCACTGAAGGACACCAGTCAACAAGGGTTGTGTTAAAGTCATACTTTGTAAGATTCATTTTTCTAGTCTTTTTGGTGGCATCTCTGGTAGCTCCATTGTCATTATCGCATCTGTCTATGGTCGGTTGGAACTGAGGTTCCCAGAACTCTGTTCAAAACAAAGTACCGCTTAAAAACAAATGTATTCACTTAAAATACATAAATAAATACATTTCTGGTAAATAATAATAATAATAAACTTTATTTGTATAGCACCTTTCATGACATCAAAACGCAGACTAAAGTGCTTTACATAAAAAAAAGAGATCAACAAAAGAAAAATAACACAATATTAAACTAGATTAAGAATGATAAGATCAAAAACATGATCAAGAACAAATTAAAAGGAAGCAAGATCAAAATTAAAACAATACAAGAAAATAGCAAGAACAAAACATCACTACATCACTGCCTGCATCATTTGGGCATGAGTGTCATGGCAGACACTAGCGACTAAGTGTTTAGAGAAGTTGTATAAAAAAATTACTTGTGACTGACCATGATTTTACTGTGGGTTGAAATTCAATTTAAATGCTACCTGAGTGCAAATTTCTTATAAATTGTATCGATACTGTCTTTTACTTTCTGTCACTTTTGTGCTTTTCTTAGTGTCTGGCAAAGCAAATACCAATAGCGATGGTCTCTGTGTGGTTGTTGGGCAGGTTACAGACACCTAAAAATATACTTGATGTACTGTAATTGGGTTTTATGATTTGAATCCCTCAGTGTGTGCGCGTGAGTGTGCGTGTGTGTGCAAACGTGTGTACATGTGTTTATTGCTTATACTGTATTGTGTGAGTGGCCACCTTAGCCTGGTATGGCCAGACTAATATCACTGCGTAGATATTAGTAAAATATGCCTTATTCTTTTTTGCACTGGCAGATTCGTCTGGTTTCCAGGCTAGTGGCCACCACCCTCCTCTATTTCACTTTTCTGGGTATCTGCAAACAGCGCTAGACCATGATTTCCAGAGATAATTTAGATTAGTTAAAGTTTATTTGGATTGCATAAAACCTACAAATCATACAACATGTCGGTTAAAAACAATTGAGGATAAAACACAATAAATGTCGAGGACTTCTTTCCATTGTGGTCCTCTCAGAACTTAGATTTTTTACAAGACACATTCATTTGAGTGAGGCATTAACACAGCTGTTTCCACACTTGTCAACCAAAATCATAACGGCGGTTTGACCGAGGCTGACAACAGATTCCATGGTGCAAACCATCAGTCAAACACACCACATAAACACTGTACTGTGTTTTAACTTAAGCTGGAGTCCCGTAAACAATTACTACCGCATGCATAAGCAAATGAGAGCTGGAGAAACTAGATTATGTCAAGCCATTTGTGTCTGTACACTTAAACACTTTATTCCAGAGATACATGGTGGGCCATGTCTTGAGTATAGATGACTGTACCATCAGGGAAATTGGCTTCTTTGCTGCTGACACACAGTATATGAATGAAGAGACTTAAAAGTGACCGTGTGATTTCTTAGCCCTCTCCTTGAACAGAACTGCAGTTGAACATCAATCAGGACCTTGCTGTGAGGCATGATTTGCCAGGTGGGTCCTCGTTGTACCGATCTGTTCTTAATCGACCGACCGGTTGAAAAAGTCAAACAGAAAACATCATCATTAAACCACATTCTGTTCCACCACTGCTGCTTTACTGCTGTCTGTGACATACGTCTGAGAGCGCTTTTGAATAAAGAATGACAAGCCATGCAACATCTACATCAAAACAAGGGACTCTGTATAAAATATACACAGCAGACCCTATGAATGTTTGATTATTCTGCTTGTTCTGTGGTGGTTTTGCAGCCCTTCCACCCATCTCGTGGAGCAGTTTTACATTTCACAAGTTACAGTAGGTTTTTAACCATTTGAACCCCAGTGTCCCTATTCTGGAGCAAACAGTCGGCGAAAAAAGCAGCTACAAGCTCACGTGTCGCAACGCCACAATAGCGGCGAGGACATTTAGTGTACATTGAAAACAGGAGGGGTCCTAGTATAGGGCTCTTGGAAATACGATCAACTAAGTATAAGGTTTAAGTGGTTAAAATCAAATGTGACAAAACCTTATAGCTTTTTGAATGGAGACATTTTGTTTCTGAGGCCCGGCTCACTGCATTGGCTTTGGCTTATCCTGGAATGCTCTGATGTGCTCCAGTTTGAGAACCGTTGCTTGACATGTCCTTGATGTTTCGCTAGGACACAGAGGCATGATGGGAAATCGGCACTGTGGCATACATCACGGTGCAAATACGTGTGGAGATCACGATTCCACAGGCATACCGTAATGTCTGACGGGAAACACAGCATTTGACTTAAGCCTTTTGGTATGTGAGTCTCACCCAAGGTCAGAGAGAGACTAGGCTAATCTTTGCATTGAAGGAATCTGTTTGAATATCAAAGTATGCGAGCGGTGTCCTTATTCTGACGGAGTCCAGTTGAGATGGATTAATATTTAGTGGGAGGGGGTGGTGATTAAAGAGCCGGTTGTTTATAAGTTATTTGAAGAGCATTGGGGCGTCTGATAATTGCCATCCTTCAGTGCTTTCGCTTGCCACTTGATGCCGTTAGCACTCCAAAGTGAGCATGAGCCTTTCACTCATGCCCATGTACCAGCACAGGCCCTTCAAAGATGCAAAGCAACTCTGATTCACATCTACAGAAAAATGCAATTTCATGCCAGGTTTACACCAGGGTATAGGCCTATATCTCTGTGTTAATATCTCTCTGTCCTTTTGTTATAGGCTGTCAAACGGGCTTCTTGGTTGAAAACATGCTTTGGGCCTTTTGGTTGACAACATGCTTTGTTCATTGGTAGAGCCTCTTCCGGTGCGATCAAATGGAAATGAGGTTGGGGTCCCATCAAAGCACAGAATCGAATGGTATAATTCCCTTCACCGAGAATCAAAGATCCTTCACACTCCCACCTGGCTGCACGCACGCACGCAGCATGCACACACGCACGCCTCTATAATGGCTTTAGACGGAGAAGCAACAGCAATCTTTTATCTTTTATCTTGGTTCTGCA
Organism: Gymnoscopelus microlampas; assembly: GCF_963454915.1. Classification (NCBI taxonomy): domain Eukaryota; kingdom Metazoa; phylum Chordata; class Actinopteri; order Myctophiformes; family Myctophidae; genus Gymnoscopelus; species Gymnoscopelus microlampas. The sequence goes on along the minus strand of NC_139951.1, from coordinate 30,402,992 downwards.
GTGGCATTTGCACATAAGCATGTGGCAACCTTTGTTCGTCTCCACAAGTTATTCTGGCAACGCAATTGAAACCCATTTAATGTAAATGTCACATGCACGCACTGAGGATTCACTGCCACTGTCTGTTCTCATGATGTTAAAAAGGCGTGATTCCTCTCTCTTGTCAAATTTGTCTGTTAGATTAGCTGGAGAGGGGTCTTTGCTTGGCTGACCAGAGGCTGCTGTTGGCATACATTTGTCCAGATCTGTTTGTATGACATGTTGAAGTGAGGAAGGAAACTTCTGTTGAGTGACAGCTGAGACCCATATTATGCAGTGCATAGTGTCTCTCAGAACACAATTTCCTAATACCCTGCCTGCGCTGCTTAAAGTTAAACTTCTTTCTAATAAGGATGTGAGGGCATGAATACACATGAGCTCCTTTTGAATGCACACACTGTAAGCTCCTTCTCCCTGTGCTAAGCAGGTCCATAGAGTCGACTGATGAGGGTTCTGCAGGCCTCCATGATGGGAATGCAGGAAGAATTAGGATAAAACATTTTCCCAAGCTACTATACATATCTGTACCGAGGGTCAATGAGGGAGAGACTGTCAATGCCAGAGTTAAACTGAACGTGCTCCGATGGAATCCAGGGTTTTATTGGCTAATGTATCTCTAGGAAGAAACGTGTGAAAGCTCCCCTGCTGATGCCGCCATGACGACAGACAGAGACTCTTATCTGCTCCACGATATTGCCATTGGATGCATGCCCCCAAACCTCTGCTTCTAGAGGCTTTTCCATCATCGTTAATACAGATTTTCCATCTCTTATCTTCAGAGGATTTCATGTCGCTCAAGTGAACAAAAATAAGTCAACCGTGCACACGCTGCATATACAGTACTTACAAAGTTCAACATGAATGTATTTCCTTGCTCTGAGATGCCAGATTCTTGTTTTGCTAAAAGTATGCATGGACATCCATCTATTCTACAGTATCTGCGTATCTACGCATCTACGCATCTACGCATCTATCTATCTATCTATCTGTCTGTCTGTCTGTCTGTCTGTCTGTCTGTCTGTCTGTCTGTCTGTCTGTCTGTCTGTCTGTCTGTCTGTCTGTCTGTCTGTCTGTCTGTCTGTCTATGTGGACTACTTTCCTATGTGGTCTCTACCTATGTGGATGTGGACCTACCAATGCAGTTTATTTATTTTTTACACTTTGTGGACGATGTCACCCGCACGTAAGACTTTTCTTTGTCTTGCATTAAGGCCTGTGCTCATGTACATACCTGCTACTTTTTATTCTATATAACCTTACATAGGTATCTTAGATTGTTCTTTTGACCCGTTTCTTTCCTGTGTTTTTCTCCTAGCTCTTCATCTCTCGGCCCCCCCTTTCCTGAAAACTATGAATAATGGAGCTTACATGAAAATAATTTCACCCACGTCTTTATACCTGTAAACCTGTGATGTGACAATAAAGTTGATTCTGATACTGATCTATTCTACCTGCTTGCCTGCCTAGTGCCTGTCTGTCTGTCTTTAAAATGCACAGAAACTGTGTGTGTGTGCGTGTGTGTGTGTGTGTGTGTGTGTGTGTGTGTGTGTGTGTGTGTGTGTGTGTGTGTGTGTGTGTGTGTGTGTGTGTGTGTGTGTGTGCGTGTGCGTGTGCATGTAAGTATGACAGTATGATAATTGGAGCACCCTTTGACCAATCGACTTTAAGCTATAGGCGCATGTATAGCAGAGGATCCGAGGGTGCCAAGTGGCACAATACACCTGTCTGTCTGTCTGTCTGTCTGTTATGCCCACACACGGAGATCTCTCTGTCTACTCAGTCTATATGTAATTACAAAAATCATCAACTATAACGATAATGTTAATTTAGAACTACATTATTATTTCTAAGGGCTATTTGACTGAACTGAGAACTACCCAAGTAAACCCATACTGTAAATATATATTTTTTAAAAAGCAGGTAGGTAGTGTACATTGTAATAGTAAGTAAAAAGGTACGGCGCATTGAGAAGCATTTCAGTGGAGGACAGACAGACAGACAGACAGACAGACAGACAGACAGACAGACAGACAGACAGACAGACAGACAGACAGACAGACACTCAGACAGACAGACAGACAGACCCTTTATTGATCCTGAGGGTCTGTCTGAGCCTGAGGGATCTCATATGTATGGCATAGATATAGTATGGATGGACAAAAATGTGTTAATCCACGTCAGCGGTTGCCTGGACAACAGACCATCCCTTCAGGCCATGGGATGTAGACATGCAGTTATAGCCCGCGTTGAACCATCAATTAATGAGGTGCGACGACGAAGATGGGATGGAGAGGCGCCACCGCCACCACCCACCTTCACACACACGCTCCACCTAGAGCCTAAAAAACTAAAACTAACCACGGAGGATGCTCTACGCCTGTGTTGCCATGTGCGCTTATTATAAGCGACGTTGGGCTTGTTTTTCTGTAGAGTTGCTTGTAAATATTGGTAGTTTGCGGGTTTTTTGGGTCTTGTTTCTAAAGTGAAGTTGCTTATTTAGGCTTGCTTCCAAAAGTTTTGATTGTTATTTAAACCAGTGGTCATACATGTTTTGTGCCATGTGTTGTTAGAATGTTTTTTAAAAATCCAAATATTCCACATTTTATTGCAAGAGTTTTTGAAAATAGCAGATCTACAAGCTCACAAACGCTTTCTTTTGGGCTTGTTTTCATAGACCTGGTTGCTTATTTCTCTCACACAACCTGGCAACACTGGCTCTTGTCTACACACTACTACAGCACATCTTCACACTGACTGAGCTCTTCTTCCCACCCTCAGACGTGGTGGTGGTGCTGCTCGTGCTCTACAATGTCGGTCCTGTAGAGAGCGGTAGATAGTTTAAATAAATAGCTGTAGTATATGCGGGGCGACAGACAGACAGTCAGAGAGCTAACTCTCCTCACTTACTTACTGTACATAAGCGGGAGGGAGGAGCGAGCGTAGTATATTATTTCTCTCCATTCCTTTCCTTTTCCCCCTGTCGTGGCAAGCAGCCCACTGCACACACACACACACGCAAAAAAAAAGAAAAAAAGGCAACTGGGACAGCATTTTGTTTGTTTTGTTTGGCGTGCAGAAAAACACCAGGAGAGAAGAGAACACATCCTAAAAACGGACAAAGAGAAGGAGAAGTCGCCTTATTGCGGAGGGAGGAATAGCTCGTTGGCTGTTAGTGTGTGTGGGTGTGTGTGTGTGTGTATGTATGCATGTGTATGCGTGTGTGTGTGTGCGTGTGTGTATGTGTACCACCAGACACTTGTGCTGGAAAGCAAGAAGGGGGGAGCAGCAGCCCGGCTCATGACTTTTCTCACTGTTTTCCTTCTCGAAATCCCACCCGCTTATTGTCGCGTCCTCCAGCCCGCGTGGAGCAACACCACGGTAAGTGTTACTATCACGCATTAGGTCAGTAATTACAGCATTGGATGTGAGTGCATGGTTTCTTGCTCATGTTAGCCGCGGTGGCTACACACACTGTGTGTGTGTGTGTGTGTGTGTGTGTGTGTGTGTGTGTGTGTGTGTGTGTGTGTGTGTGTGTGTGTGTGCGCGCGCGCGTGCGTGCATTAGGCGGTACTGTAGGTAGGCATGGTTTGACAGATCAGCAGTAAGGAGAGGAGACACAATGTAGCCGATATACTGTTACAGTAAAGCGTGGTTTATTAATAAAGGTGTGCTTGTTTCGGATACACCGCCGCTGTTTATGGACCTAATGTGTCCCTGTGCTTTCTGGTTATTGTTGCCGAGGTGGCGTTTAGAGCGTGCAAGTTGCATGGCGATAATATGTTTGTGGTCCGCTATATATTTTCTTGCTGCTGCTGCCTTATGGGCCCGAACTTGGATTTATGCCTGCTGCACTCTGGCGCACATACAGACTACAGACACATGCGTGCGCGTCCGCGCACGCGTGTGTGTGTGTGTGTGTGTGTGTGTGTGTGTGTGTGTGTGTGTGTGTGTGTGTGTGTGTGTACACACAAAATATTGCAGCATGTCACATGCTGCATGTGATTGAAAGAATACAGTGCGATGATGATGATGATGATGATGATGATATATAAGCCTAGTATAATGCTAGAGACAGGCAAAACTCTATATTTGCAGCAGTTACAGTATGTGTGTGTGTGTGTGTGTGTGTGTGTGTGTGTGTGTGTGTGTGTGTGTGTGTGTGTGTGTGTGTGTGTGTGTGTGTGTGTGTGTGTGTGTAAAGTTACCAACTTAATGTAACCTACTGCTCTCCATAATGCAGTAATAATATAGCCTGGATTTGTGTGTAAATGTTTTTTTCTTCTCTTTTTTTTATCAGTATTGCAACCACTAGCAGAAATTCAATGCAGGCAAGGCATTATGAAATGGCTCAGCATTTTTGACTACTAGCATTACAGATGTACTGTACATCACAATGCAGTATTGGTAAAGTCAGTTGTTATTTACCAGTAAAAGTGTATACCGTAATTAAATTGGGCTGGTATTCTGAGATGCAATATGTTTAGAAGTGGGTCAGTGGTTCAGTTCCCACTGAGTGCCACCTGCACGAACAAAGGGTATACAGTCATGCCGTCATAACGCACTTTGGATGAAAGTCCACCTCACATAATTTAATGGCTTGTCTGCTGTCTTGATGCTGTGATACACAGGGCCACTTGTGGGTCAATGTTGATGGGCATCACTGCCCAAAAAGTGGCATCATTACAAAAAAAAAGAAATGAAATCCGAGGCACTCTTCATGAAGTTAAAAAGCTTTAATACCACAAGCTAGTTCATGATAAAACATTAAAAATGCCATCATGTTTTGGCCCACACGTAGCCGTTATCAGGGCCAATCAATGGCTTCAATACATTAATGACAACAGAACTTACTGTTAAACAGAGCAAAAACATTGAACTTACATCTCATGTTGTGTCCAGTCTGCCACTGAGAATATGCTCCATCTGTCTTGCCCCAAAACTGCCAAATGCACCACAGCCTTCTGTTGTTTACAGGTTGTGTCTGCAGACTGTCATTTACTCGGCTCACATAGTAATCCCCATTAAATGATAATCTCAGTTGGTGGTGTATCACAGCTCCGGGTGATTATCGTGACAACTATTTCCTTAGTGTGGCTCTTTTCTAAATTAAACCCACCTCTGCGCTGTGAGTGTGACACAGCTGTAATAATTAGATCAGTGAACGCATCCACTCCACACAGTCTGTTCAGAGTCCCCCGTCCACAGAGGAGTTCTCTTCTTGTCTTGCACTGATGGAGAACGGTAGCTTAAAAGCAGTGTGCCCTTTCACTCACATGTATCAAGCTGCCAACAGAAGCGGCTGGCACACAGGCACAGACTGATAGACTGTTTCCAGGGCACTGCACACACCAATATTCCCATCCACACGGTAATCAGAAAAGGAGACTGCTACTCCAAAGTAAATAGACTTGATGTCAAACTTGATATCTATTCCCTGTCTTTGTTTTTGTTTGATGAAGTGGAAGATTATGGAGCATGCATAAACCATGAAGACATCACACCCACAACAGGTGTGTAAATTAGTTTGAAATGAATGAATGTTAAATGCTGTATATTTGGAGTGCATACACTCCTATCATTCTGCCTGTATTTACACTGTACTCTAATGAACTTGGGTGCAGTTACCCGCTTCCAACATTACTGAACTTCTCTATCCTTCCCGCCTTATACTTTGTCTTTGTAGTAGTAAGCAAACAGAGGGAACATTGGTAAATAAAGTGTTGAATGCGCTGAGAAAAGGTGTGGGGAGACTGGAAACCAAAGTAAATAACTTTAAATCGACACTGTGTGGAGCTGAGAGCACAGTGTCTGGGGAGTTTTCTCCACTTAGCTGCATGTGTCAGTCTGTGCTGAGGAGGTGATTAAACACACAGCGAGATGGAGGGCAGGATCGGCTGCCTGGCATCACTCCAGATAACCACCATATGTATTAATCATTAGCTAGTGCCTTAAAACACTGTGTTCTCTCCCTGGGTTGATGATTAGCCATCAGACAAATCTGCCATTCAACTATAAACATTTCTCCTGAATGTACAGTTTCAGATGAAGCCTTGTGTGTGCGTGAGGCAGATCTGCTTGAGGATACAGTACGATGAAAAGCTTTGAGTCGATGGTAGTTCCGTCACAAGCATGCAGATGGACGTGTCCTATATAGTGTATACGCACTCAGGAGGTAATTTCCTATAGTTTTCCTTCAGCCCGTATTATTTTTCCATACGTGGTGCAGGTAGGGGGAAAAACAGGCTTTTGCACCAGGCTTTGAATTTAGCAGTGTCATAGAGGTGCTGTATGCTGTATCTCAATGTAGCCCAGAGTGACCTGGTGTATATCTTCATATCTTCTCTTCTTATGTCTGTGTCTTGGGATGCCTGCTGGCTGGGGCCTTTTGTGTGTGTGTGTGTGTGTGTGTGTGTGTGTGTGTGTGTGTGTGTGTGTGTGTGTGTGTGTGTGTGTGTGTGTGTGTGTGTGTGTGTGTGTGTGTGTGTGTGTGTGTGTGTGTGTGTGTGTGTGTGTGTGTGTGTGTGTGTGTGTGTGTGTGTGTGTGTGGGGGGGGGGGGGGGGGAGGGTTATTGCAGAGGAAAAGGCCTCTCATTTTGTGACCCCACTGTCTTTGCCTGTCTGTTTCTTTTCTCCCTCCTCTGCCTCCCTTCTTTCTTCCTTTCTTTCTATCCTTCTTTCCCTCAGTCGACCCCCCTTCTCGTGCCCTCAGTAGGGCAGCAGTGCTGAATGCCTTGGAAGCAGGGAAAGAGAGTTCAGTTATATAACCTCGGCTGTGCAGCTGATGTCCTGGTCTGAATCCACTGTATTATGATGTCAGAGCTGCCCCGGGGAGGGGAAAGGGCATTCTGGGTAGTCCAGCATGTCGAGAGCTATTCCTGAACAGTCTGCCGACGGAGAGAGCGGTAGGAATCTGTCTCCCGCCTCTCCACTGCCCCAGACGACACAACATACAAGACACGCCTAGGGTTATTTTATTCTGTTTCCTGTGCTTTGACCTTAATAAGCGTACTGCTCATCCTATAGAGGCTCGGCCTGGGGGCGCCGTGCTGCATTTGTCTCTGTTCTTGCCTGATTAATTAGATTATATCACCCATACTCCATAGGCTCGCACACTGGTTCATGGACTCAGCCAAGACAGAGCGCTGCCGAGCACAAGTATTTATGCCAGGGTCCAGGCGCCAACAGATTTGGGCCACCATATATCCTGTGTTGACCAACCTTCTTAGTTGCATCAGCACAACAAAGCCGTCACTATTAAAATTTTGGCAAAAAAAAAGAAGAAAAAAGACATGATTGATTGGTCTTGGCCGAGGGAAAAGTGAGATTACTCAAACGACTAGGCAAACATTGGGTGGCTTTGTTAGTGTGAACGTATGCCCGCATACCATTGTGCATCCAATTTGTTGGTAGGGCCTGGGGTAGCTTGAATTGAATCGGGACGAGACGCTCCCTTGGGCCTCATTAATGTGCGATTTCACTGTGATAAAAGAGCTATCATTTGATAAAGACATTTTTTTGACAGCAGATTGGTAGATGAGAAAATGTGCTATTTTAATATCATGACAGGACAATGTTCTCATGTAAGTGTTCTTTTGCTGAAGCAGTTGAGCCAGATGACAAAAAATAGTTCCACTGACTGTAAAAGAGAGAACTCAACGCAAAACAACTACACTAACAATATCAAGGGCAGTGTCTGCAGTACAGTACTATATATGTGACCTGTACTGCTTATATTATACCACCTAATTTCTCTGACATTAGAAAAATTACAGTAAAAGGTAATGAGACATTCAAATGTTCCAGTGTCCCACACTGTCAAAGCAAAACATTACCATGGACAAAACTGTAATCCTCAAATGTACAGCTTTCCCGGGCGTGATACGCAGTGGAAAAGAAACAAAAGGCTATCGGATGTGAGGTGCGGTGGGATCCTTTAAAGCTGTAGCTAGGGGTGATAGGTGGTACTGTAACTGTTGTGTGGTCCTAATTGTAGCCCGTGGTGAGAGAGATCAATGACACTCTCTTATTAATTCCGAACAGGGCCCCGGCCCAGTGGACCTAATCAAATGAAATCTAAAGAAGGAAAAACTAATTGCTTTCTACAGTGGCGAGGCCAGGTCATCTGAACTCAATAATATGCCTCCACTTTCCCTCTCTCTCTCTCTCTCGTCTGATATCTTCAGCCCCTCTCTCTCTATGTGTCCCCCACCTTCTCTGCAATAAAGGAAATTTTATGCCTTTTTTTCCGTTGTACTTGGCACCCAGGACTTGTGTCTGAGTCCGTCTCCCGCTCTCCCCCCTCGCTCAGCCTCATTAGCTGAGCAGAATGCAGCTAACCTCTCTCCATGAAGGTGTGTGTGTGTGTGGAAGGGGAGCTCTCTCGCTCCGCTCTGTTATGGCGGAGGCTGAACTTTCAAGCTGAATGTGTGTAGAGGGCGAGGAAAGGTCCCAGCCGTTGATAAGCGTGCTTTCGTTTAGAGCGTTTAGAGCATGACAGCGATTATCAGTTGGGGAAGGGGGGATCTGCGTATGCCTTCACACAGGGCCACCGAGTGTCCTGCTGTCTTCCAGATAACAAGCCACACACACACACACACACACACACACACACACACACACACACACACACACACACACACACACACACACACACACACACACACACACACACACACACACACACACACACACACACACACACACACACACACACACACACACACAGTAGGTAGTGTTTGTTTGTTTTGTGACCCTCGAGTTTGTGGCTTTTTATTATTATTATCTTTGGATTTCTTATGCTTTTTTAGGTAGGTCTTTAGATAGGTCAGTGTAGAGAGACAGCAAACCAAGGGCAGAGAAAGACCAGAGTCATTGTGAGACGAGAGCAGATGTCAGATTCGAACCCAGGCACTACAGTTTGTGCACTAACTGGTTGAGCCACCGGGCACCCAAAGTTTGTGAAAGGTTGTTTTTTAAATCTCTGTGTCTCTCTCATTCTTTTAACCCCCCCCCCTTCCCTCTATATATCTGTTTTCTCAGCGCACAGCCTCTTTTCTTTCTTCTCTTCTAGTGGTTTCCCCCACCGCTCCTCAGTTCTTGTCGTTTTTTATTTGGTTGTTTCTCTTTGACAGAGGTTTCCATGCAGATGGTTGCCAGAGACTCCCTCCTTAACTCTCCTCCTCTCCCCTCCGTTCTTTCCTTTCCCCTCTCTTCGGTATCATTACGGCAAGAAGAGCGCTTTACCCTCCCCCTCTCACTGTCTCTCTGTTTGTCTGTCTGTCTGTCTGTCTGCCTGTCTGTCTTCTCGCCCTCCGCTCTCCCTGTGCAACAGCAGTGAGTGCAGCATACAGCTGAATCACAAGGGAAAATAATAACATATAAACTGACCTTTATTGGCAGTAGAGAGTGGTGAGGCTGTTTTACGTGGCCACACGTCTCTCTTATTAACAGCCATCATGGCCAGCCCTGCCCGGGTACGACGGGGGCCACTCACAAACTGGCTTTTCATCAACAGAAATACTTCGCACTGGGGCCCTTTAGGTTTATTTTTGCCCGGGCGAAGCCAAGTGTTTTACGAGGGGGAGCCCATCCGACACTTGGCTGGCACTGAACCTCCCTCCCTCTCTGTCCCCCACTCCCCCTTTCTCTCTCTCTCTCTCTCTCGCTCTGACACACCCCCTGTATCTTCCTTCTCTCCCTCTCTGCTTGCTACCTGCATGTGTTAACTTACTGTGAAAAGAAATGAAGCCGCCACATATTTGCAGACTAGGCCGGTGTCAGGGAAGCTTCTCTGAAAGCATAGCCTAGTTTTTGCAAGCCACCAAACATATTACGGTGAACTACTTAGCAATTTGCTAAACTTTTTTAAACTATTTATTCTCTTAATAAAGTTGTTTCTATTTTTCTGTTTTGTAAAGCGACTTTGAGTAACAAGAAAAGTGCTATATAAATTGGATGAATTAGAAAAAGTAGTTGAACTACTTTGCAAAAGATTGTCATATATGAACATTAGCAATGTGATGTGGAAAAACAATACAGACAGAGTTCAGTGATATAACTTTAAAAAGTTGTACCCGATCACCTCAGTTAATCAGAATGCTTTTGCTGGAAAAAACAAAACAACTTCCTGTCAGCCATGCATTCTGAAACGTACACACTAAGCCATAACAATGGACCTATCAGATTAGCTGTCGGAGCACAATGTCTTATTTACCCAACACATAATTTATGGATCAGGATTAGAGAGAAAGAGGCGGGTTGGGGTTTGAATCAAGAGCAGCAGAAAAAGCAACCCCTTTCTTTTCCTCTAATTTCTTTTCTTTTCCTGTTCCTGTAGTTAGCGACATCAAAAAAATACCAAAAAGGTAATTGATTACAAAACAATTATCACAGATCTGTATATTTAGTTTAGTACTATCGACAAACTGCTCATGTAATGAAACATTCAATACACATCAACTCTAGGGCTGAATGACATTTTAATTTTAGTTTTTTTTGTGATACGTATTTGGGATATTAAAAAATTAAAGCTACATAATTAAAATTTCACCAGATGTGCAGCTTTTAACTTTAATAGGTCCATTTGTTATATTAATCACAGTAGCAATGATTGGGGTGATTAGGGAAATAAGGCAGATGTTCAATACTCAACATGACACAATCATATGACACATGATTACTGAGAACAATTGTGATCGGTCATTCACTGTAGACCAGTAACTAAGAAGTCATTACAACAGACTAAATTATGTTATTTATTAGTTGGACTAGACTGTTTCTTCTGCAAGTTAGTTGTGGAAAACCTTGTTCGTTTTAGAGTAAGATGACTGATGAGTCCAATTTACGGTACATTACCTCCTTTGCCATGTGACCATTGCACATACAGTACGTGCAGTACGTGCATTGCGATGTTGACGCGGAAAGGATTATCGTTCAGCCCTACAGGACTCGTCAAATGAACGATTTTCACAAGCAGCCTCTTCTACTTACACATAGTCTGTAGTGACAGACGGATGTGGATTTGAGATTAAATCGGCACCAACAATATCGCTATCCACGCCTCCTGGGGATAATTTAATCTGCTCATAATCAGCACAGCTCGCGGGGAGAATTACAGGAGAGAAATATGTGCGTGGCGGAAACAGGGGTGTTTGTCTTTGCTCTCCTACTACTAGTGTTAATGAAAAAGGGAATTCAGTGTATAAAACCAACTAATGAACGACAATTGCAGATTTGCTTTTGATTTCGTATTGAGCACACCGACTCAAATTCAAGTACTAACGTCTTGAATTGAGTCATATTTATTAAATGTTTTTAAAAGACCTCCTCATGTTAACAATATTTTATACTGCTGTCCCACGATGTGCATGTATTGGCCTAACCACCTCTTTGGCACAGAGTGAAGCCTGCTTGATGACTCTGGTGATTGAGTCAATGATGTATACATTACTGTGTTCTCGCATGAAAATGTTCCACCCCTTACCATATCATCTGTTGAGGTAATGAATAACCTCGAGATGTGCTTCATAGAAGCCCAACAATTAGAATTTTGGAAGTGTGCCAAGTTCTACCATGGCTGTATGGCTCATCCACCTTGTATATAGGTCATCATTTCATTAGAGTAGAGGAGGGGAGGGGGGCTAGATTTGACCTGTTTTAAAATAAAATCCCCATCAAATCCCCATGCGTGGTGCTGTTGTCTTAGCTGTTGCTTTATTTTTTAGCATTTTTTTTACCTTGCTAAACAAACCCCCCTCTTCTCTAACCTGGCCTCAGAGGAAGCCAACCGCAAGAGTAATGGTTTCGAACGTGAGCCCGAAAAGTTTGCCCCAGCGTAATAAGCGGGTGGCTGTGGTGAAGAAACATTGTCGTTTTTATTGCTCTTCCAGTCGTCTGATGTCTTATGTGAGCAATTTGGATAGATTGGTTCCAGTGGCTGACCACCCCGCCCCCCCCTCGTCACTTTTACTTTACTTGCTTATACTCAGAGCAACTCAACCTAACCTATGTTTTTTTCCGCCGCTAGACGGTGGCAGACTGAACAAGGCCTAGGCTGAGTAAGAGATTCTTGTAGGTTTGCCATTCAAGTTATTATAAGAGTATAATGCAGGTGCCCTGCACCGCTGCACGTGCATGTGAGTTCACGGCACGTGTGTGCATGTGTATTTGACTGGCAGGTAATGAGGGATATATGACAGTTTCATAGGTTGGCCATGATTTGAGTTATATAAGTGGTGCATAACCCCCAACTACTCCTCCCCTTCCTCCTCTCACTTCCTGTGAACGTTCTGTAGACCACTGGTTCTCAAGGTCGGGTCTGGGGGCCCACCAGGGGTCCAAATGAACCCTTACATGTCTGTAACCTGAGAGTGTACAAATGGAACCAAATGGAACGTAGACGTCTCTCCAGCTGCCATAGCGGCAATACTGTCCTCACACCGCACCCTCCTTATAAGGATATTTTGTGTATTTGTTTTGTACATTATATACAGTAAGCGTTGGTGTAAGGCAAGGCCATTTTTATATAGCACATTTCAACAACAAGGCTATTCAATGTGCTTTACACAAAACATCAAGAAAAGGAAACACAATAATAAAATTATACAATGACATTAGGATGCATAAAACAAAAGAAGTAAAAATGTCTTTCACAGATTTTATTATAAACATTTGAACGTTTTGTGGATGCTTTCAATTACAATCCGATCCTTTTGGACAAGACGATGGAGAGGTTCCTGATAACCTTTCCGGGAGTATATCGATCTAAGACACGCTCACAGGGCACTATACTATACTGTTTTTTAAGTCAAACTTGTCAAGATATTGTTTAAAGGGCAGAGGACGTGTCGGGCGTTTTTGGAGTTAATTGAATAAGACGCCAGCGTACAACCCATTAGGGTGTTAGCCTGTTAGGTATTGTGTTGGGATGTGATGGGGTACAGTAGTAAATGGGGTTTACTAAGCTCCGTGGTAGTGGGTTGGAACTTTTCCCCTGTGCCACCCCCCGGATGCCGAAGTGGCAGATGGTTTTAATAAGTCAAAGAATTGTTTAGTTTTTCACAAGTGAGACGACAGGGAAGAGTTAATGGAGAAACCTACTAGTGCTGTATGCCCCCATACCCTGTGTGAATCATGCCAAGTCTGACACCTGCTTTAAAACAGTTTCCTTTTTTCATACAGTTGTGTGACTGTGAATGGCATGCCCTGCACGTTGTGTTCAGAGTTCAGACAGACTGATGAGGCAGTGAGAAAATAGAGTCGGTGCCTCGTGCAGATAAGCATCTACAATGCAGGAGTGCTAGAGAACAAAAAGTTGTTCAAGCACCATCATGTCCCTTATTCACAATCTTTCAGAAGAGTGTAACTGAAACAAACAAATATACAACATATTTTGAGATACCGGCCACTCAGCCATTATAGCCACAGGGTCTCCACAAGTTTTACATCTCAGCCAGCAGTGAAGGCTGCATCCATCCAACAGATGGAACAGAGATACCTGTGGTGTTCATCAACTATCCTGGATGTACACTATTCTCCCAGGTGGATATCATGCTGGATGATAGACTGATGATAACAGATAGTCATCAAACACATAATCTGCACTGAGGGGTGATAGAGAGTTTACAGAATTATGCAAAGGAGACCCTGGATGCAATATTTAGCTGTGGGCTGTTTTGTAAAGATACAGCACCAGCAGGTGATAAACAACCATTGCCTGGTGGAAGGAGCTAGTTATTCAGAGACCAGTTGTGTTGTAGAGCTGATAGCAGATCATACGGTAGCACCCATTTATTCAGATTAAAATGTTCTTAGAAAATCTATTGTTAAAACAGCGTATAAACTCTCTCTCTCTTGTACAGCACCTTGTACATTTTTTTTGAAAGGCACTTTATAAATATGTTTTCCTTACCTACCTTACCTTACGCAGTGTCATAACTTACTTTTCACGCTTTCCCCCTATGCTATCCATAGACCGGTAACATTGTAACGAATTTCCATACTTTTCGCTTTTTCATACAAGTCTGTTTCGTCAAACTAAGGCCACTGTCTATGTTCTAAATCATTTTCAGTGACTTATTTAAAGATCCTTGCGTGTTTCTTCAATCCGTGAGTGACTGATGCCGAGGAAATAAATGCATTTTCTGCACATGATCCATTGAAAGCTTTTTATAAAGGATATTTCAGTAGCAGTAGTAAAACCCGTCCTCCTGTTTGGTTAACATAGCCTTATTTTCTTCTGGAAAGCTTAATTATTTTATCTGCAGTCAGTCTGATCCCCAACTTTGTTTCCTCATCAACTGTTTGTACTGCCTATCTGTTACACAATGTTTCACAGAGTGCAAAAAAAAAAGGCAGACCATGCATTTTTTTTAATAACCCTTAGAACCAGGCGATGCATCATATAATGCATCCAGAGGTGCTAGGCATCCAGAGGTGCTTACGCATGCGTGACAATTTACAATATATTAAACTGCTTGCTTTCTAAGTATATAGACAACTGGATAACCTATTAGCCTGATAACTAGTACGCTCTGAGTCGTGAATAATCTGGTGTCTTGCCTTTAAAGTCTATTTGAGATACAGTAGCCGTAGACACATCGTTAAAATCCTGTAAAATGTCTTAGTATTACAAGGGTATGTTTTGTCTGGTTAAAAGTGTTATTTAATATTTGTCCGAAAAACTAAGCAGATAGTTTGTTTGTCATCATCACATAGAGATTCAGGCAGCACATTTTATCCCAGATTGTAGCTGTTCATACAGAGGTTGCCACCAGCAGTATACTCTTAGGTAATCTTCATTATCACCCTCCACACACCTAACCATCATTAATCTCATCTGTCAAATAGATAAGTCCCCAGGGGTGGCATTCAATCCCCATCCCAAGATACAAAAATGACATTGTCAGTGTCACAGACCGTACAACACCATTTCCTGCAATCTAGCCATAAGATCGTACTACAGCATGAGTCTCGCATGTGCAGCAGTGGTTATGGCCCTTATAAAAATGTTTATAGGTGCTTGCATGGGACCGCTGTGCCGCGGCTATTTCTGGCGATGTAAAATGAAATTGCCGTACATCATAATGGTCACTGAACATAAGCTGTGTGAATCGGGTGTGTCGGTATTAGTAATTAACTCACAGGATGAAATATCACTTATATATAGAATAGACCCCACAACGAATTAAGGAGTAATTACAGCTCCTAACAGCCTTATCGATTGTATTCTCTCTGAGCATTGCTCTCTTAGATTTGACTTGGGTACCTGCTTGCCTCCTGTTTACACAAAAGAAGTCTTCTTAACATATTCCTTGAATAGTGTGTAAGACTGCTTATAGATTCACACATTTTGAGCTTCCATCAGTTACAGGGGGCAGCATGGATTTGAAAAACACACACATGCACATGCACATACACTAGTGCTGCACGATTCTTGCTCAAATGTGAATCACGATTTTCCTCCATAAGAATTGAGATCACGATTCTCACACGATTCTCTTGTAAATATAAAAAAAAAACATTTCAATGTAAAAAAAAAAAGAAGTTTTTTTTCTTTTCTTTTTAATATTGAAAAAAAAATCGCCATAATTTAAAATCGAGATTGCATAGGTGTCTGAATCGAGATCACAATCTTTTTTCGATTAATTGTGCAGCACTAACATACACACGCACACGCACACACACACATCTTATTACAGACAAACTTTTAAACAGTGATCAGTAAAATAATTGGATAAAGGAGCACAAGGTTTAACTTGCTTAAATGTATGATGCCAACACAAAGCATGGCAGGGTAGGAAGACGAGCATGAATACATTGAAGCCCACAGCGCAGTGGTGTGGCCATCCAGCCTTATGGCACAGGCGACTACGCGCGTACACACACACACACACACACACACACACACACACACACACACACACACACACACACACACACACACACACACACACACACACACACACACACACACACACACACACACACACACACACACACACACACACACACACACACACACACACACACACACACATGAATTTGTACTTCCATGTACTGTTGTTCTCATGTCTTACTAAATAAAGTACATCAATCAAACACACACACACACACACACACACACACACACACACACACACACACACACATGCACGTTTACCACACTAGCAAGACTGAAAGTGGCTGAGGGGAAGGAGGGTGGTGAACAGGGGCGGGGGTGCGAACTCATTGAAAGAGGAATTAGTGGTGAACTGTGAACTCACTGCCCCTGCATTGACAGGGGGTGTGTAGGTGTGCCAAAATATAGATAGATTTTATTTAAATTTAAATTTAAATTATTAATTATTATTGTCAGTTGTGTTGCAGTATTATATATAGCATCACATGCATGAACAATAGTTACATTGCATTAGTTATTAACATTATTTTGAAACCAGAGCAAATATTACACCATGCATGTGCTCTATGGATTCCCCCGGTTGCCACAGAGTGCAGCACTTCATGCTACCTGTCCTGTCTGTGGTGGCGCTATTGAGATAAATGAGGGTAAAGTGGGCAGACTACTACTACTTTTCCCCCTGTAAATTTAATCTGCACAATATATTTTAGAGGGGTTATTTTGCATCCTTTCTTGTGGACAGTTTGCAGTCAGAGTTTTACTGTTAGGAGGAGGCACTATGCATACACATTTTTGTACATTGCACTAGGCCAGTTCGTAATGCGTAATTCTTATTTTTTTCAGTTACAGATATGATATATTGTTGATTAAATTTCTTGCAATATATCGAGTATCGCAGATATCGTGTATCGTGACATGATCGTTATTGTGGGCCACAGTTATCGTATCGTGAGCTACCCATATCGTCCCACCCCTACTTATAAGCATGCAGTTTAGCTTCATTATGCAGTGTAATTATAACTGTGGAGTGAGTAGAGTCAGTGGCCTTGTTTGTGAGTGTGAGAGTGAGTGTGTGTGTACGCGAGGCCACTGTGCGCTCGGGCACCATAATGTATTAAGTATACGTTTTTGAGGTTCGGGCATTTTACCGCCTTGACAAGCTTTGTACCATGTTCAGTTATGACACGGATGCCTCTTTCAGCTGCCGCTGGAAGGCTCCCGCCATTAATTTACAGCTTGCTGCTTCGTCAGTTGGAGAGCGCCCCAGATTTTGGTCACATTTCTGGCTCTGGACCTGACGCAGAGTCCCAAGTCCGCCTCCTGTCTCTCCCGCCCCTGAGGGGCAACAAGTGGAGAGTAGAGTTTGTGTGTGCGCGTGCGTGTGTGTGTGTGTGTGTGTGTGTGTGTGTGTGTATGTGTGTGTACGTGCGTGTGTGTCTGAGAGAGAGAGAGAGATATTCCTCTGGCCACAGAACCAGACTTTGGTTTATGTTATGGCTGCGAGGTTGAAGTTCACCCCAGCCACCCGGAGTTTAGCTGGGCTTCTTTGAAGTGTGACCGACAGGGACTGACTGCCCACCGCGCTGAACGTACTGCCCAGTAAGCGTTTCTTTTTCCTGGTTTGGCTCGAGGAAAACCTTTCTTCTTCTTTTCCCTTTAGAACAACATTTCCAAACCTTTCTGAGGTGGAGGATATTATGTTGGCCTGTGGGAGGTCCCTTTATGCTCAGATTATTGTGACTGATTTGCATTCAAGAGAGGAAAAAAGCCAAAGGAAAAGGCACTTCTGGGCTACATGAATTAGGTCAGCACCTTGGGCTGAAAATAAAACGGCCAACAGGCTGGCTCTGAATTCTCACGTGCAGAGCGGCGAGACTTTGCCCTGAATACGACCCTGTGCACTGAGAGACAATTTTGTGTGTGTGTGTGTGTGTGTGTGTGTGTGTGTGTGTGAGGGCGGTTAGTAGTTTGTCAGTGGAGGTGCGATACCATAATGAGGGCTGCTGGAGTTGTCTGCCCTTGGATCAGTGCTGTGCGCTGCTTGCATGCTGCGGTCTTTGGAGGGCGAGGGGAGGCTGACAGGGCAGGCAGGGAAACAGGAAACTGAACTCGGTCAACTTGACTAAATTGTTTGTTGACTGTGCAGAGCGAGTGCTGCCAGCGATGAATCCACAGCGCCTCCATTTGTCATCTCGTCCCGATTGTTATCTCCACTCCCAGGACCCCTCTACTACCCAACCCCTCCACCCCCCACCCTTGCTGGCACACCTGCTGCTTCATGCATGGAATGAAATGGAGAAGACTGCCTGATTTCCTTTTTGTGATTTTGTTTTCTTTTGGCATTTTGGAAAAATATTTGGTATGCCGTCTGGCTCATAAATTAGACCTACAGTATATATATGCATGTGTGTGTATACTCTATGTACATAAGAAAAGTATTATTCAAAAGTTCTATGTTATATCTATTGGGCCAATACCTTAAAGCCAAATATTTAAAGAGCGCAGACGAGTGCATCCCCAAAGAAATAAAATAAATCAGCCTCTGAGCGGATCTGAAGGATTTAACGGCCGCGTTCATTCACATGCCACCGGTTCTGCTATCAAAACAAGGATGTCCCGTTTGGCCAAAGCGTTGGTGTCCCATTTGGGAATGAATGTCTCGGATGTGGTCTGTGTGAGAGCACCGGCGTGGGAACGTAAATCATCGCCGGTCCGACTCAACAGGTAACTTCAGACGCTCTCGCTCATGCCAAGAAATTATCATATGATAATATCCGGCTGTACTAACATTTGCATGTCGTACCCTATCCATAACGGCTGGCAGTTAGCCCGGCAAAACCTCCTGTCTCGATCTGAGCAATCCGTCACATAAAGGCATCACAACGTGGCCTGTCACTCTATCTTTCTCCGCACGGGCATTACAGTGTCATTAAGCCACTGAAAACCTGAGGTACCTGTTTGGCAGCAGTGCGGAGCACGCGGAGAATCATCCAAACCGTTGTTTCAGCAGACAGAGAAAAGGCCTGCTTCTCCAACAGACAGTCTTACCCACATCGCTGTCAGATCTGTTTGTTAAGCCGGGGCTTTGTGAGGCATTTTACCTGAAGCGAGGCCTGTCTTTTTGGGATGGCTCCAAGTACATTTTAGCGTGGCAAGGACGAGTAGGGCGGAGAGCCGAGAGAGGAAGACAGTGTTTTTATCTGCCGCTACCTGTTTGTGTTGCTAGTCAAGCGAAGGGCTGGAGAGGGACGAGCTGGGAGGTCTAGAATGCCAACATAAAGCCAAGTGCCCTCCAGCACTGTGTGTCTACACACAGTGAAATCCTGAGTGTTAATTTAACGCTGAGAGTTTATAAACATAATCAAATGCACTTGATTACATTTCACTCTCTGAGTTACTTGTATAGAATAGATTAACATTGAGTCTTTTACTGTGTATTTGCTTGTCTGTGTGTGTGTGTATGTGGGGGTGGGTGTGTATGTGTAGTGTATGTGAGAGGATAGACCCACAGTGATCTGGCGCATGCATGCATTCCTCCTCTGACTCGTCTCAACTCAAGCCAAGCGCAAAAGATGGCTGCATAAGTTCATGCAGTTTATTGCTTGCATCTCAACATTAACCCGTGTCTCATTACTCTTTTCTTGTGTCTTGTGTTTAGCTGCACTTGTTTACATCTACGCATGCGCGTGTGTGTGTGTGCGTGCGTGCGTGTGTGCGTACCTACGTGTAAACGGCTGCAAATATTCGCATCTGTGTGTATTATTCTGTATGTGCTGCAGTGTCTTGGTGCACTTTGGTGTAGAGTTCAGGGTCATGCGCCTCTTGCCACAGCCAGCCCCAGATAGAGAGGAGGGGGAGGGAGAGGGGGGGGGGGGGGGGTGAGTGGAGAAACTTGATCCACAAATTGTGTGAGGCAACCACTCTGTGATTAGTGTGCACTGCTGCACGGCTGTCCAGCCCCGGCAACACTGTACCGCCACAAACACAGGGGAAATTGTTTGCATGCGTTGCATGTGCTCGCCAACAACATCCTCATACAATTAATGCAGTCATACAGGACATGACGCATACTGAGCCGGTGTGCAGGTGTGGGCTATAATATCCACACGTGCACTACCGACACGCACGTACGCAAACACGCACATACACACTGTCTCGTCTTACATACTGTATCTTCTCCTGGTCAGTAAGACACACACACACACACACACACACACACACACACACACACACACACACACACACACACACACACACACACACACACACACACACACACACACACACACACACACACACACACACACACACAGTCTCAACTTACATCAGTATCTTCTCCATAGTCAGTAAGTGTTAACAACCCTCCCACACACACACACACACACACACACCCATATCTTTGTAAGTACATGTGCGTGCACACTCACTCACACACACACACACACACACACACACACACACACACACACACACACACACACACACACACACACACACACACACACACACACACACACAACACACACACACACACGTGTGCGCACACATGCACACACACAGCCTGACAGCTACCCTAGTCAAGCTGTTATCACCCATGCTTTCACAGATGACTCCTCTGTGAGGAACACATGTTGCATTAGTCGGCACAGTGTTTGCACATAGGAGACCTGTACAGTACACGGCGGATATACACAAAGGCACTTACAGTTCATTTTTCAGCCTGCAAGCCTCTCTGTTTGTACAGCCCTGTCTAAACCGTCTCCAGCGTGTATTCAACGCCAACAAGAGACGTACTTTCTTCACTCCGACTTGGTATTATAGTTGAGGTGACGTCAATGGAAGTGACCAGCCGCTTTCCGTCCGGGAGAGACTTCTCTGTAGAGAGCGCCCAGTAACGGAGGTTTCCTTTTTGGAGCCGGTTGCATTTTCTGTGCTAGATCGACAAAATATATTTTTTTTTACCGAGATATCAGCCGACTTTTAAAATGCTTACTGCTAGAATGAGTAATGCGCTTTTGTCCTGTATAGTTTGTGCCAATACATCTGCCGGTATTTAGATTCTTCGAATGAGAATGAAGCTGGCCGCTTCCTGTTTGGACTATCCTCAGAATAGATACAAAAATAGCACAGAGCTGAAAAAAAAAAAATATACTGTAAAGATGAAAAAGCGTTCAATTTGGGGGGACGGCGGATGTAATCACTGGCATGTTGGTGGATTAAACACAAATATAAATATTTCGTCTTTTAAAGCCAATACAGTTAACAGGCCGGCGCAACAATCTAGTTCTGTATGCAAAACGCGTTGGTAGGACCGGTGGTCCAAAGCTAATAGACTGAATGACAAGCAGGCAGGCCGGCTGTCCGGCAGTAATAACACCCTGTGTGAGCTAGAAGCTCCAAATGCGGGTCGAGTTCTCCTGGCTGTGTCCCTGACCCCCCCCCCCCCCCCCCTCCAGGTTGGGACACATCCAGCTGCACCCCCCTCAGACCCCCCCCCCCCCCCCAGGCGTCCTCTTTCCCCTACAACATCTGGAGCAGCTTGCTGGTGCCAAGGCAGGGGCCCTGTGGCCCTCGCTTCCCTCGCCTGCAGGAGGGAGAGCGAGTACATGCAAGAGCGAGAGAGATTAGCAGGACAAGAGAGACGCTGCACAGATCATGTGCGTGACATTGTGTTAGTGTATTGTCCACCCGGGCGAGTTTGAGTAAGTATTACTATGTGAAAGTGCACCCTTTAGAGTTCACTGCCTGCCGATGTTATGGGGCAGGCGCTGTCTGTCTGTGCGTGTGCGCAATACATATTTGTACTGTCGGCCTTGTCTGACACAGAGGATTAGGTGACCGAAGGCGACCCCAATGGCCTCCTCCTCCCCCTGCTCTGTCCCAGCTGTCTTCAACGTTTACCACAATTGTCACTTGATTGTGTCCACTCTACTGTAAAAAATAACTGAGCAGATAAAACACAATCTGCAGCTTACTAGCAGGGAAAAACAGTCTACGTATGGTTCAGTTTCTACTCTCAGAATTGAATTAACCACATAGACCCTAGCGTCCCAAATCTGTTGTCGAACATTCGGCGAAAATAGCAGATCTACAAGCTACTGTCATGTTGCGACACGTTTTGAGCTTTTAGATTGGCTATTTTTTGTGAAGGTATTTGGTGTAGAGGGAAAAAAGGAAGTGGCCTATACCTAAACCCCTGGTGGACTCCGCTTAACAAAGTATATAGGTTTAAGTGGTTGAATAAATGAACACACTGGATTTGACTGTGTACAGCCAGTTCACATGCTGTACTGTATGTCCTGTGAGCATGCGGTAGAGTAGTTTTAATCTAAATTGAGCCGGAGCGGCGGCATTGAGTGTCAGCTCGAACGCACAAAGATAGAGGATGATTAAGTGTTGACATGTGAGGGCGTAGTAGAGCGATGTGCACACTGGTCCTGTTGTTCATTCTGTAGCATCCCTCACACACGGTGCCATCGCTCTGTGTGTGTGAGGTCGTCCTTGTATCATCCGCTCCAGTTTAGCGGCAGGCTATAAATTGGCAATTTCCCCGCAGCAATTGTATCAGCTAAACTCTGGTACGTTTATTGTGCCTGGCTATTAAAATTATGATTCTGCTTTGCAAATAAGCCCCCCCCAACACACACACACACACACACACACACACACACACACACACACACACACACACACACACACACACACACACACACACACACACACACACACACACACACACACACACACACACACACACACGCCCCTGCACACAATACATACACACCTCAATGCTCTAGGCAACAAAAACACTATATCACACAATTACACGCAGTGTTCGAGGCTCTGAGGCTCCGTTGTGCAGCCTGCCAGTCTGCCAGTTTCGTCCCAAACAATCTAATTAACTGGCTTTGGAATCACAAGCTATGTATTTTTTTTATTTTTCATCCCACATGCCAATTAAGCGAGTGATTTTATCATTAGAAAGGAGCACAAGTGTATTTTCCACAGAGTGAATAATTGATTATCGAGCTATCTCTGTTGGAACACAGGCGGCTCATTATGCATATAAATGAACACACACACACACACACACACACACACACACACACACACACACACACACGCACACAGAGTTATAGATGTACCGAGACACACATTCAAGACTATAAAACCTTTGGAGGACCATAAAACCTGGCTGATCAAGCACAGCATGGGTTATTTTCTGGCTCTAGTTATTTGTGTGTGCGCGTGTGTGTGTGTGTGTGTGTGTGTGTGTGTGTGTGTGTGTGTGTGTGTACACGTG
This sequence comes from Gymnoscopelus microlampas, assembly GCF_963454915.1. Classification (NCBI taxonomy): domain Eukaryota; kingdom Metazoa; phylum Chordata; class Actinopteri; order Myctophiformes; family Myctophidae; genus Gymnoscopelus; species Gymnoscopelus microlampas. The sequence continues at coordinate 30,379,752 of NC_139951.1, read as the reverse complement.
CGCTGTGGTACTACTCCATTATAGAAATACACCCAGCTGACTGCACTACCAATGAATTTGAGTCAGAGAAGAGACGGTATTTGCCGGAGAAAGGCGGAGGAATGAACAGAGTGAGAGAAGGAGGGAAACAGAGAGACAAGACCAAGAGAATAAAGAGAGAGAGAGAAAATGGGTCAAGCATCTGAAAGGCAGACATTCCTTTTTTTCTGTGATGGGTGTCAAGACATTATGCATTATTTCTTTTCTGTCTTGTGCTCTCTCTCTCTCTCTCTCTCTCTCTCTCTCTCTCTCTCTCTCTCTCTTTCTCCCTCTCTCTGTCTGTCTCCCCCCTCCCCTCTCCCTGCACCCTCTCTTTGACTTTCTAGTTTTTTCCCTCTCCCTCTCTCACTTTTTGTCTCTCATTCTGTGTCTCTCTCTCTCTGGCCAGAGTTGAGTGCTCACACAGAGTAGAGAGGAGAGTTATTATGCTTGGCATGCTTATGAAGGACGGACCTCAGTTTGGACAAGCCCCAGCTGATCAATCTCAACATTGGCTCACTTACAGTCGTGTGTGTGTGTGTGTGTGTGTGTGTGTGTGTGTGTGTGTGTGTGTGTGTGTGTGTGTGTGTGTGTGTGTGTGTGTGTGTGTGTGTGTGTGTGTGTGTGTGTGTGTGTGTGTGTGTGTGTGTGTGTGTGTGTGTGTGTGTGTGTGTGTGTGTGTGTGTGTGAGAGAGAGGTGCTCACCTCCCCACATGCGCGCGCACACTCACATACACACACACCTACACGTCAGCTCAACTCTTAAACTCTGCAAGCCAGCAGATTGCTCTCAAAGAAAAGTATATGCGCAAATACGTTGGTTTACAGTAATTTCAGGGCCGGTAACATAAATATTCCATACACGCCACGTAAGTACATACAGCAGTGTCAGAGCAACGAAATGGAAGGGTTGGGGTGAGAATTAATTCAACACAGACTATGCTGCATAGCGGCATAGTCAAAATACAGGAGTTTAAGCTTATTTTACCGCAGCACTCATTGTAAGTCATTCCGGATAAGGGCGCCCGGTGAAAGCTAAATGGTGTGTAGTGCAAATGGAGAATGTCAAATCCTATAGGATGTACGTACATCCGTGCTCTCAATAGCAAATGTACAGATAATGTTTCATGACGGCCTATAATCTGTGTCCCATCATTTGCATACACCCTGCCCCCCCACCTTGTTTACCCTACTGTATATAAGATGCACGTCTATGCACGCATGCATACACACACACACACGCACGCACAGACGCGCGTGCACACACACACAGGGCTTGATTTACACCTACGGTATGGCTTAATGCAATTCGTAGTGATTTACATAATATGCAAACAGATGGACGTGATTGAGCCTGTGGTTTGGCAGACTCTGTCTCTGGCAGCGCACTTTGCCTTCTTTGATTCAAAGAAGAAAAAAAAAACTAAGTGAAATCCCAGTCTTACGATGACAGAAACTCTCAACAACGCAGTACAAACCAGTGTTTACCTCTGGTTTGGATCAGCGGTGGTGTGCCTCCACAGTAAGAAACAACACCACCACTGGCTGTTATTTTCTTCCCTTCCCCCCCAAAATGTGACAGAAGTACTGTGTTAATCCGTGCAGTTAATGTTTCTATTCTGAAAAAGTATTCAACAAACAATATTTGGCACGCGACAACTTGCGGTGGCAGCCATTGGAATCATAAAACACTTCGCCACCAAGTGTGGAATTTGCTTTGGCACTTGTTGCTGTGACAACTTAACATAAAACAATTAACATGCCGCGAGACTGCCGACTAAGTACACAGACGTAGAGGACTGGCATTAGAGCACTTGAATGCTGCAGAACATTCTATTGTAGACTGAAGGCCCCTACACCCCAAACTGACTTGTCCTGACTACTACAGAGTGACTAATGTCGGGAGATCATGTGGGTCAGACAAAATTGTCAGAAAAAATGCTGTGCATGCTTTGTACACGCTTCCCAGGCGGTCTGCTGATGGTGCTGTTGTGCATCTGTGTGAGAGGAAAAAAGAGGAAATAATTATCCATGCCAGGTTGTGGCAGTAGTATGCAGGAGTGCATGAGAATTGGTCCACTCCTTGAGAGAACTGGAAGCTCAAGCTCAAGCGTCATTGGCTACAAAACAAAGAGCGAGAGCATTTTTACGCTACTCTGGTGTCGTATATGGGCACGTGATGGGAATGAGACCTTGAGAATATGGTACTGTCTAGTTTAAATGTGCAATGGGCACACTGACTGTGCCTTATTTAAGCTTGAAGGCTCCTGCATCAGAAGCAGAAGAGAGGGTAAATTATTTTCTCAACCAACCAGAGAGCTCTAACCCACCGGCGAAGCCAATTTGTTCTTGAGGGTCGGGTGAGCGGCCAATGCAGATGCATCACTACCGGCGAAGGCTGTGTACACACCACAGACGCTTATCAACAGCCCGATGCCCCAACATTGTGTTAGTGTGTCAAAGCCTTAAAGCAGACAGCAGATATAAGACTCAGTTTAGTATTTACTATACTGCCTTTGACTACTTTCAACCTAGCATCCATATTTTTGGTATGTCATTATAGGCTGCCTAGATCAGCTGTTTTAGTTATTTGTCGTACGACCCAGATCCCAAAGCACACCAGCTGCTGTATTAAATCACAAGTAAATCACTGCTTGGAATTTTATCACTTATATCATCAATGTTACTTGGCACATTGGAAGCTGCAGCACAGAGTGCAGCAGCTTTTAAAACTCAAGTATCGCATAAATGAACACATGGAAAAGGAAAATATTACATGTATTGGAAAGTGTGAAACACAAAATTTCAAATCTGTTTTGAGGGACCAAAATACTAGACTTACTGTACATGCCTAAAAATATGTTTTCACAACACATTCTAGCATGAAAATATACTACTATCACGTAAAAAATACTTTTTACGTGAAAAATAAACAGGATGAAGATAATGACGTTAGACAGCATGTATGAGCTAACTTCTCCCTCCGGTCAGCAACCCTACACGCTGAGAGCAGGTGATTGTAACCGGGCGACCACAGGAGAACAGCAACCTAGGATGAATACCCCATTATATGTATTACCTCTGGGATGGGGGGGGGGGGGGGCTGTGTGTGTGTGTGTGTGTGTGTGTGTGTGTGTGTGTGTGTGTGTGTGTGCGTGTGCGTGGCGCGTTTTTTTTATGTTTTCATACTGTACCTTTCTCTCTCCCTATTGTCATAATGTGGTCAGGTGCATGGTTGATAATAGCCAGCCTTGTGTGTATGCCCACCATTAGTGTCAGTCTGTCATGGCCATATGCAGCATCCTGAAATCATGCTTTGTCTTGTGCGATGCACACCAAAGGCAACTGGTTCATATTGACTAGAGTACATCTAGCGTATTGGACAGATGATTTCAAATCCCTCAGTTATGGCGCCAGCAGGGATAGACGGGAGATGCCAGTGCTTTTAGTTTTGTAGCTTCATCTGTCCACACACCTGTCTTTTCTGACTGTCTGTCTCTTTTTTCATCTCAGTGTTCACCGGTGTGGCTGACATGCAGTGGGCACAGATTCCCTGTACCCTGTTCCTCAGGAGGAGGAATTTTAATGAGCGGGGTCGTATTGCGTCCTGTCACACAGTGTCTCAGTGTATACTAGAAAAGGACCCATTATATATACACTCCCTTTGCTTTCTTTCTTTACTGTACAACTTTGCCAACTTGCGACAGGACACAGCCTTTACTGTAGATCGTTTTAAACAAATAACTGAGATAATGACGCGGGCTCAAGCGTCATTTATACTTTGTGGTATTGCTCGCTGGAAACAATTGGTATTCAAGTGAAAATTGCAATGTTTTCACTTTGAAATCAGGTTTCTTCAGCCAGTGGCACGGCGTGTGAAGAAGTATAAATGAGCCTGGTACTCTTTGTAGTGCTGTATTAACACAGACACACACTCATACTCTCACTCACACACACACGTGTCACAATAAATGTGGAAACATGGGAAATGTATAGATTTACTGGTAAATGTGTATTTCCCATCAGGAAAAACAACGTATGAGATTTCCTGGCAGATTTTCTAGCAGGAAAAAAAGGAAATAAGCACGCTGGCGCCCACCAGAAAGTGTTCTGTCAGAATGCTCTCAGGTGGAGATTGTATGGGACAGAGGAGGTGGAGCACTCATTTTGTTTCCTCTCAACTAAATAAAGAATGGTTTTATATACATGACTTTGTACATCACTTGAAAACAAGGCAGGCACACCGACAGCGAGGCCTTGAGTCTCTAGGAGAGTAGCCTCGATCACCAGGCTTTTATTTGCCTTCGCGTTTTGCTTAAAAAGGAAGCCTGGACCAACTTCTGGCATAGGAAGTGGGAGTCAACCTTTCATTTCCCCAACCAACCAGAGTGCAGTGGGCGTTGCTCCAAATGTTGTGACGTCAGGGCTCTCTATAGACCATATTCACACGTCGGCCATATTGCCATTAAGTCAATGAAATTCCACCCCAGTTGCCACCCCAGTTGCCACAGCAACGCAATGTTAAATTCCAAAATGGCCGGCGTGTGAATATAGCCTATGCTGCACATTGGGGGAGGAGGAGGGGCACGGGGCGGGTTGCGGGCGCACAAATCGGTGATCCAATTGTTTTCACCGGTTGTTTTCACCAGAGATTTTGAATACGCCCCTCTAGACTAGATGTCAGACGCGCTGGGGCAGGCTACTAGGAGGGCGAATGGCGAGTGTCCGCGCTGAGCAGCCGATGGATGGAATAGGTTTATGACCTGTTTTGCACACATGCAGATTTTTTTGTGAAATTAAACGAATGCCCCCCTGTCCCCACCACGACCAGATATCGTCCTTCAAAACTGTTGGAAAATCTATTTTGAATTGGTAGAAGAGGGACCATTAATCATGAGACCTACAGTAGGATAGTAGCATTGTGTCAGAGGCCGCATAATGAAGGGGAGAGAGCCAAATCCTCACAGGAGTACAGGTGGCAGAAGAGCTAAACTATGTAATTGATATTAACGGTATGAAGACTGTTGCCAGGAAAGGGGTGGACACTTGTTTTACATTATCACTGAGGCCCACAATGAGGCACAAATCCACATTTTGTGCTGCAGCACAAAATGCTGTGACATCTATGCATAAGCTGGGAAATGTGTAGATTTCTCACCCCACTGAGAATTGTACACAATAATTACTAGTAAATCGATACAGTATGCAATGCAAGCAGGAAGCCCAAGGCTTGTTCAGGGACAGGCTCCTGGTGGACTGCTGTATCACTGCAGTTGACATATAAGGTAACCTCTGCACAGTGGGTGAGGGATGTTATATTATGTATATGACGATACATTACTACCACTTATGTCTCTCCTGCAGCACTGAGCCCTTTACTCTTTCCTGCTCAGACGCCCGTTCACGCCGAAGAACGGAGGGCAATGGAGGTAAAAAAAATCCTGCCTCCCAGCAGCTGGCCCTCTTATCTGGGCAGCCTGTGCCCATGCATATTTATCCCATGGGCCGAGTGGCTGAGCGCTGGCTTAGCATACGGATTAGCATGAGGGAATCAGATGCAAGGCCACACAAGAACGGCCGTTGCCGGAAACCCTGCCTCTTAAAACAGCCTGACGGAGGCTTGGTGGGGTTGGGGGTAGGGGTGGGTGTGTAAGGGGTGGGTGTGTAGGGGGGGGGGGGGGGGGGTGTTGAAAGTAACATCCGATACAGCGGCTTGATGGAGACAGCATTGGTGGTGGGGAATTGGCAGTATAGCACATGCAGCGCACGTCTGACCTTTGACACAGGCTCCCGTAGGAGGGGTTAATGGGTCAAGTAGGGCCCTAGTCTCCAACAAGTCCTTTTTTAAGTGGCACTTGAAAGCAGTCCTCCCTCTGTGTGTGTTTAAGGACAGCCTGCCCCAGCTTTACATTGCAGCCCTCTGAAATGTATGCAGAGGATCGGGGGGAAAAAAACATAGGCAAACATTGAAAAAGAAGTTATTGAAAGTCTTCCAGGCCGCTCCAGGCACATTCCAGCCAAAATCAAGACTTATCCTAGATTTGAATAGCCTCGGCCGCCCCGGCATAAGGAGTGCTTTTTTAAAGTTTTTTTTTCTTTTCTTGAAAGAGCAGTATGGTCGCTTGATTTGAGGAATTAACTGAAATGAACTGTGCAGTGCTTGTCTCCGCTAATCAAGATGCAGCCTGGGGGGGTGGGAGAACTGGTGGAAAAGTATATGACTTGCCAACAGTGGTGTCTTGTGTCAGTGTGGGTGCGTATGTGCTGTGCATTCAAATGACCTATATAATAATAATATCGTGTCTTCCTTCTTCGCCTCTTCTTAAAGAAAAGCACGGCGATCCCTTTTGCTAAAGGGTTTGTTTGTTGAGCCAACTGGTAACACAAAACCACACTCATTCGCTTGGCACAGGCATCAATTAGAGAAAAAAAAAGACAAAAAGAAACATTGGAAAGCTTGTCCGCTCCTGCTGCACCATATAAAATCAAATACACTGTTGCTCCAATTTCTCTGGTTGCATACACAGTATGAGAGCCATGCACCGCTAAATCTGGATGTGCATAGTCGTTGCTTTGGCGTTATGTTGGCCTCTGTAACCCACATTGACCCTGCTGTAACATGCTGTTCCATTGTGAGAACTCAGAAGACCTCTGACCACAGCTCTGTCTCAGATGAAGACGTCAGAATTGCAAATGAAGCTGAACTGTGTAGACAACAGCTATCCTCCGACGGATCCTATCAGGCACTGTCGCTGATTGACGAGGTAACGGGAGCGAGGGAAAATCTGATATTTAAAAGCCAAAGATTGGGCTTCACGTGTCCCTTTGAAAGCAGTCAACACAGACAGCCATGTCAGACAAACAGAAAGAGAGGGAGGGATGGTTTCATTATCTTCTATATCAGAGATATGAGTGGCCTTTTCCGCGTTGCTTGCCAAGTCAGGTGTGAAGGTGATGATGTCGCTACATTGTGTAAACCAATGATTCTCAGTGATTCTTTTTAATTTCTAGGACCCCCAGTTTGATATGTGCTAGGTCACTGACCCCATACAATTTATATATCTGGGATTACGCTCTACACTGTAAAACCTCAGTGCTAATTTATACACTCTGAGTTACAGACCCATAACTACCAAGCATTTGGCTGGGGACCCTCTGGAACATCCTCAAGGACCCCTAGGGGTCCCCAGACCCCATGTTGCGAACCACTGGTGTTAACACAGACGAAGACCGGAGGACTGAAACGCTTTCGATCGCGTGACTGCCCCTATGCATTAACATAAGCATTTAAACTTATTTGGTGAGTGCAGATGTTCCCTTTTTCATTCTGGATGTGAGGCAGCTACTACCACTCAGGCGACAGTTGAATCAGATAGACGGATGAACCGCAAAATAATCTACCACGTCTGCTACAGACATTGAAAGGGAATGAAATAATGAAGTGAAATATCCTGGGGCGTGTGAGTTTATTGTGTGTGTGTGTGTGTGTGTGTGTGTGTGTGTGTGTGTGTGTGTGTGTGTGTGTGTGTGTGTGTGTGTGTGTGTGTGTGTGTGTGTGTGTGTGTGTGTGTGTGTGTGTGTGTGTGTGTGTGTGTGTGTGTGTGTGTGTGCTTGCACACTTGTAGGGTAAGAGATGTGTGCGAGTGTGCGTCCCAGATGGGAGGAATTATGTAATTTGCCACAGCCAGATCAGATATGTTTGATCCAATCCAAAGTGGCAGGCATGGTCCTGCTCTGTGCAAATGTAATGAATTTTATGTGCAGTGTAATATCATTTACTCTGGAAAAATTGCCAAACATGTGACCAGAAGTTGGAAGTACTAGTATGTCTGCAATACATCCTTGTGGGGGGGTTGGGGGTTTAAGTTAAGGTATCATTATTATCATCTCCACTAGGCCGAAGGCAAGGGGGGAGATTATGTTTTCACCCATGTTGTTTTTTACTGTCCGCGGCTAATCTCGCAAACCGCCGGCCCGATCAGTGCCACATTTCTTGTGCAAGCTGCCAGTTGGCCAAGAAAGTACCCCATTCATTTCTTTTTTTCACTTAAATTAACTTAAATTTTATATTGTAAGTCAATGGAGGCTGAAATCATGCCCAGATGGAGTAATGCGTCACTATACGTCATACAGTAGATGACGGATGTCATAGCCTGCACACCCGGTCCGGCGGAGTATGCGCCGGACCATAGAGCGCATACAGTTTACAATTTTGGCATTTATCAGACGCTTTTATCCATAGTGACAGTGTGAAATCAGAGTAAGCAGTGCAGGCAGGAACCTTAGTCAACAAACAACATAATAGAAGTAGAGTGCAAAGAGAACAATGCAGTGTTTCAAAGAAACTAGGATACCAGGTAAACATCAAACCTCGCATCCGTCTAAAAATACTGTCTCAATAACATTTGTGTTCAAGTCTAAATCACAAAAACGTTAACAAGAAGTAACCCTGTGTAGTATAACTAGCATGTGTCAAAAAAGGTGACAAGAAGAGATAAACCTCTGAACCTCTCTTGTTTCATTTGTTTAGGGAAAGATGTCTGAACACCCGCTGGGTGCCCAGGCAGTGGCCTACACATTTCCCACATTTTCCGCATCTGGTGCAGGGATTCAAAACTGTGACCTTCCTGTCACAAGTCCGAGTTTAGTTTTTTTTCTTAAGGATAAGAAGTGAACAAGTTCAGCGGGCTTGAGCTGTGTGATTGACATTGTTGAAATTCTTCCTGCCAATGATATCAGTACTTAGCTGTATGGTATACCAGCTTAGGGGTATAGCCATATATGTCAGCCTAAGGTCGCAGGACCTGGAGCGATGATACCTAGAACAGAAATCCTTTCCGGAGACACATTCCTTGACAAATATACCACGTCTTGTAAGGCTCATACTGTAAACTCCTTTTGATTCCTCTGGCTAGCCTAAGCCTTAGGTTAGACACCTCATTTGGCTAAAGGATTAAGCCTGTAAGCCTTTTAGTGGTAAGCTGGTCACATGAAAATCTAGCATCGGTTAGCGTAGACGAGGGGGAGCCTCACGCCTTCTTCTAGGATTTTCACCTCCGCTGAACCTCCAGACTCCTCCCCATGGCATCCCCTACATGCACAGATTACTGGCTCGGAGGAGGATTTTGTGCGTAGAATCACGGTGTTGCTGTGCCACCCTCCCTCCCTTTCTTCCCTCCCTCACTCCCTCCCTTCCTTCCTTCCCTCCTCTGGATCAATTCCTTTTTTATAAGCCAGTAGATTCCTGGATTGTTTGGCTGAATGGATGTTTCTTGTGCTGGAAGGTTGAAGGATCACACCTTTTCTCCTCTCATTACAGGCCGCTGCAGGAACCTATGTTTGGATGTAAGCTGACAACACAAATGTGATATAGGTGTTATTGAAGCTGCGGACAACAGAACACAAAGGTATGTGTTTTATTTTTGCACTGTTGTCCCATACATAATTCTAGAGGGTCACTGATGACTTAAAGTTGAGCCTCTAGCAAAGTTCCTACAGTATGTGAACAGGCATCAGTCGGAGCTGTCAGTGTCCAGTTACGGTGGTACGTTTTGACAGTGTCACGGAGTCAAAGGGGAGGTGGGTTGGTTTTGTTTTTCCATGCCGGAGTGCAGTGTCTCGTTCCCACAGGTGCACATATCAGGTTTGGTTTGCAGGGAGGGGCTCTCCTGCCTGTATGTACAGTAGCATGTTGACATCTCTGCTTCACAATGCCACAGACTGCCTGCTAGGGCCACATACCTGTAGTTGATCATCAGAATCACATTATATCTCCTTCCTTCCTTTCCTTCAAGGGACGTGTATATCTGACATCTTTTTAAGAGAAGTTATTTCCTTTTATCACCAAATAAATTCATTCATTCATGCCATGCAGAATGGCCTGGGATACACATCTTATTTCTTATTTTTTCATACCGAGCAAATCCCAAGTATTAGTTTCCCTTTCCCTCCTACACTCACACACAAGTCATTATTCATTGTAATCACTATGTTCAGTGAAAAAAACAAAAACAAGGCTCTTGTCATTCTTGTCATTATTCTCAGAGTCTGTACAGATTCTTGTCATTATTCTCAGAGTCTGTACAGCACACGCTATCTTTGGCTCCCGCGTAACTTTTATGTTCTCTGACCCCTCCTTCAACCCCAGCTGCCGTCGGGGCAAACATGGTCAAATCCCAGTAGTTCATGTGGAGGACAGAGAAAACAACTCAGGGCCAACAGGCGCGTGAAACCGACACACCGGAATTAGCGTGGCGCTGCAACAGGTGAAGCAGAGCCAGGTTTTTTTTTCTTCTCTCCTTTACGATTGCTGGCCTGGGACCAGGCGAGCGCAGCGCGGTTTGCCAGGCCCTGAGACTCAGCAGTCAGCAATCTTCCAGGAGAAAGATATCTTGCACAATGTTATACTTGCACTTTTTCTTCCCCTTTTTTTCCCTCCCTCTCCCTGCTGCTAACGCGCGGTGCTGCATTGTTGATGGGGGTCGCGCCTTACAGCGTTGCTGCAGCGCACACACTCTACTGACTTTGAGCCGGTACTTACGGTCCGGATTAATTTAGAATCGCATTGGCTGCCCGCTTTTGCATGCAAGTCATGCTGCGACCTTAAGTATGCAACTCATGAACTGCAACAAACTTAGCATTTTATTTGGCTTGAGCTTCTGAGCGCTTCTGCAGCAGCCGGAGCAAGCAAGCGAGGAAGGGGGCAGAGAGTGCACGTTGCATTCTATCCAGCGCACGTTGTGAGTCGAGGGCACGGTCTGTCAGAGGAGATGAGGTGTGAGTGCGGATGGAGCACAGTGATCATAGATCCCTCCCTCATGCCACTCAGGTGGCGTAGAGAGAGATAGAGAGAGGGAGGAGGCAGCATTGTGCCACTCCCTGCCCATCTGTCATGCTTGGCAGGGGAATCACTTTCACTCTCGCTGTCTCTCCGGGAGTGCACACAGGGGAAACACAACCATGAACACACAGGCACGTGCGTGTACGAGCATGCATGCAGGTACACACACACTCTATTCCTCAAACAATATCAGAGTATGCTGTGAGCTAGCTGGAAGGCGGAAGCTCTGAGCTGTGCTGGCAGACTTCCTCCGCTGAGTGCTGGGGAGCCATAAACTGAAAGGGCCAAAGAGTGAGTAGTTGTTTGAATGTGGCCTGCTTCTCTGACTGTAGGACTGGCCACCTGGCTGGGTAGTCCCAAATGCACACTTTTGGACGCCGGCCCCCTGTGTTACAGCTCCATTTCTTTATTTGGGGGAATTTTATTTTTCAGATGGCTGTTTAAGCCCCCCCATCACCATCACCATGGGAAAACCCTCTCTATGGCTATTAATATGGCGTAGTACAAAGACGCAATGACATTTAGAGTGAGCGGGCAGACAGACGTAGGTGCGCCAGCAGTTTCCTATATGAATATGCCGCCTCTCCACTTATGTTTGTGACATTTCAACTAGCAATTTCTCCCAAAAATCAATGGGCTAACTCAATAACCAGCCTCAAGGCTTTCTTTGTTTTGGTTGGGTTTTTTGTATGTCTAGACAGGATACGCACTGGCTGTAATTTCACTTTTGTCTGAAACCAAAGCTTTAACTAATTTGGGAGGACATGATTTGCAAAGTACACAGTTAAATGATATTTCCAGGAAACAATAAATGAACAGCGGTGCCAGTTACTAGTAGATGACATTATCGTCTTTTTGTTTTTGTGTGCATGACTTAATTTATTGATGTTTTAACAGTCAGTCGGGTGGCTTCCCTACACTTAATGGCTTTCTAGCAACTAGCAAGGCCGGGTGGCTGGCTGGCTGGCAGGCAGTACAGCGGCGTCCTCAGTGTTAGTAAGGCCATAATATGCAGACGGGTGTTTTACTGTGAAGGGGCAAGTGTTCTCTGCTTTACGCCGTGGGTTTTTATTGCAGCGCAGAAGGATAAACAGCGCTCCTGTATTGCCGGGCTGCAGCAGTGGAGTAATGGAGTGGGTGGTAGCATCGTAGGGCTGTGCGGTTTCTTGGGCAGCCCTGTCATTCACAGAGGAAGTGTGGTTTCGCTTCTCCTCTATGAAGAACAAAATGTCCCCGCCCCCGTTTTATAGTTGTCCTGTGACACACTCGGGCCGGATTCATTCATCCCTAGCCGTGCGTGTCAACGGTGCTATCAACAGGCAGGCAGGGGGGCTAAAGAGATAACATGACAGTTGGTGGGGAGGGGAGGATGTTTGTGGTGTAATGTTAGGTAACATTGCTTCTTGTTATGGTAACTTTCTTCCTGGCGGTATTCTGCGTGTGCTACGACTACGGCTGTCACGATTACAATTTTAAGTTGACGATTAATTGTCACACAAATAATTACGATTAAAAACGATAAAAACGATTTAATCGTGCTTTTGGTATTGAACATTGGAACATATGATACAACTTTAAATTTCTGTTTGGTTTTAAGGCTTTATAATCACAAATTGCACAGGGCAGATGTGACAAATGACTTAAATATACAAAGAAATTACTGACACATTTAATAATATACTTTCATGAAAATGTAAAAATAACGGAAATAGCTGATCTACAAGCTTACAAAACGTCACAAAGTGACGTGTTGTAAGCTTGTAGATCTGCTATTTTTGCTATTTTTGGAAAACGTTTGAAAATGTTTCAACATGGAAACGATTAAAGATTATATAAAAATAATTGCGATTATGTAAAAATAATTGCGATTATGTAATAATTGTGACAGGCATAGCTACGACTGGAGCTGACTAGCGTTAGATGTTGCCCCGAGGTGGAGAGCATGCTATTTAGAAAATGTCCGGGAGACGTAGGCGGGCAGCCGGAGGGTGACGGAGGGACAGAGGTGCTTCTGTTTCAACTCCAGCAGCCGTGTAAAAGACGTCCAGGTTTGACTTTCCGATGAACTTCTGCTCTGCGTCAGATGAAGCGGCAGAGGCTTGTGTGGCTTTGATACTTCATCCTGACCGCCAGCAAGTGTTAATCACTCTCTCACAGTCAATTCCGGTTCCTAACGTTATGAGAAAAGGTTTCGTGTGTCAGTGGCAGTGGTGGAAAAAGTACTCAAATTCTTTACTTAAGTAAAAGTACCAATACTGCAATATAAAAATACTGTTACAAGTAAAAGTCCAGAATTCAAAATTTACTTGAGTAAAAGTACAGAAGTATTGGCATCAAAATGTACTTAAAGTACCAAAAGTAAAAGTACTAAAATATTTGAAAATAGCAGATCTACAAGCTCACAACGCGTCGCGATGTGATGCGTTGTGAGCTTGTAGACCGGCTATTTTCAAATAGCCTACGTATAAAATAGGGCTGAAGTGGTTAATGTATGATTCATAGTATCATAATTTATATCTGAAAAGTAACTAGTAACTAAAGTTTGAAATAATTGTAATGGAGTAAAAGTACAATATTTGCCTCTAAGATGTAGCCGAGTAGAAGTAAAAGTATTGGAAATGCTCAAGTAAAGTACAAATACCTCAAAATTGTACTTAAGTACAGTACTTGAGTACATGTACTTTCCACCACTGGTTATGAGAGAAGGTTTCGTGTGTCAGCGGGTGAATGGAGGGGACACAGAGCAAAGAAGCTACTTGCTTGCCTAACTGATCTGAACTCCCCTAATACCGCCATGCCTTCCTGTTTTATCCTAGCCTGGAGAAAAGGACAAACAATAGCCATCTGCCCCATGCACTCTACTGTGGGAAATGTTGGAGTGCTGCATTGTATATGAGGGGTACAGTAGGTTATCATACAGCCTATATTAAGCACACATAGCCTTTTGTGTGACGTGTTGCACAACGTATATTCAGTTCAACAGAGGACAGACGGATCAAATTACTTAGAAAGCAAAGCGGTTGAAAATGTACACAAAACGGCACTTCACTATTCCAACTTTACACTTCTATCAAAGCCACGAACGCGGGGAGTTTTCTAAGAAACCGAGCCCTTATGCCAGACATTTACGAGGGCCTCTTTACAGGGCCCGAAGGGTTGCCGAAACAGCTGCGCATGCGTCTGTGTTAAAGCAAGTGCCCCATCGAGGGCCCCCTGGCATCCTGTCAGTTTCCGTTCGGTAGGTGTTTGTTTTTCCACTTCAAAAGGAAGTCATTGGCAGCCATCGGACCCCCTCCCCGGACCCCCTCCCCGGAGACCCCTCATCGGGGACATCTACAAGTTGAACTGAGGCCGCTAATAACTAGCTGGGGGCTAATCAAAACACGCTGGACGACAGAGCAGTTGATGTCACTCGCGACAGGCATTCTGGAACGCCGCCTGCTAAAATAGCCTTCTGTTATCAGCAACTCGCTTTCGAATACGTGAGGTTCATTGTCTTTAAATGGTGCCGTCACATATTCCAAAATAGGCCCCAGCGGCAGGACTGCTTTTTGCAAGTCTGCTGACGGCTCGTTTAGAAAAGCTTTCAAACCTTCAAACGCGCCCGACACTAATTCATTTCTGCTATGAACAGGGATGTCATATTCAGCCGTGAGATTGACATCGGTGTACTGTTAAGTCAGCCAGGGCTCAGGGTGTGGGCTGCTCAGCCTTTTCACCGGTCCACAGAACTGACAGATTCTTTTTTTTTAAGTCTGCGTTTGATCACTCATCTCTGGCAGTGATGATGTAGGGGGAAAGACAAGAGATTGACACGCTGATTGAAGAGTGTGACGCTCTGAGGAGTGAGAAAAGAAAGGAGAAAAAAGAAAATGCCACCTGTCACAGCCAGGGTCAAGCCAGGGCGGCTTGCTCACGGGTCAAAGTCATTCTGCCACCATCGAGTCATTTGCATTTGCACTTTACCCTGGTTTGGTGGGGCTGAAAAGACAAGTCCATGGAGCAAAAACACCAGGCGCTTGACTTAGCTGTCCGACCTCTATACTCTCAGCCCTCAGGCTGGTCAATTGAAAGCCCTGAAATAGATTCGATTCTGTCGGGTGCTACACTTTTTCCAATCTGGTATCAAATTACTTTTAGTTGTTTTTAAGCTGACCAGAATGGAAGTATTGATTGTATGAGCTAACTGTTGTTGAGTTGAGTCATAAAAGGAAACCCCATTAGCTGACACAGCAGTAACGGCTAGTCTTCCCGTGTTATGGGAAGACATAAACGGAAACATTACAGCCATACAGTTACATGGCACAACATTTTCTATAACTGTTTTTGTGTTATTCATGTGGGTGATGTGCTCATTGTAACAAATCCGAGTAGTGTTGTTGTTTCTTTTCTTTTCTTTTCTTTTTTTTTGCATACAGTACTTATAACATTACTTTCCAAATGTCCATGGGCTGTAGCTGTAACCTAAAATTGAATTCTATCCAGTCGACAACTTTGTTTTGTGAGACAAAAAAAAGGATTAGCTTAGTCAGCAGCCGAGCAAGACATTATCAAGATGTATGTTTGAAGCCGTTGCTCAGCGCAGATGAGGTGCGATCACCGGACCAGATAGACTGGAATTACTTTGTAATGCACTGTGCACCTATGTGACATGCTTCAGGTTTGCCATGGTAATCAACACCACAGAGTCCCATCACACAGGCAGTCATGTGAATACTTTTTATATGGCAGCTAATTGGGGCCATGGGACGGGTCATACTGTATCTCCTATAGAGCATTCCAGCAGTTCGCCCACATGGGACAAAGATATATGGACGACATGATGATGTGGCAGTGTGGCCTGTTTGGACAGACCATGGTGTCACCTGTAATTTGCAGGTTGGATCCCCACAGACAATGACAGTTCTTTCCAAAGTGGCCTGCTACGAGGCACTGAAGGCCTACATGCCTCAGGGCCACTGCACCTGGCTAGCCCTGTGAAACTCATATGTGACAGTTTGTGTGTGTGTGTGTGTGTGTGTGTGTGTGTGTGTGTGTGTGTGTGTGTGTGTGTGTGTGTGTGTGTGTGTGTGTGTGTGTGCGCATGGTTTCAGACGATCATAAATAAAGTAATGCTGTACATTCCCAAGCATGCAGTTGCCCTAAGTTATGTTTTGCTTGCGTTGCTGTGTGGGGAAACGCGGTCTCATTGGCTGTGGCGTATAAATCCATCTCTAGGCACAATACGTGCAATTCATAAAGCGGGTGATTTAAAAATACATTTATAGTCCAGGAACTCCCACCCCCAACCCTTGTCACTGTTTGGGGGAATTGAATGAAGACAAAGGAAACAGAAATGTGTCTGGCTTGCAGTTTAGCTCCTACATCCTGGTTGGACCCCGTCCCCCCCATCCTTCTCTCTCTCCCTCCTCCGTGACGGTGTCAGTTGAGGCGTGGAACAGGTGCAACGTGGAGTGATATGAACTGGAGAGCCTGCTCAAACAGTTGGGCAACCACATTATACGTGTATTCGTTCCGGGAGCCTGCCACCAGCATTTCTGTGGGAACAGAAAAACAAGTGTTTTGGCGCGGGGTGGGGGGCTGGTTAATGCCAACCGCCCGGTTAATGCCGTCTCAGCCGTGTGTGTGTGTGTGTGTGTGTGTGTGTGTGTATATGTATATGTGCTAACCCGCTCATGCTGTCGCGCCTCAGCACTAGCCTACAGGATTAGAGATAACCATATCATATATGGTGTAGACTTTTGTACGTTAAAGACTTTATAGGCCGTTTAACCCAAAGCTGAGGACAAAAAGATTGAGCGACTGGCGCTTACAGTATGCAAGTTTAATGAGTAACCCGCCCACCCCCACGTAGATAAGTAGCGCTGTATGTCTGGGCATAATCTGAGAGAAAGTGGGTCATTTAGCTCTACATGCCCAGAGAGAGAGAGAGAGAGAGAGAGAGAGAGAGAGAGAGAGTGAGTGTACATGTAAGAACATGCCGCCTCATGTGCTTTGAGAGAGGGTGCATGTGAGTACACTGTGCATGCATGTACTTATGTGTGCACATGCCCATATGGTATGTGTGTGTGTGTGTGTGTGTGTGTGTGTGTGTGGGGGGGCAGACGGTCAGTGGAACACCATGTTCCACTGGCCCTAGCGATAATGACACAAGAGCAGTGGTGGTGCAAAGAGGTGGTGTTAATTTCAAAGCTCCATTCCGCCCAAGAAAAGAGCCATTGTGGACCTGGTTACTTCTCTGAATGTCAAGGGGGTGGCGGTGGTAGGGGTGGGGGAGGGGGCTGTATGGAGCTGTAATCAGTGTGTTTATTATGTCCAAGCTCCAGTAAACACGCTCCCAGAGTCCTGGATACAGCGCAGCAGTGCCATAATCAAGACCAGACAAGTGCTGCTAACGGCAGCAGAGAGAGAGAGGGGGGGTGGGGTGGAGAAAGACGAGTTGGAGAGAGACTAGAGCGTTTGTGTGTGTGTGTGTGAGAAGGGGTGGGGGGTGGGGGGGCATTATGGTGGGCTACATTAGCCAGTTTGGAGAAGGGCATTCCAATTCTTTTGTTGTCAGGCCACAAGTATTCCATCCCTCGCGGGCGCACCTCCTACGCGCTGGCCACAAAAACGACTTGAACTTTGGAGGCCTCCAATAAACACGGCCTCTGCTCCTCAGCCAGTCAGTCGGAGAGCGACGAGGAGAGGAGGAGAGAAGTATTCAGCGCCCGAGGGGGGGGGGGGGTCGGGGGGGTGCAGGAAAGACGCCCCTCACTAACACCCACACTGGGGTCAGTCATCCAGCCAGCCAGTCAGCCAGCCAGCCACGTGGTCCGACGCTCCACAGCTCTGTGGCCGTGGGGGACGGCTTAATAGTTTCTGGTTTGAGTTTTTATGCGAGCACATGGAATAGGGTTTCAGGGGTCCGGGTCCCTTTATATGGCCACTATCAAAGACAGGCGATGCAAGGAAACGAGTCATTTGACACAGTGGATTCATTAAACCGCACGGGTAACACAATGCAGACGCGGCCTGGCACGTGTGTGTGGGTGTGTGGGTGACACTGGATGTGTGGGGTGGGTGTGTGTGTGTGTGTGTGTGTTTGTGTGCTCGCAAGGCAAGCAAGCACTCGCATACATGCATTTCTGTACACACACACACACACACACACACACACACACACACACACACACACACACACACACACACACACACACACACACACACACACAGTACACTTAATGCACACACATACTGTGCTGTGTACATACATACACACAAAGGTATTTCTGTACTTTCCCACACCCATTCCAACAGGTACGGAGGGGCAGGCAGAGGAATGTATAGGGCTATCTGTGGTATTTTGGATGTGTTCCAGATCAGCGAGGCGTGCTCCGCACCTTCTCATTAAAAAAGGCCCAGTGGCGTGAGCTATAGCGGGGCTTCTGTTCCACTGATCCTAACCAGGTCAAAGTCACAGCAGGTTCCACGGTGCCCCCCCCCCAACCCCCACCCGACCCGACCAGTTTCCCCCGGCGAGCTATGCTAGCTCATGTCGGCGCTTCAAACTCGCCTACTAGCAATACCGGTCCTGTTGAAAAGCCATGCTCCGTTCTGTAGCGCTGGCAAGCGATGCGGAGGGCCTGCGGTTTGAGAGTGGTGGTGACTCATGAGAGGAGGTTGTAGGACCGCCGAGCATGAATGGCACCTGAAACACAAGCATCTATTAAAAAATCATTCCGTATCCCAGAGCCGTGGGTTCATGCTCTTGCCATTGTTTCTCTTTCTCATTCTTTCCTTCGCGTTTTCACTCCTCTCCTATGCTTTTCTCAGTTCAAGTTAGCCCTCGTTCCATCTGTCTGTTTTTTTCTCTCTCTCTCTCTCTCTCTCTCTCTCTCTCTGTCTCTCTCTCTCTCTCTGTGTCTCTCTCTGTCTCCACTCTCAGTCTGGACTGCCAGCTGTGGTGTTATCATCGTCGTGTGTGTATTGCCCATGTGCCTTTTGGCAACGCACCTTATGCCCAGAAGACCCTTTGCCAAGACTGCCTACGTAGGTTATCTCAGCTAAGTCTGCCACAGCTGTTGTTTCACACACACACACACACACACACACACACACACACACACACACACACACACACACACACACACACACACACACACACACACACACACACACACACACACTGTGTGTGTCTGTGTGTCAGAAGATTACCGATGTATTCTGATCCCCAAAAGTGGGCCATACTGTAGCTAGGAGGTTTCTGTTATATTAGGTCCCTGTGTGTCTCTAACATGTAGCTGGTCCCTGTGGGGTAGAAAGTACTTTCTTGCATCCTGAAATGTCCTTAAACCATGTTGAACGTCCTACTTCTATCTGCAACTGATGTTTCATAATTTAATGAGCTGGATTCAAGTACAGCATTGTGAGAGCGTGTGGGTGCGCGCATACGTGTGTGTATGTGTGTGCACGCGTGCATGCATGCATGCATACAAACACGTGTGTGTGCAGTAATCACATCAGTGCTGATACAAAAGACCGTCAGCCCGCCAGTGTCCTCAAACAACCTGTCTCTCCAGTGACCTTTGACCCGTGTGCAAACTGGCTTTGTTTGGGCTGGGCCTCTGAACTCTGACCCCTGATAGTGCAGCCGACATATCGTCATGTCCCCTCTCTTACATCATCATGACCGCTCCCTGTACAGGAAAATTCTCAGTGTTACTTCAGCTCTTTCAACCTGCCGTCCTTATTTTGGGCATGTCGTTTTGTGCCTTTTTTTAATACATTTTTTTATGCAAAAAAAGAAAGGAAAAATAGGTCATACTTTTTGCGAAATATTTTGCCTATTTTAAAATGGGGCTTAACTGTGGTTAACTCTGAGAGTGGAACAATGTGTAAGGGGCCATTTGGGTCCATTTCCACACTCAGAGTTAAATAAACACAGAATTTTACTGTGTCATAATGTCATTTAACACATGCTTTGTGTAAGGCGAAAGTCCATATGTGTGTTCATATCAGCGTGGTGCGCACCTACTGTGTCACACAAATGTGTATCAGTTTTTGTGTGCAATGTATGTGTTTATTATAATCACAAGCCTGAAGTACGTGTGATTGTGTTTGTGTGCTGCATGCCGTGTGTGTGTGCGTGTGTGTGTGTGTGTGTGTGTGCATGCGTGCTATGCACATGCCTACAGTATGAGTCAGTATGTCTTTGCGCACACACAGATGTGTGTGGTGTGTGTGTGTTACTGTATGTACACATGCCTGCCTGCACTATATTTGTCAGTATCTTTGCGTGCGTTTGTGTGTTATATTATATGCACATGCCTACTGTATGTGTGTGTGTGTGTGTGTGTGTGTGTGTGTGTGTGTGTGTGTGTGTGTGTGTGCGTGTCCTATACAGTCCATCCATGTGGCAATGGGACTGGGAGGACGCAGGGATGTGGTCGGTAGGAGAGACGGTCTGTGTTTTAGTGGAACATACTGTACTGGGGCTGAGCCACCGCACTGAAGCTCTATAAATAGAAGCCGCTGATAAAGAGCGAGAAGAAAGGACGGACAGAAAGAGAGGAGGAAAGAAAGAAAGAGGAAGAAAGTAACAGACAGATGTCGGTGTGAGACAGACAGGCAGGCAGTGTCTCCTGTTGAAAACGCTGCAAGTCCTGGCCAAAATAGAGCAGCAGATACTCTTTACATTAAGGTGGGCTTATAAATAGTATAACATCACATGTTAAGATGATTATGAGCTTAAATCCGGGATTCATGCATAAATATAAGTGGTGTAAAGTAACTAAGTACATTTACTCAAGTACTGTAGAATTTTTAGGTATTTTTTACTTTACTGGAGTATTTCCCATTTTCAGCACTACTTACTACAATTACTTCTATTCCACTACATCTCAAAGGC
The DNA here is from genome assembly GCF_963454915.1 of Gymnoscopelus microlampas. Classification (NCBI taxonomy): domain Eukaryota; kingdom Metazoa; phylum Chordata; class Actinopteri; order Myctophiformes; family Myctophidae; genus Gymnoscopelus; species Gymnoscopelus microlampas. The sequence goes on along the minus strand of NC_139951.1, from coordinate 30,359,005 downwards.
AAATATTGTACTCTTACTCCACTACAATTATATGAAAATGTTAGTTATTATTGCTCTCCTCTCGTAATGTAATTACTTATGGGATATCATCGCCCCCTGGATATGCACAGAGCAAAACACATGGACTCCCGCGACAATCTCATTGGATAGGGTCATGTTACGCGAGGGCACGGAGTGTACCTCTATGGGTGTTTCGGGTTTTAAAGTTTCGTTAATTAACGATCCCGCGTATTTATTGTTATTTGTTTCTTTCTTTCCTATCCTCTCTGTTTTCCCCGTGTCGAGCCAGCTCGAGGCTTCTAGCAGGCTAAAGGCCGCAAGCTAGAAGCTAGGCTAAGCTAGGTGGCTACCTAGCCTGTCTCGCCACGTGTCGGAGAATAACAAGATAGGATGGCGGCCCTGAAGGTCTGCGGCCTAGGGGCTGCAGTCTTCTAGTAGCAGCCGATGATCCGCACCGCCTGTGCATCTCCTGCCTGGGGCCGAATCATGCAACCCTCGCCCGCTTCCACCCAGGTGACCAGGATGCCTGCCGGGCCTGTGCATGTTTCACGGTATTCCACCTGGATCATCGGCTGATGAGGGCCAAACTACTCGCGGCCTCTTCAAGCGACGACCGCGGAGCCATGGGCCCGCCTCTTCACGCCGCTCCAAGGGCCAGCGACGCTACTCGAGACCGGCGCGGGGTGGCCTCCGGGGCATTAACCTCGTCGCCGGTCTCCGCCATTGCTGCTGTATCCAGCGGAGCGCAGCCCCACTACAGCAGCGGCGCCTCTCCCTCCCCCTCCCTGTTTGTTAGCTCGATAGCTCAAGGGTGAGTTAGCCCTGACTAGCCACGTTAGCTGCTGCAGCGCTAGTTTTAACGTCGCCCCAGTCAGGCAGTGTCTTGTTGGCTTACCACTTAGCTAGCCTCACTAAGCAACAGTAAAGACCTTAAGAGGTGCTTTCTAGCTTAGCCTGGCTTACTAGCACATCACCGGCTTGTTAGCCTTCTCAGTAGCACCCAGGGAGGCTCCAGGATGGGAAAAACAACCGCTAACAGGTTTAATCAGGCGCAAATGCGCACCAAGACACAAAAGCGTCCCACCTGACGTCATACTGTAGTCTTGTGGAGACCGCCCTAGCCCCCTGAATGGTCGCTACCACATCAGGAGGCAACCACTGTGAATTCAGGCTCGTCCTTTCACAGGCCAGACCCACAGATCTAGTTCCTGTGGGTCCTCGTGAAACACCTCGTTCCCTCCCTGTCTCAGCAGGTCTCTGAACAGAGGGAGGGGCCACGGCCTGCCGTACAGGAGGGGAATTACCTAATACCCCTTTTTCTGTGCGCATTCAGCGTGCAGAGAGAAGATATTAGAGGGCGTACACTGTTACGCGATGGGCTTTATACTCCTTCCGGACTACCGGTTTCGCGTAACATGACCCTATCCAATGAGATTGTCGCGGGAGTCCATGTGTTTTTGCTCTGTGCATCGCCAGGGGGCGATGATATCCCATAAGTAATTACATTACTACGGAGATAATAAAACTGGGGTTACCTACGTAACCTCTAGTTACTAGTTACTTTGCAGAACATTTGCAAATAAATTAATATATTATAAAACATACATTAACGCGACGCGTTGTGAGCTTGTAGATCTGCTATTTTCAAACATTTTAGTACTTTTACTTTTGTTACTTAAAGTACATTTTGATACCAATACTTTTGAATTCCGGACTTTTACCTGTAACAGAGTATTTCTACAATGCAGTATTGATACTTTTACTTAAGTAAGAAATTTGATCTAGGCTTTACGATACTCCCTCAATGCGCACTTGCGTATTGAGGGAGTATCGTAAAGCCTAGATCCACAGTTAGTATATCTGTGTCAGTATATGCTGTAAACTTTGAGCGTAGGCCAGTGTTCATGAACCACTGTGTTTGTGGGACATTGTGACAGGCTTGAGGCCAGAGGACAGCCTTAGAAGACTGGAGGCCTACCGTACGTCCACTGGGATATTTGGTCTGAATAATGAATTATTTCAGAACCAGTGGTACCGGTTCGACAGCTTGTAGCAGCACCTGCAAGTGTCGGGGTCAGTCTGCCTTAGGGAAGTTTACTGAGGTTGTTTATAATTCTATTTATCACCAGATAGTGTCAAATAACTGGTGCTACCAGTAATCAGTGCAGGTCTTTCTGTTTTTTTCTTGTTCATTATATTTGTGGATCCCAAGGCTTGTACTTAATAATATCGTGGGGGTAGCATCTTCAAAAGATGGTCAGCGAAACGGTCAGATGCAGTAGACATTGACAAGCTTACAGTACCAGCTGGTGCCAGGAGATTTCTCAGCATGTGGCTGGTGGCCAGTGTAAATGTTCTACAATGTTGCCGATCCACGCACAGCAGGGAGTCCAGGGAGCCCGTTTATAAAAACATTTCTTCGACTATATCTCACACTCAATCGCGTGAAGAAATACGATAGAAACAAAAACAAATTGGAAATCATATCTGTGCCTCCCGTATCTCAGATGATGATAATACTTTTTGATATATTCACAGTAAATTGAAAGAGGAAGAAAATCATTGGAGCACCTTTGTTCCGGGCATCGAGATTTAGTTCCCCATAATTCAAAGTTTGCACCAAGAATCGTCTGCTGTACATACAAATGAAGAGAGGCTGGAGGACTGGGGCTGCAGTGGGAATCCCCTGGAAGAGGCCAGGCAGTGGGGTAAAAAGGAAGAGGGGAGGGAAGGGTTTCTCCATGTGGGAGGATGCATAGACTCTGAGAGGGGGACTTTTGTTTTTTTTCCGCCAAAAACGAATTAACGAAACCAAGAAACCCTATAAAAGCTGTGTCATGTGTCTTCGTTTCAGGGGAGCCCTACAATAAGGGAAACATTTGTTAATTTGTCTCTTTGATTTTCCTCTCTCTCCACTTTAAAGGCTTGATATACGCTTTGCGAATTTGTAGATCTGCTAGTTTTGGTGCGCAACACCGGTGCGCAACTAAGTGAATCCGACTTTACTTTCCGCCGATTCACTGTTTTTCTTTCTAACCCCCCCACCCCCACCCCCACCCAAACCCTTGCACATTCAGCACTGGAATAGGCTGCTAGACCCTTGGCTGACGTCCAGGCTCCTCTAACGGCACTGTAATCCCGTTTTATGACCTTGTTTTCTTCTTTTTTTCCCCCACTCCTCACCCCGCACCACCTCCATTCCTCCTCTGTCCTTCCTCTGTCCTTCCTCTCTCATTCTGATTTATTTTTAGTTGCACATCACGTCACGCACCGAAAATAGCAGTTTTACAAGACTGTGAGCTTGTAGATCTGCTGCTTCCGTTGCGCGACACGATATGCAACGAACTATAAATCATCAGGCCTCACACTCCCTCGCTTAGCCCTTACTCCAACATCCCCACACGCACACGCACACACACACACACACACAAATGTCCACAAGCATGCCATATACACATAATGGCAGACCACACTCACCTCCCCCATACACACACACGCACATGAAACAGTGCATATCCATTTGGCCTTCCACATACTGTACTCCCAGTGTTCCAATCTGGAATTTTCTCTCTCTTTCGCTCCATCTCTCTCACACACACACACACACACACACACACACACACACACACACACACACACACACACACACGTGTGTGAGCCATTGCATATGTATTTAGCTTCCTCCACGAACTGAACTCCCAGTGTTCTCATTTGAAGATTCTCCCATTCCCAGACACACTCTCTCGTTACTCAACATTAAATTCACCCTGGGCGGCGCACGCACGCACGCACGCACGCACGCACGCACGCACGCACGCACGCACGCACGCACACACACACACACACACACACACACACGCACACGCACACGCACACACACAAACACACGATTTCATATCCACCAAATACTCTTGCCTTGCGTCTAGTTTCTCCTCTCCCTACAGTCTTTTATAGCCTGCCTGTCTTTCCTGCTCACTGCGTTCCCTTCAGGAATTTTGGCTGGCGTTCAAGAATCCTAAATCAACCGCAGGCTGCCTGAGCGCCCTGGGCCCCTCCATTCTGCCTCTGTCACCCCACATGTTCACCCTGGGAGAGTGTGTGTGTGTGTGTGTGTGTGTGTGTGTGTGTGTGTGTGTGTGTGTGTGTGTGTGTGTGTGTGTGTGTGTGTGTGTGTGTGTGTGTGTGTGTGTGTGTGTGTGTGTGTGTGTGTGTGTGTGTGTGTGTGTGTGCGGGGTAGTATGGGGCTGACCAGGCCTTAGACAACCTGTCCCACTCAGGCCCCTCAGCCCAGTCCTTTCCCCTCCCTCCCTCCCTCTCTCAATTCAATTCAAAGGGGCTTTATTGGCATGGGAAACATAGGTTTACACTGCCGAAGCCAGTGTCAAATAAAACAAACAACAAACAAATGTATGTACAGTTTAAGATTTAGCCCTGCTAGAATTAGGACATGTATAAAGAGAGCAGTGACTTCACAGGCAAGTACTGCATAGTAGGTACAACACTAAAATAACAATAAAATAAACCCTCTCTCTCTCTCTTTCTCTCTCCCTCCCCCTCGCTCTCAATTCAATTCAGTTTCAATTCATCACTGTTTAATAAACAATGTTGTCAAAGCCATTCATAAACATCAACAATGAATGGGTCAATTAGAGAGCAACTTAAGTCATGACACTTTGAAATGCCTTCAAAACATATTATAATATCCTCTCTAATGCACATGTGCGTTAGTCGCCCAAATCACGCTGTAGCTCGTGAAGAGTCTGTATTGGTCGCAAGACAGTCCTTCTTCTGTTAACGCATTTGATTGGTCTTCCGCCATGTTTAGATTGAAAACGCTGCTTCTCGTTGCAGAAGGCCTGTTTTCAGACTCTGCAGAGCCGTTACAGTATGTCAATGCTTCCCCCGGGAGCGCACCATTGACGTCAGACTGTTAAGCCTCATTTATACTCTTTAGTACGATGCCAAAAAGATCCATAAGCTAACACAGTATGATGGAGTATTAAATGAAGTGTTCATGCAGAGCCATGGACTAACAGCACGAAAACACACACTGTAGGCTACTTTTTTTTACTTTTCTTTTTTTTTTACTTTTTCAACCTATAGATGGCAGGATTTCTGTGTCTATCTCTACCCCTCTTTGTTGTCTATCAGGTATCTACTAGCTACTCTGATGCTGTTTATGCTCGCTCTCTCTCACTCTCTCTCACTCGCACACACGCACGCACGCACGATTTGGTCCCAATCCCCCCTCTTTTTGTCTTAACCACCACAACATCTGACAGAAAGTGTCCGACCTTTCTCACCTACCCCATCAAGCTCCCTCCCTGATGGATAGATGCTTGCTGTAAGCCTCAAACCGCCGTAATCCCCCCCCCCCACGCCCCTCCACTGTGAGTCATTCTTGCTGTACTGTCCTCTCCGTTCATGTTTGCACCAGTGAGCTCATCAGCGCTCTGCTTCCCTCTCGGGCCGATAACATGAAACGTCCACACTTGTGTGTGTGAGGCTGTGTTGTGCTCCTGCCTGTGCACTGTATGGATAGTCTAGGTTTTGAGAGCGAGCCAGGGGTCATCAATATGTCCATACACGGACACATGTGTCCGTGGCAAGACTTGGCCTTGTCTGTGCCAGATTTTGTTTTTACACACCATTATAATGTTCTTATTTTGATCATAACACCCAGATACTGAATGTCAATCTCCAGGTTTTCTTCAGATTATGTATGACACTGTGTCACTTTACTATGACACTATGTATTGTATGGCACATTAGCTAATGAGTCCACTGGTACAGTGGTTCTCAAACATTTTATTTTCAAGGACCCCCATAACTCTGAGTGTGTACAAATGGAACCAAATGGACCCGTTGTTCGTTTGTTTGTGGTGTCATCCTGGAGTCCTTCCCTATGGTGCTGCATTCGTTCACCTGCTTAGGTTTAAGTTTAAGCTAAATTTGCATGTAGTTTGTTTGGGAATCTTTACATACATGGCCGGGTTTTGCATTTGACTTTGCTCTCTCCGTCTGCATGTGCTGTATGTGTTGTACGACGTACACATACCTGTATTTGTGTATGGGGAGAATAATACCTGGGCACTTCAGGAAAGACTACACAAATACAATACTGGAGCACTCTACTGGTCTGCACGTATTTATTATTTTACAGTCACCCCTGCAAAAGAATAAATTTGCGCAGACCAGCCGAGTGCTCCAGTAGTGTATTTGGGTAATCTCTCCTGAAGAGCCCAGGTATCATTATCTCTGATTCAAGTTGTCCCTGTTTAGCAGTGGTTTTCAACCCTTTTCCTTTCAAGGTCCATTATTTATTTGGCATTTGAGCCACAGACCACCATTTGATGAGATTTAGCCTCTCAGACCCCAAACTTAGAATATTTATTATCGTTGGATGAGATTTTGTCCACAATTCCATGCTGTATTGATGTTGGTACCATAGGAGAGATGACAGGCCAACGTTGATCAAAATAACAATTCTTTAATTAAGTAATGCAGACGTTTAACAATAATTTTACTCTTTTTCTTTTTTTGAATATTTTATTTTTCATTTTAATTTTTACAAAGTAAACATACAACCCCCCCAGATCCCTCCCCCCTCCCCACATAAATTTAACTCTTTACCCAGAGTGTAAAATGAAACCAAATGGACCTGTTTCATTTTACACTCTCAAGAGTTAAAGATCTATAAGGGTCCATTTGGTTACCAACTCTCCATCATGTTGATGGGGATCACCGGTAACCCCCTCAAGGACCACTGGTGGTCCCCGGGCCACTGGTTGAGAACCACTGCGGTTGAGCGTCGACGAGCCCTTCTACCTTCAACTGGCTGAAGCACGCTGGACTCTTTGTACCTGTGTTTGTGTACGTGGATCCGTGCGTGTGCATCTGTTTCCTGCGCACAGGGCACGGGCACATGACTGTGTTGTTGCATCAGGGTGACTTTGTGACTATCTGTGTGTGTGTGTGTGTGTGTGTGTGTGTGTGTGTGTGTGTGTGTGTGTGTGTGTGTGTGTGTGTGTGTGTGTGTGTGTGTGTGTGTGTGTGTGTGTGTGTGTGTGTGTGTGTGTGTGTGTGTGTGTGTGTGTGTGCGTGCGTGCGTGCGTGCGTGCGTGCGTGCGTGCGTGCGTGCGTGCGTGCGTGCGTGAGGGAGAGCTTGTGTGTTTGTTTTTGCGTTCGGGGAGCCTTATTCCTCACACTAGCCTCGTATCCTTTTTCCTCTGGTCTCCGCTCCACTTCCTGTCGCTGCCGGGCTCTCTCTCTGCCCGCCGCTCTGTCTTCCATTTTGTGGATGAGAACAAGGAGACAAATACGAGTGGAAAGAAATTTGTTCTACAGATGTTGTCTGTCCCGGAGCTCAGAAGCTCTGCTCGACAGAGGATGTGTCCCCCCCCCCTCCCCTCCTCCAACACCACCTCTTCCTCCCCACCCCCCCATCGCCCTGACTCGTCTGCCTCTCATTTTACCCTCTACCTCTCTGTGACCCCGCTGTCTGATTTTCTCCTCCTCTCTCTCTCTCTCATTGCTCTACCTCTGCCACTATTATACCACGATTGAATCTGTCTGCCTGTTTGTTGGTCTACACTGTCTACTACTTATTTTATCCATCTATTCTTTGTCTTTATCTCTCTATCTATCTCTCTCTCTCTGTCTTTCCATCTCTCACTCTCAGATTGCGCTTCGCTAACGAAGCCAGAGGGTGATCACGGTCGTGTCTGTCTGTTCTTGTTTAGCCGCGGCGTCACACTGCTGCTGGTTAACGGCTGAAGTCTGCGTCGGACTCGGACATGTCAATTAACGACCCTGCCCCCTTAATTGATTCATTACACCAGGGCGGTGTAATGCCTTAGAGCCCCCGCACCCCCCCCCCCCCCTCCCCAATCCTGTGACGGCGCACAGGGGTCCCTCACCTTTCATGTGGTTCCAAGGCACTGTGCACACAGTGCAGGGCCTGGGACAGTGTGTATATGTGTGTGTGTGTGTGTGTGTGTGTGTATGTGTGTGTGTGTGTATGTGCCTGCCTGTAAACGCTCAAGTGGCAGGCCTGCTGCACATTATCGCGATGATTTAGTGGGTTTAGAACGCCCCCTCCTAGCTACCACCCTCACCACCACCCCCGCCCCGCCCCCGGCCCCACCCACTCCTCTCCATTCTTCTGACTTTCTCCCTCCCGTGCCTCCGTTCATCTCCTATTCTCTCTGGGTGCCTCTGTGGTGAGCCCCTCAGCAGGGCTTTTCTCTCTCTCCTCTCTTTTTTTAGTCATCCATTGTTTTGGAGGTCTGGTCTAGATGCCTGGATCTGTGGCGCCTCCACCAAAGGGGTTGGGGGGGGGGGGGGTGGAGAGAGACATGTGCAGGCCGGATGTGCCTTTTTTTGGGGTGGGGGGGTTCGCGGAGGAGCCAGCTCCCTTAGATCTCTCTCCCACTGTCATGTTACAACCGGCCTACAGTTTTTGTCACACCAAACGGCGGGGATATTCAGTGGGAGTCAGCTCACGCTGCTGCGTTGCCAATAAAACACATCATTTGTGTTTTATCTCCACAGCGGATGTCCCACTTTCCGTTCCCTCATCCTTTTATATTTATGTGTGTGTTTTTATTTATATATATATACACACTCACTCACTCACTCACGCACACGCACACACACACACACACACACACACACACACACACACACACACACACACACACACACACACACACACACACACACACACACACACACACACACACACAGTATTGCCACCAGTACCACCACATTGTGCTTCCTCACTGCCTCCTTTAATCATTTAGTCTTCGAGTGTCTAGCAATTACCACTGTAATGTAATTACAAATAAATAATAACTTGACACAAATACACAAACAATACCATGAGACCCTCCAAAAAAGGACTGTGGTAAAATAACAACAAACTAGAAAGATAGCATTTAGAAGAGTGCATCTCTCTGTCAGTGCTATGCAACAACTGTCAAGGTTTGTCCATTGGCAGAATGTAGGTAATAAACAGACCTTTAAGATAGACAGACAGACCTTTATTGATCCCGCGGCGGGGAGTTCAGTCACCAGAGCCGGCACAGCAGTTAAGGTACAGAGTAAGAGTAAGAGATATACTGTATTATGCAGCAGGGTGAAAAATCACAAACAAAACACCACTAATAATAAACAATAGCATGTGATTATGAACTCTGAGACTAACAGAAATTGAATGAGTGGTATCAAGGATTTCCGTAATGCTGCCATTCATTAACATGATCATTCATGATAAAAGTACATGTTCTCCCTAATATGTAATAGTTATAGAACAATAAGTTATATGGTATAACAATAAGGTTCCACATATCAGATCCTAAACAAGTTAATAAACAAGGGGGTGCGGATAATACACATTTCTATGACTGTAAGTCAAACGGGGCATGAGATATGCCTGTTCAAATTCTAACTACTTATCACACTACTACGTCAATCATTACTTTATTTGTTCAGAGACCAGAAAAGAACGCCAGCACTCCCATTTTGTTTGATTGGGACAATAATGTAGGGTTTGGGTTTATATGACTGTCAATAGGCATTAGGCCCTCAACATGGCTCTGGAAGTTATATTGTATGCCCCGAAGCCCCCCCAATCCGTGTGAAAAGTTATTGATTAAGCTTTCAGTATGGTGAAAATCTGTAGACTTTTTTAGACATCCTGCTAACAGACAAACAACGGAACATAACCCCAGTTCAAATCCGTTGGCAGAGGTAAGAAAAAATAAAAAGTTAACCAGCTTGTTATGATTACCATATTTTCTACGGTATTACGCCACAGTAATGCATGTGTCTTTTACGACTCTGCGTAAATTCAGCCGCGCGCGAAAGCATCAAAAGAACTGGAGAGGGGAAGACAGAGGGGGAGTGAGTCATCGCAAAAATGTAATGTGTGTTACAGTTGGAGCGAGCACGTGGCGCAGAGAGAGTTTCTTCTTCTTTTTTTTTTGGGACATCGCAGAGCGGAGACGCTGTTCTCTATTCTCTGCATTCTGTGCCTGTCCCATCCCCTCCCCTCACCTGCCCCCCGTGCTCCCCTCTTCCCTGTCAATGTACAGTAACCGTAAATTCCAGCTTCACTCGGGATCATAGGCCCTGGCTCTAAACTTTGTTACGTCCCAGTCTGTGGAGCCCAGCAAAAGGTAACAGCCCTCTCTGGTTTCACTGGAAACCTCGTGGAACTCTCTCATGCTGCAAACAGTTGCACATGGAGATCGTCCATTGCCACATTTTTGGGTCCGATGACGATCCTGATTTTGGAGGGTCCTAGACCACCAATGTTTAGTTTTGTTTTGATGTCTTTAAGATTTGATAAAAAACTTGACTTAATAAGAAAACAAATAAAAATAAACACAAATAACTTAAGCCCTATTCACATTTCCTTTAAAATAGCTACAAGCTCACAACACATTGTGACGGACTGTGAGCTTGTAGATCTGCAATTTTTTAAAACATTTTTGAGTACTACACATCAGCTGCACAACTGCCATTACCAATGTCGTCAAAAAGTCAAATAATGGCCCATATATCGGTCGGACTCTAGTTGCACATTTGCTGCAAAATCCCGCCCCCTCCTCCAATCTACTGCGCATTCCATGTCAGATGCCTAAACAGATGGCCTGCAACGGCCCATGTGTCAAACTTTTGACACACAATGAAGCTCTTAGATTTCAGCTGTTCAGTAGAAGGCCTTATTGTAGTGCTTCTTGGCGAGACACTAAACATAAAGGGGCTGTTACACTGCAGAGGAAGCTGTTGCATCAGATCGTGTTTTAGCTGTTATCTGACCTAAATGGTAACTGGACTACATTTATGTAGGCTAGTGCTTTTTCTAGTCTTTCCGAGTACCGAAAATGTGCTTCAACCATGTACTGCACTTCACATACGTACACCCATTCATACACATCCGCAACGGCAGAGCACCATTACACATTACATGTTAACCCATGCATTCCGGGAACGCATCTGTGTAATTTTAGATCTTTTTGGGCTATTCAGAAATAGCAGATATACAAGCTCATAGCGCGTTACCGAGTGCCGCGCTATGAGCTTGTAGATCTGCTATTTTTGAAAAATCGTGAAAAACGAGTGCAAATCTTTGAAATATATATATTTTCAAAGCAAACTTTTGTAACTCAAACCTTTGCTACCATTATACCATTATAAGTAACATATACAGTTTTCAGAAAGCTGTTTTTACAAGACATTTGTAGATGCGTTCCCTGATTGAATGGGTTAATGCAGTACACATTCGCACACCGATGGCGGAGGCAACCATGCAAGCCACCGGCCTGTTCGTCGTCTTGTTCAAGGACAGTGCGACACGCAGCCAGGAGCCTGTAAAGCCATAGCCGCCATAACAACATTACAACAGTTCTGTGTGTTTATGCAACTGCTCCAGAGCGATCTGGAAGACTTATTCTTGTCTTACTGTTGTTGTTTTTTTTGACATGTACGTGTTTGAATAGTAGGCTTTTTAATGTGTCTGGCTGTGAATTCTCATAAACACACGCTAAGCTATAATTACCCCACAGTTGGCAAGTGTCCACTCGCTGTTTGATGCGCTCCACCTTTTGCTAACAGATCCAAAGTACCTATTTACAGTATGTTGCCTGCGGGCAGGTTTTGATACACTGGGTGTCAAGAGAGATGTTGGCCCTAAGTCACTGACACAAAAGGAGATAATCGCAATTATCTTTGCATGATCGTTTGAATCGTTTCCATTCGTCTGTATGAGAACAGCTGGATAGAATTAACAGACATGTCATATCGCCATAATTATTTCCACGTTGTTCACTCTCTTTTAACCAGGTGGCCCAAACTGGTGTCCCAATTTGGAGCATTTAGGGCAAAATATTTCCAAAAATGTTGCAACATTTTCATGAATGTTCATGAATAGCAAAATAAAAAACATCACAAATAGCCGATGTACAAGCTCACAACGCATTGCATTGTGATGTGTTTTGAGCTTGTAGATCAGCTATTGTCATTTTTTTTTTAATCTTTGAAAGTATAAAATTAGTGTATTACATTATTTTGATTATTGGTACTGGTCATTGTCACCCATTATTACTTTGTATATTTCATTAACAGGCTATATATATTTAAGTTATTTGTAACCTAATAGGCAAACAGAAATGTAACTCCTATTTACAGTATATGTTCCAGGGTCCAGTGCCAAAAATACAATTCAATCATTAATCACACCTGTTTATGACAATTCATTGTAAACATCAATGTCCTGATCCCGGGTTTATGTCAAAGTGTTCCCACTTTCATAACAGATTGCGGGGAATATTGCAGATACCTGCCACCTCTCCAGTTCCCACAGCACAAAAGGCCAGCGTAAAATTACTCCCCAAGGAATGCCTCCTAAAATGCAGGACTCCCCGAATGTGTCTCTGTTGTTGGGAGACACCCGATCTGGCCGAAACACAGTGTAGCTCATGTGCTGAGCTATCAATTATGCACTGTGTCAATGGCGTCACATTATTTTATTTTTTTAGTGGAAGGGGAAGATTCACAGGTGGTGGTAGTATGGGTGATGCATGCAGTGTTGCCATGTCTGCTTATTATAAGCGACTTTGAGCTTGTTTTTCTGTAAAGTAGCTTGTAAATATTGGTAGTTGCGGGTTTCGTTTTTTGGGGCTCGTTTCTAAAGTGTAGTTGCTTCCTAAATTATGTAAGCAAGGACCCCCAAGTGAATACGTATTTGTCCGCTGACTCCCCCATCTGAAAATATGTTGTGCCAGGGACCTCTGTACCAGATTTGTGTTTTTTGCCCCTTTTGTTGTTGTTTTTTTTTTTTGGGGGGGGGGCAATAGCAGATCTACAAGCTCACAGTGCGTATTCTTTTGGGTTTGCCTTCCATAGACCTGGTTGCCTGTTTCTCTCGCAAAACCTGGCAACACTGGATGCATGGCCAAACAGATTGAGAAGGTGCTGAATGAGACTGCAGCAGCGGTCTGCAGCGGAGCGTTGTCCATAAGCCTTATTTATACTTCATGGCACACAGGCGCCGTGCACCGAAAGTAGCCGATCTACAAGCTCACAATGTGCTGCAGTGCGACGCACTGTGAGCTTGTAGATCCGTGCGCAACACCAGCGCTCAACTAAGTATTGCTCAGGCTTTAGGTGTGATCGCAGCTTGATGGCTGTGTTATTGCGAGGCTAGCAGCGGCAGTTTAACACCACCTGTCATAAGATCTGTTCGCTCTACACAGCACAGCTGTAAAACGGTGAGAGAAGCCCTCTCTCTCTCGCTCTCTTCCTTCATGCCCCTCTCTGGCTCCCTGCCAAGGGGCGGGGGGCAGGTTACTAAGGGAACTAAAGCAGGAGGGAGACCCGTCATGTCGAGGCGACACCTATATTCTACAGGTAGAGCACACGGATGCCAGCCGTGCTCTGCATGCTCACGGTGAAAACGAGTTTGTTTTTTTATGTCGACCATGTTGGCCTCTGAGCAACAGTGCAAAGTGTAAAGCCGTATCAAGCTATATGACAGGCGGTCCATTGTTCCCATTGTCCTGCTGTGGTTTCTGGTCATTAGGCCCGAGGAAGCCGCCACAACCAGCAAGCACGTTTACGCAATCGCAGAATCTGGCAGCAGGGATCAGCAGAGGAGAGAGCCTGCCAATGTCGATGCTTTCTCCTGCTGCCTGTCGGCTGTCTGTCTGTTCCCCTGCCAGGTACTCTACTCCACTGTTGTTGTGGTTATCCGGTGAGGAGGGAGGATCATGGGAGAGGAGAGGAGCGGGGAGGGACGGGTAAATTGGCTGAAGTCTATGATAAATGTAGTCCAGATCAGCTGGGAGAATTTGGCCACTGTTGCAGCTGTTGCCTTCCCTGGTACTTCAGTGCAGCTTCCCCAGTGTCTCCCGGACAGGGCCTGCCTGGTACGAACAACACACTAAAGGTAGCTGCATAGTGCATACTACATCTGAACAACCAACGTCAGTTCGGTTCAGGGAAAAAGCACCTGACAGACAAATTGCATTTCATATTGCCACAGAACACTTCTCCGCCCACCACCGCTCCAGCTGTTGATGGCTCGAGCCAAGCAGTACTCTACAGCCAGCACTGTGAGACCGCCTACCCGAAGCTCTGAATGACGTCATATTGTAGATTTTGGCCAGCCGAACCGATCTAGACCCTTAGACACTGTGCTTCTATTTCTCTCTCTCTCTCTCTCTCTCTCTCTCTCTCTCTCTCTCTCTCTCTCTCTCTCTCTCTCTCTCTCTCGCATTAGCTAGTTTTGTTTTCTTCCAGCTTTCTCTAAAATAAATCTGAAATTAAGCATAAAAAGCTAAAATAAATCTTTAAAAAAAAAAGCATGGATGAAGGCTCATTCGAGAATACAGGCACGTCCCATTGTCAACGACCTGTGACACACAGCCTCCCAGCTTAACCCAATTAGTTGTGATAAGGGCCCTCTAAGTTGATTTTGCCTCTGGCTTGCCCAGCCAGTAATTTATTACAAGGCTTTTTATTATGGAGCAGCATCCAACCCCCAACCCCCCACCTCGTCCTTGAGTCGCTATGCGTGCGCGAGGGCTATTTTTACTGGAGAAACCGTAATGGACCAAGCGGCAGGTTCAGGTGAGGACAGTCCAGGTATTTTAACCAGCTGCAGCTCCGCCCCCTCCCCACCCCCCCATGCTATTAACTACCCCCTTGGGTGCAAAAGGGTGTGTAAGTAATCAGGCACCGTGCAGCGGGAGCTGGCTCTCAGCTGCTGCTGCTGCTCGCTGCTCAAAGTTCGTTCATTCGCCCCGAACATCAGGACTCCGGGGAAGACGGGGCTGGGTTTTATTGGGCTGCCTTCTATTCATAGGCTTCGGTACTATGCAGCTTTTATTAAAAACATGGAAGGATGAGGGAGGAAGGTTGTAGCGGGCGGAGCTGTTTGCGGTCGCCAAAGGTGGTTCTAACATAATGACGTGATGTATCAGAGCTCGTTAGCGGAGGGAGAAGGGAATCTTTTGCCAGCTGTACCAGAGCGGATACAACCCCTGGCTGTGGCATTTGACAATGACAGGCTGACAATTGTGGCGAGGTATCGTTTTTGTTATTCCATTAAAGGATGTTATCACTACATGCTAGGCTAGCTAGCTTAACTTAACGTGTATTGTGTTGTTGATTCAAGGGGGGGGGGGGGGGGGGGTTCCGACACCCCCACACAAGAGAAGCAGTGGGTGAAGGACACGGCTAGAGGTCACTGGCTGCTGGGCGGCTGGCAGTAATGTTACAGAGGGCCAGCTCTGTCCAGGGATCAGCTTTCTCTGCTTCCTCAACCACAGTGAGGTGGAAAAAATTGCAAAGTGGACCCCGGATCAGCTTCCGCGCGACTCGCCCTGTCCCTGGGTTGTTTTATGGATTGGCTGTGACCTCACCACATGAGGAGAGGTGGAAGGCTGGAGGGGGGGTGTGGTGGAGGAGGTGTCACATGGCTCCAAGCTGGCTAATAATCTTGCTGTGGGGTCATGGCCCATCCCGTCATTGTCAGCTCCCCCCCATCAGCTCGCTTTCAAACCCTTGCCTCCAATCGTTTCTCTGTCTCTTTCCAACACAACAACAGCGAGCAGGGAGGGAGGGGGGGTGAATCGCTGTTTTCCCACACTTTCTAGGGTCAAACCTTTACTGGAGAGTGGAGACTGGTGCAGGCCTACTGGTTAACAGCCCCACTTACTTCCACAACCACATGGTCCCTCTACTGACAGTGACTTAGAACTGAATCCCTTCTGAACCTTTCTTTCCCCTGCTTGTTCTCTCTCGTCTCTCTATCTATCTCTGTCTCTGTCTCTCTCTCTCTTCCTTCCTACTGTTTCAAAAAAATCCCCCAAAATACCAAGGGGATTGGGCTGCCCCCTCAACTCCCACCCCCTCATCCCGGTCTTTTTTTTTTTAAGGAGAAGTCTCCATTGAACAAAGAGGATCCATTACTGATCTAGTGTTACCATTCCATCCTTTTGGCGTTCCCCTCCTCAAAGCGTTGCTTGTGCCTCGACCACTCTCGGGCTCTGTCACACAAACTGGATGGCCGCCGCGGCGTGCCGTAACCTCATCCGTCATGCAGCCGAGCGCTAAGACAAAGCCGTGCTTGTGACTTCACCCGATGAAGGCCCCCCTCTGTTCATGGTATAGATCCATTGGTGTCGCCTCTCCAGCCAGGACAATGCATTGACACATTGAAGCACAGGCAACGAAGCAGTCGCCCCTTCTCGTCTAGGACCTGGGTCCAGGCCAGCACAGGGGAAGTGAGGGAATGAGAGAGAGGGAGCGATTACACCAAAAGCCTGGCATTGTAGTGCCAGTACCATGTAATGGTAAGTACATAGTGTACGTTACGCACACACTGAAGTCGTTGTATGTAGCGCGTATGCTGCTAGCATTCATGAATGAGCTTGTCCCTGCAAGTGGTGTACTGTACGCACGCGCGCGCGGACACACACACACGTGCACGCGCAGCGGGCTAGTGGAGCGGCTTGGAGCCGAGCTAACACAAATAAGGGTGCGTCTACACCAGCAAAGTCTTGCTCCTATACTCCTATAAGGGAGGTATGCTATTATAGTGTGGCCGCTCTAATGAGAACATTAATCATAAAACCAATCAGCTAATTTTTTCCCCCTTTGTCTTGTAACAGCAAGGACATATATCATTATTTATATATGACAGGGTTACACCATAAGTATGTGGAAACATTACAGTACCAATCTATAGGGAGGAAGGACTCCCTGCCCCAACGCAAGCACTGCTGACTGCTGCACTCAGTTTTTAACCCCCTCTCTCTCTCTCTCTCTGAGTGTCTCTCTATCGCTCTTGCACTCTCTCTTTCATCACTCTAGCTCTCTCAGATTTGGTCTCTCTTTCTCTCTCTCTTTGGCTCTTTCAGTCTCACACACACACACACACACACACACACTCTCTCTCTCTCTCTCTCTCTCTCTCTCTCTCTCTCTCTCTCTCTCTCTCTCTCTCTCTCTCTCTCTCTCTCTCTCTCTCTCTCTGTGTCAGCCTCTCTCTCTCCCTATTTATTCTCTCCGTCTCCTCATCACTCCGCCGATGAAGTTGTTTTCCTCCAACTCTCAGGCCAGGCTCATGTGGCCCAGTGCCATTGCTTACAGTGCATTGTCCAAACTCTCCCCTCTCCATACCTCCACCCAACCACACCACACCACCCCAATCTCTCTCTCTCTCTCTCTCTCTCTCTCTCTCTCTCTCTCTCTCTCTCTCTCTCTCGCTCTCTCGCTCTCTCTCTCGCTTTCTCTACCACTTATCATTTTGTTTCCTTGACATGAAACAGTTTGAGAACCACTGATATTATAGCAACATAAGTTTTTTTTTTAAACTGTTAGGATTTAGAAGACATTTGGAGAATCCCCAGAAGCAAAAATTTGAGTTAAAATCTATATATTCAAAGATGTGCACAAATTTTTCACGATTTGTCAAAAATAGCCAAATAAATCTTAAAAGGACACAGATTGAGAGTGGAGAAATGGGTGCATGTTTCTGTGTACACTAAGCAGGCATACCGGTACCATACGCATCCATTAGTTCATGTATTATCAGCCCTCTGTTTGTGTGTATCATAGCAAAATCTTGAGAAATTACATGTAATATTAAATGTTCTCACTTAATACTGTCTGTATTCAGTGCAGTGCACTACCATCACTGAGACAAATTCCTCATAATGTTCAAACGTTATGCTCTCTACAAATCTGATCATTATGGGTCTATTTTTACACTCAGTTAAATGAACACTCACTGGATTTTAATGTGTACTGGCAATTAAATTATTCTGATTCCGATAATAACACATATCAAAAGAGCTTTTATGTCAAATTGAGTAACTGCATCGTAAATATCTTACGGTGCAGTATGGTGAATTGCTGGGGACCGTGGCTGGGAACCAGGAGTGTGTGAGCTCTAAAGGGTGATTTAATACTCAGTTGTGCATCGGTATCGTGCACCGAAAATAGACAATCTACAAGCTCTTGATGTGTTGCAGCGTGACGTGTTGTGAGCTTGTAGATCACAACGTGTGTGTGTGTAACCAAGTATAAATCAAGGGCAAGGAGGGCAAAAGGAATGGTTGACCATAAATGTCCAACCTCCCCCTCATCCTCCCATCCCTGCCTGGTTGCTCTCAGATGTCCCTATGGGGACAGTCAGATCTAGAGCCCCTGCCCCTTCAAATGCCAGACTGCTTCTAACATAAAACATAAAAAAATGAGCATCTTACGAGTTTTGGTTCTCTGAGTCCGTGTGTGTCTATGTGTGTGTATCTGTGTGTTTGTGACTGGCTGTGAGTGTGTGTGTGTATGTGTGTGTGTGTGTGTGTGTGTGTGTGTGTGTGTGTGTGTGTGTGTGTGTGTGTGTGTGTGTGTGTGTGTGTGTGTGTGTGTGTGTGTGTGTGTGTGTGTGTGTGTGTGTGTGTGTGTGTGTGTGTGTGTGTGTGTGTGTGTGTGTGTGTGTATGTATGTGTGCCCGTGTGTGTGCCCGCTCTGTGAACTCGGTTGCAGGCGCACAGGGATGACTCGTCTGTTATGCTCAGATGAGTAATTTTAGAGCCCTCGCTGCCAATCCCAGAGAGAGGGGAGCAAACCGTCTGTCTGTGCTTGTGCTTGTGCTTGTGCGTGCGTGCTCCTATGCATGCATGCGGACACCTCTTGTGCATATTCGTAGAGGGCTAAAGAACAGAGCTTACGGGACCGTTTACCCTGTCATTTGTTGACTAGGGTTCATTACATTTTACTGCGATCTTGCACTTTGTAAGTCGCTCTAGATAAGAGCGTCTGCTAAATGCCTAAAATGTGAATCATAAATTGCTTCCATTCAAAACAGAAAAACAGAGGGAGGGAGGGAGAGAGAGAGGAGGAAGCTTGAGGCTAGACGGAAGAAAAGCAAAACGCCACAGAGTGCATTCATAACATCCTTGTGACCTCATGCGAATGAGAGGGGCTGGCGGCCGATGCTCGCAATGTTTTTGTGCAGCAGCATGTGCAGGATGACCAGTGCCATTAACCCCGTACCGCGGAGGTCATCTACAGTATCATACGTCACTGCTGATTTTTAATGGGGACAATCGATACGAGAACTGGATGTTGGCTGATGTTCACCAGGGAGGCATCCTGATAGTGTGTGTGTGTGTGTGTGTGTGTGTGTGTGTGTGTGTGTGTGTGTGTGTGTGTGTGTGTGTGTGTGTGTGTGTGTGTGTGTGTGTGTGTGTGTGTGTGTGTGTGTGTGTGTGTGCGTGCTGTATGTGTGAGACATTGCAAAATCAATTCCAGCAGGCTGCTTCCCCACCTGGCATGGAATTAACATGATGATCTAAAATTGATCTTATGACGATGAGGCCAGAGGTCATTTTTATGCATATTTGTGCATGTACAGTTACAGTATACTGCATGTGTACATGTACATTATATAATAAGCATTTTGAGGTGTTACAGGGAAATAAACCATGATATGATACAATATGCAGAATCTTTTATGTACCTTTTTGTATGTTTGTTTTTATTATATAAAAGTATTTTTTACAAACCTGACTACATGCCACTGGTTTGGCATGATCTTGACGCAGCTGTGTGACCAAACGGGATTGAATAGGCTGGGCATGGCAACAGGGTGCTACAGTAATTGCATTTAGCCTCAGTGATGTTAGCTCCCCTGCCGGGCCTGGGCAGGGCATGACTCGGAGCCCGTGGCTGCTGAGATTTAATGCATGCCTCTTGGACTGTGGCGTGGCCCAGCTGCTACCACCATGCACCTGTTGTAAGCTCCTTCCTTCCTTCCTGGGTCTTTGGGAGAAGCGGCACGGAGGAGCCACGCCACATTAGCATCAGGTACAAAATGGACAGGAGCTCCGCTCCACGCTGAAACGTTTCTAACGATTTTTCATGGCGTGGCCGAAGGCTGAGCCCTCTAGAACAGTGGTTCTCAACCTTTTCAGGCCGCAACCCCCCAAAATAATCATATTTTAACTGGGGACCCCCCATTTTGTTTGACTCTGTTCCACAGATAAAAATTGTGAAAATAGCAGATCCACAAGCTATCTGCTATTTTCACAATGTTTGCCTCTTTCTTACATTATTTGACAATTTGGCCAATGTTTTATAGTATTGTTTGTTGATTACTTTTGTTGCAGTAATTGTCTTTTTATTTTCTTTCGTTTTTTTATTACATAAATCCGCTCTATACCGGATCCTGCTCTATACCTGACTTTGTCCGTGTTCACCGTGAACGTTCTGATTGGTCAGACCCGTCAACATTCTGATTGGTCAGACCCGTCAACAAAGTGATTGGTCAGACCCGTCAACAAAGTGATTGGTCAAGCTTCACGTGACACATGGCTATAAACACATTATAAACACATATCGATGACAAAATGTATCAAAGGCGCCGCTACCTTCACACAGGGTGTGATTTTTTATTTTTATTTTAAAAAGGTCTTAAAAGTCCTTAAATTGTCACTTCACAAAAAGGAACTGGAGTGTTTTTATTTTTCTTACAATCTTTAACAAAAGATCTGTGCAGGGAGAGTATGAGAGCAAGAGTGTCTGTTGTTCTGTTTTTTGTTTGTATCTGTATATCTGTTTGTTGTTTGTATAAAAAAAAAAACATAAAAAATAAATAAAAAAAATGTCACTTCACTATCATCTGGGGACCCCCCCAAAATCACGTAGGGACCCCCCTGGGGGTCCCGACCCACAGGTTGAAAACCACTGTTTGTCTGTGTGCATATCTACATGTATTGGTCACAAACGACTGCAGGAATTGCCTGCTGAAGTGAAAGTCAAATGATTAGTCTAAAAACTAATATGTTTCACCTAATCTCAGCATTGTTCTCGGGAAGCATGTTTGTACTACGTACTGTAGTTATACTGTTGGTGAATTAGTTATAAAGATTGCTATTTTCGTTTGGCCGAAGGAGACGGTGCTTCTCTCACAAACTGCACATACTAGATTGGACCGGGAGGCCACACTGTTATTAGACGCTATGTCTTGTGTTCCGATTGTAGTCTACAGTATACAGTATATGACAGGACAGAAACTCAGTTCCTCTTGGAAAGTTCACCTCTGAGGACAGTATGTCAGTGTGTTAACTTAGTTGCAGAGATCAAAAGGCAATCCCTTAATTTCTATCACTGTGGCATGGTAATGTGAGACAATGGGATTAGCCTATTTGTGTGTTACCTTACTACAGTAGCAGCAGAAAAAAATTAGCCCCACGGGATAATAGACTAATGGGCTAATCTGGCTAGGCATGGACAGACGCTAGCCACTGGCTGTTATCTTAGCACAGTAGCGAGACAGTTGGTCGGCCGTCAACATGTAATTAACTCCATGTCCTCCTGCTGACCTCAGGGACCTAGCCATGTAATGACGCGGATGCAGGGCCCGCGGCGGGTGCAGCGGTGAATGTTGGGAATGTCGTGGCCCCCAGGGTGGTCTAGCCGCTCCGGCGGGAAGAAGCTAACGCGGCGGGACAGGGTTAGCCAGGCTTGCAGCGTCCTCCCAATCATATACGCAGATGGGGCGTGACCCCCAGGAGAGCTACAGAAAGGCTAGTTTTCGTTCCTGGAGGACCTTTTCCCCGTCGGTTTGACCCCAATGACACAAGCTGTCAACTGTGGCTTGTTTGGGGGGTGAGGGTGGTGGGGATGCTTCAAACGTGGTCTAATTGGGTTAACTATGATCAACTTGTGTCCCTTTCAGGCCATGTCGGAGGGGCAGGAGAAGTGGAACAGCTACTGTCAGTAGGGGAGGAGATAGTAACCAAACATTCATACAGTAGCAACCCATCCCTCCTCCAGTTTAGGGCTGTCACGATTATGACATTTTACTTGACGATTAATTGTCACACAAATAATTGCGATTAACGATTTAATTGTGTGTTTGGCATTGAACATTGGAACATTATGAATCAAAAATATCATTTCTGTTTGCCTTTTAGGCTTTGTAATCAAAACGTGCGCAGGGCAGATATGACAATTAACACACATTTAATTACTTTATACTTAAAAATAAACATTGATAGTGGAAATAGCCGATCTACAAGCTCAAAACGCGTCGCATCGCGACCCGTTTTGAGCTTGTAGATCTGCTATTTACACTATTTTTGTCATTTTTTGAAAATATACAAACATTTTTAACTTGGAAATGATTCTGACGATTATGCAAAAAATTATTGCGATTATGTAAAATAAGTGTGATTAGTCGATTGTGTAATAATTGTGACAGGCCTAATCCAGTTACCTCAGCAATTGTTTTTCCACCAAATGTTTTCCACCAAATTATCTGTTTACTGTGACTAAATTAGGAGCTCCTGCCCAGCAAAATGAGCACAGATGTACATCCCTATCCCGTGGACATAAACCTCATTTGGACCGGTATTGGGAGTAATGATGCGTTGCATTCAGAGGTGGACCCGTTTCAGAGGGAACTTAGAATGAGGCGATGAGATCACTTGATGAGGTTTTAAAATACTTTGAATCATTGCTTCATCAATACCAGCTTTATTTACTCGGCGAGATATCATTTGCTATTTCTGCAGCTCACTTGAACAGGAGTTCATTCAGAGACGTGTGAAAACATACTGCATGTGTTTATAACTACAGTATACTCAAAATCTACTGGCCCAGGCCTTAGCAGTGTGTAATAATTCAATTTGTGGGTAAGAAATGTTGGCTGCGTTTGACCTTCGGCCCATATTGAGGCACACTGAGAATAGAGAAGAACGGTATTCACTGGATTAACCCATTAAGACCTGAGACCGACTCTACAAATGCCTTCCAAAATCAGTAGTTCTCAAACTTTTTAGTGCCAAGGACCCCCAAATTGATACATATTTTTCAGACCTCCATCTGAAAATGTTTTGTGCCAGGGACCCCCAGAAGAGAAGATGTGTGTTAAAACTATTCAAAATTATTCACGATTTTTCAAACACTTTCAAGTGTTTCAACCTCTTGAAAGGAAACTTGACGCTACACTCAATCTATTTTTCAAGAAATAAATGGCCAGTGCAAAAAGATCCCGCCATGCGAAGCATAACTGTTATTATTAATACAGACCACAATATTTTCCCTCCATTCTCTCTCACGCACACATTTACAGACGAGGCACTATACTGTAGCTGCAGTAGGGTGGCTGTATCGCCCTTCTCTCTCCTCTACTGTTCCAAACGCGTCCTCCATGTTCATGCACGGGCGAGGGCACTGGGGCAAAGTGCTATTCGTGGCTTGACCAACAGTGAATCTTCGCTCTGACAAGCCCCTCGGCATTGTCACCCCCCCACCCCCCACACACACACACACACACACACACACACACACACACACACACACACACACACACACACACACACACACACACACACACACACACATCATCGCCACTCAATCCCAACCCCCTTCTCTCCTTGAACTGCCCAGCTGTGCGTGCAGGCTCTCGTCAACGTGGCCTTGTCTGTTTCTCTCTCTCTCTCTCCCTCTGGCTCTCTCCTGTATGTGTGTGTGAGCCCGCGCATGTGTGTGTGTGTGTGTGTGTGTGTGTGTCTCTCTCCCTTTCTCCCTCTGTCCCTCTCCTACTGTCTCTCTCTCTCCCTCTTTCCCTCTGGTATCTCTCTCTCTCTCTCCCTCTCTCCCTCTGGCCATCTCCTACTGTGTGGCTCTCTATCCCTCTGGTCCTCTCCTACTGTGTCTCTGTCCCTTTCTCTCTCGCCTTTTGTCTCTCCTCTCTGCCTCACACCTCCTCTCTCTCTCTCTCTCTCCCTTTCCCCCTCTCTTTCTCTTTGTCTCTCTCTCGTTGGGCCTCCTCCTCTGTTTGAGTGCCATGCATTATATGACTGCCCACAACTTGAATCTGGTCTTTCACTGTGCACTAGAGGAGTGACATGCCCTTGGAGTGACACCGTGCATGGCAATCTGTCCTCCGCCCCCACCTCTGGATGGACTGACACACAGATGGGTTCAAGGACATTACAGTAACTTGTCTGTTTGCTCGTACACGTGTGTGTGTGTGTGTGTGTGTGTGTGTGTGTGTGTGTGTGTGTGTGTGTGTGTGTGTGTGTGTGTGTGTGTGTGTGTGTGTGTGTGTGTGTGTGTGTGTGTGTGTGTGTGTGTGTGTGTGTGTGTGTGTGTGTGTGCGCGCGTGTGTGTGGACCTCGTGAATTAATTCCTTATGTGATACAGGAGATTCCAAACAGCAGAGACTGCGTAGGCTCGGTGAAAGAATGCATTCAAGACCAGAATATGTTTTGTTTTGAAGTACATGAAACGGCCAAAATAGCATCAATGAAGGATTTTCAAGTCCTAACTATTATCAATGCCAGATGCACACTTACACAGTCCACACTGGAAACATGTGTGTGTGTGTACACTGTGTGTGTGTGTGTGTGTGTGTGTGTGTGTGTGTGTGTGTGTGCGTGCGCGCGCAATATATAGGTGTGGGCATGTATGAGTGTGTATGTAAAAAGAAATTAGTGTCTGTGTGTGAGCTTGTGTATAATTGCATGTGTGTGTGTGTGTGTCAAGATATGTGGGAATATATGACTTGAATTGTGTACGTGTAGGTTGTGTGCACTGAATTGTGTGCCAATCAACCGTAACCAACTGTAATGTGGTGGCACGCAGAGATGCCAGTATTGAATGGCGCTCTAGAAAACTGATTCGGCGGTCACTTACCGCCGAACAGCCAGACCACAATTTAACTTTGTGCGTCCCCCCCATTTTCTGCCTCGGCTTGGCTCTGCTGTCACTTTGTGGTTCTGCACGGCATATACTATAGATGTGAACGTAGACACACGGAAGCATGCACCCCCCCACTTGCACCGTCGCGCGGAAAACGGACCGCTCGCATCACGCGCCAGCAGCCACCCGAGAGTAGGCAAGGGCAAACTGCCCAGAGTTCCATCAGTGGCAGACAGAGGACCCTCAGTTCCGTTTTTTTTTTTTCAACAATGGACGCTTTCCTACCGCGGCCCCCAGCCGCGTTCACGGCCCCTCTTGCGGCTTCTGCCTGCCGAGGGAAAGCGTGAACGGGCGCGATTGTTTTCGCCAAGAATTTTTCCCATTCATAATGCTGCCATGAGTGGGATTTCAGCTCCTCGGTGCTCTGTTTTCCTTCAAACGGCTCCCGAGGGACTATTCGGGAGCTATTAGATTATGTTTACGGTGTTTGTTTTTCGCTGAGACGAGCGGGGGCACGCAGAGGTTCAGCATGGCGGCGGCGAGGGGATGGGGATGGAGGGGAGGGGTGGACTTAAGAAACACTGTTTCCATGGTAACCCCCTGTATCATGCTATGGTGTTGTTGGTGCCATGGTGTATATGCCAACGCCATCATGGCTGCCATGATGCAGCATGCCTCTGGGTTTGCAAGAAAATATGAGCTGGGGTTGCTCGGGCTTCAAAATGCATGTGTGGTGAAATTCTACCTGCTCTATTATAACTAATGGTTGAAAACCATAATTGATTGAATTCCTACTGCCTCCGTCTTGTTTATTCGCTATGTTAAGAGAGCATGAAAAAAACACAACACACAACTCTCAATCCGAATGACCTATCAATCTCATTGCAAATAATGATGTCTCCTGCTCATCGGGGAGACCGAGGGCATAACTGGGGCCTGCAAAATGCCTCACTTAAACCACCCCCACACACACATATTTTATGCCATACCATGTTTAGCCTTGCATAGCTCCGTCTGTGACCCTGCCTGAGTGGAGCGTCTCCCCGGAGGCCAAACAGCCAGGCAGGGTCTGATCTTTCCCCATCCGCCATCAGTCATAGCAGGCATGACAGGCCACTGAACACCCCCCCCTCCTCCTCCCAGGACTTCAAAGGCCCGTGGCATGCTCGTCACCAGAGAAGAGGCTTGGCGCGCTGGGGTTTTGTGGGTGGGGAGGAGGGTGGTGAATTTGGGGCCCACTGACAGTATGTTGCCTGGAGGTGTTTTCAGTTGGGCCTCCATTCTGTTGGCGGGTACAATTTCTTCCATTTTTTCGGGGGGGGGGGGGGGGGGGGGATTGTACACTTCAAACTTTTTGCACTTCGATTCCTCCAGCATGTGCTTTCAACGGCGAGATCGGGGCCGGGATTTCCATTTGTCTGACATTTCTATTCTGTAGTTTAGCAGACACACCATGGGGAAGCACACAAAAAAATAAACGTAACTAAAAATGTAACCCAGGAGCCTGCATCAAAGCCGGTGCTTTTGAAATGTTAAAAGTGCTGTTTGGCTTCGCTATGGGTTCCAGGCGTGATTGATTGTTATGAGTGCAACGCTACTGCTCCTGCTGCCGGGAAAGCAGACAGCTCAGCCTTCTCATTCGCAGCAACTGGGGAGCGTCTGTTGCTCTTTGGCTTTCATCCGTCATCTGGCATTGAAAAATACTAAAAGAGACAGCTCTCTTGTTTCTAGGAGTTTGCATAACACTCCCTTCACTGTAGGGTCTCTTAACATTTTTTAAATAAAGTATACTGTGCGTCAAGTGACATAAGATAACTTAGTGTAGAGATGGACTACAGCGTAGAGGCCCGGTTGATTTAAGCCATGTAAAGGTTAATGATATGGAATGTTTTATAGCAGTTAGAGAATCTAAAGGATTGCAGGTTCGAGGTGGGGGGAGTCATACGTATCCCAGGGTGTGAGATGTCAGACAGGCATCTTGCTATCAGTCACAATGTGCGAGGGATTCGGCCCTTGATGCTGAGGCTTGTCTAAGACTCCCCACCAGTTTTCCAAGAACACATACAGTACTGTAGCATTCAAGATTCAAGAAGTTTCATCCGTCACATGCTCATACAAGTTCGTACAGCGAAATATTGGATGGAAAAGGACGTTGCCATCCGCCAGGCATAAGGAGAATAAAAGAAAAATATGCTGTTAATAAAAAAAAAAGCCAACGTTTCTGTCATCTGGGGCCTTCTTTGTTAAAACTACACTGTGGGCCTTGGAGAATGGCCAGACTGGTTTGAGTCCACAGCGTTTGGCCCTCACAGCCCCTCTGTTCCGACCAGGCCTCCTTTCTCCTTGAATGTGGGCTTGATTCGACTCCAGGGAGGATTCCAATAATTCTAAATCACTGCAACATTTGACCTTGTTGGAGTCTGAATTTACTCAGAGTTAATCGCTGAGTCAAAGTTTCAATTGCAGTATTCGGTGCACTGCTCACCCAAACAAAAACACAAAAGGAAGCAGTATGTTGACCTCCTTGTGATGTATTTTGCTTGCTTAAGATGATCTCTATTAGCCAGACTCCCTTTCATGTTTTGGCATTTTGATTGATAAACAGCACAAAGTCTTGTGCTTTATGCACTACTTAATCAATGTGATCAAAGGCAGATGCTACACATGCACATTGCTGTGAGATGAATTACGTCAACTCTTCTCTCTGCTTGGGAGTGTCGTCATCCTTCTTCTCGTCCACCAGAGAAATGAACAGCCACGTTTTTTCTCTCTTCCTTTTTAAACATCCTCTCTGCCCGCCTGTCACTGCCGATGAAGCCTCGCATCTTACCAGAGACACCATGGTGACCTGCTTTCACAAAGCATTATGTTGCCTCATAACCTTGTGTTGTTTTGTCGCACCACCCCCAATCCTTTTGTTTACAGGAAGTTGTCGTGAGGGTTTACGTCTCCCCCTGCCTGTCCCCTTGCTGTTGAACTACGTAGCATACAACCCCACTCCAATTGATGGCGTTTGCTGGTGTTTTCATTCGTTTTTTTGTTTTTCATTCACTTGAATCTGTCGGGATGAACTTTCTTTGTCGTTCACATATTGTTGTTGTAGGTCTGAAAAGACAGCCTCACTAAAACAGAATAACACCTATCATGAAATCTGCAGGCAGGAAGTATGACCCCCACTTGGGTTTATCAGCGACCATGCCCATGGTTTGTTTCATTTGTTTATGCAGGCCTGCCTCATATATTATCTTACATGGCAGCGGGATCAGGGGAGATACACCGTATATGATATGGCTGCTTGTGCAAAAATAGCACGAACATGTGATCGCCTGCCACACTACCTCCAGCGAAATTTGAACACGCACCAGCATGTACACGGCAACCAACAAACTGGCAAACGCACTCCAGCCGTACATATATACATAGATACAGTACATCGGCAGGAATTACACTCCATTCACCTGTAAGGCCCCTATACTTTCCTTTGGAATGCGTCATACAAACACGCCATGCGGCACGCGAGGGCCCTCTCCGTTGGATGGATCTCAGCATGTCTTGTTGTAATCATAACAATATGATAATCACAGTTTTGGCACACGCTGCACCCCGCACAGGTTGGTGCAGTAGGCAGCAGATTTTGCTCAGGGGATGTGAATTAATGATGAGAATCTGCTGACTGTAGAGCGCAACACGGGAAAGCAACGCAGGGTTACAGTGCTAATGATCATCCATTAGCCAGTCCGCAGCTGTCGATCGGACAGGTAGCTGTTCCGCATCGGAGGGGGGCGACCACTCCCCCCCCCCCCCCACCCCCCCCAACAGCTCAATAGAACCAACAGCAGGAAGACTCACATCATCGTTATGACAGCCGGGCTCTGGCTGACAGCCAATCAGCTCCCCACTCACTAAACACCAAGACAGCTTGGGGCCTGGCTGTCTCTCTCTCTCTCTCTCTCTCTCTCTCTCTCTCTCTCTCTCTCCCTCTCTTATTTTCTGTCTTCTTTCCCTCCTCTTTGCCCCTCTTTCGTCCTTACTTCTCTCATTCTCTCTCTTGCTCTGTCTCTTTCTCTCCATCTTTCTCTCTCCCTCTCTGTCTTCTGAATGCCCAATTTATGTCCCTCATTTAGACTGAGAGGCACTTTCAGTGGCACATTACTCTCCACTCTTTTCACAACATCCAAATTATGTCATTAGTTGGTTTAAGCTCTGGCAGTGTGTGTGTGTGTGTGTGTGTGTGTGTGTGTGTATGTGTGTGTGTGAGAGTGTGTGTGTGTGTGTGTGTGTGTGTGTGTGTGTGTGTGTGTAGGGGGGGTTGCATCATATGACTGCTCGTCTTTTCAATTTACTCATTGTTCAACTGCTTCCCCTCTTGCGGCGCGCTACCTTCTCTCTCTCCCCCTCCCCCCACCATCTCTTTCTTGTGCACTCAGTCCTGCAGGGGAAGAGGCTTCTGGCTAATTAGCGTCTTGCCAGTGGAATTTCACTGCGACAAAGGCAGCTATTCATGTAGGTTTGGGGAGGCAGAATAGGGCTGCGGGTCTGGCAGCCGTGGCGGGCACAGCTCGCCCTGAGGAGAGTCGGCGGAGTGGACGGCGGGGACCCGACTTTGAAGCCGCGCTCTTTCAACAAGAGACACGCAAGCGTGATACCCTCGCCGCTGCTGCTGGCCCAACCGGGGCCCCATTCAGGAAGCGTTCTCCCTTCCCGCTCACAGCTGATCTGCCATCCATCCTCAGCCGCAGGTCTGCGGTGCAGGGCGAGGTCGATCCCACGTGAACCCCCTGTCACACACTGTCAGTGCAGAGACTGAATGGCTGACCCCCAGTGTGGTCTTCTTAGCATGTTCACCGCTGGTAAGCCCCGCTGTACATTTGATCCGCTCGCTGTCAGCTGTGTGCTGGCCCAGCGGCTCCCTGCCATGTCTGACCCATATTCCTCAAATGAACTTGTCCTTCTTTTCTTTTCGCCTCACATGCATGAAGGCAGGCATGCGTGTGCACACCACTGAGGCACGCAAGGGCACACAGACAAATCCAACTGTCTCACACACCCTAAACCACCTACCCTCTGACTGTGTGTACAGACCCAGTGATCCTTTGTGCATACTAGGGGGGGGTGACCTTTCATCTAATCTAATCACACAAATTGGGCATGTCGAAAGGCCATCAGAGACCCCGCCCCCCATCCCGTTCTTCTATCTATCCATCCATACATCCCATCCGCCCTCTCTTCTCCACAGGAGCAGCCCTCTGAGCTGTTTTTGTCGAGGTCTAACGCAAAGGGATTTCCCCCCTTTCTGCACTCACAGCGGCATCTTGAGTTTTCCACTCAGCCCCACCCCGCTTCTCTTTATATCTCTGCACGCACACCACAGCCTCTCACACTCACTCACGCATACACACACATACCATTACAACACGCACACTCCTGGCCGTTCTCTTCCGATGGGACTTTAACGACATTAACAGCTTCCTCTTTCCCTTCTGGGTCTCGGAGCACTTTCCAGTTTAGATGGCACTCTCTCTACTCCCTTTCCTTCCCCTCTCGCTCACTCATTTGGTGCCTATTTTCCCTCTATTTTTCTCACTCTCTCTGACTCGCTGTCTCCCTTGCGCTCTCCTTCTCCCCCCTCTCTCCTCTCCATTCCCTCTCTCCATCTTGACTTGGCTGCCTAATTAAGCTGGGGCCACCAGCGACAAGAGCCTTACTTGGGCCACTTCCTTTGTTTCTCAGCATCATGTATTTACGTAATGAGATTAACACTTAAGAACCCGGGATCTCGCACGGTACTGTACTGCTCGCAGTAGCTAGCAACGGGCTAATCCTGCTATAGCTCTTAGGTGAAAAAAGGGGGCTAGTTTTGAGCCATGCTAGCGCACGTATAGGTAGCACTTAGGTAGCATGATTAGCCTGGTGAAACGCCCCAGCAGTAGCTTCCTATATCTGCGACTGCACTGCAGTTAGTAAGACTTCAAACAGCGGCCCTACAGGTTGCACGGGTAGCCCGATGTGTGCACCAAATTCCACAGCCCGATGTGTTGATGGAATTAAAAGGTGATGCAAGGTGGGGAAAAGATGCTTGCAGCTCTATTAAGGTGTGACTGTGTGACGCAGGCCTATAGCGATACCATGGGCTTTCATGTACGGTTGGGAGGTAAACAGGCCCTTGACGGCTCCCGAGGGCCACAGATTAATTTCCCTTCTCCAGAGGAGGGGAGAAGAGAAGAGAAGAGAGGAGAGGAGATTCGGTAAGAGGAGGCTGCTGTGAGCGAGGGAGGGTGGGCGAAGAGGAGAGGAGAGGAAGAAGACTGAAAAAGTGCAGCCAAGGAAGGAAGAAATGGGACGAGGTGGGTGAGTGTAGGGAAAACAGCCTGAACCACGAAGGAAAAGACAGACAAAAGGATTACAAAGATGCAGCACACAGTGAGAAGCAAATAAGAAGGGTGGAGGGGAGAGAGGGAGAGAAATAGAACTCCAGAGGGAGCGAGGGGAGGAGGTGTCCCTGTTGGCCTTTGTACTGTATAGCTTGTTTGTTTTCTATATGCTAGTTCCCTCTCTCTCTCTCTGCATCTCTCTCTCTCTCACTGTCTCTTAGTTGCTGTCTCACCCCCCCTCCTGTTTATTTCTCTCAGGGCGGGGACCGGGCGGACGCCAGAACACTGGAGGCCTGGGGAAATCATTAACCGCACACAAACACATACAACTGGACCGGTAAGTTATTTTCTGCCTGTCTGTATAGTACATGTGCGCATTATGGGAGTGTAGCAGTACATGGCGTACATCGGCTCCGACGCAAAACGCTGTTTGTTTGTCGAAAGGGTGCATTATGCCTCTCTCTCTCTCTCCCTCTCCCTCTCCCTCTACTCCACTCACTCTCTCTATACACGATGTACGCTCACACAGGGAAACGCACGCATACTGCTGCGTATTCACTTTCAATCTCAATGTTTCTCTGCTCCTGCTCTCCCTCCCCTCCCCTCTCTCTCTCTCTCCTTCTCTCTCTCACTCTCCCCCTCTCTCTCCCCCTCTCTCTCTCGCTCTGACACACACACAACACTGTAACTTGGTAACGTATATCCAGGATGTGTGGAGTCCAGCCCTAATGACTGCCTGCCAGCCATTCCCAAATAGGGTCTTTCAATGCCCTCGAGTTGAGGGCAGCGAAACTATGCATGTGGAAATTACATGTGTTTGTCTGATTCCTTCCTACTAGCCTTCCTCTTGCTTCCTCTCTCTCTCTTTCTCTGCGTTTTATATATTTACCCCCCTCCTTCTGTGGTGAGTTTATAAGCTAGCGTTGAATCGGGCCCTGATATTATTAGAAGGCTGCTCCTTCGCGGCCAGGCCAGCACATCAAAGACTCACATTCCCAGCATTCCACGCTGCTCCTGAGCCCACTGCTGGCCGTGGCCTCTGTGGGCTATTCCCAGCACAATGTGGGACAGTTAGAGAAGGTGGTGGCAGATGGTCATTTTGATTGCGATTTGTAATATTTAATTTTGATTGTCTTCGTTCAACGGAACTGGAGGATGTCTGCTCTCCCATATCACAGATGTCATTTATTTAACAAACCATCAGCAAGAATACTGATGTAGATGTGCTTTGCTGGGTCAGTGCAGCACCGGAGTTGACTGACAAAACGTGTGCCGCTTTTAACCCATTGAGACCTGAAGCCGATTCTACATGTCTCCTAAATCCCAACAGTATTCTGAAAAACGTATGTTTCTATATCAGTGGTGCTCAATCTTTTTCATGTCAAGGACCCCCAAAATGATATGTATTTGGCCGTGGACCCCCATCAAAATATTTTGTTCCAGGGACCCCCAGAAGCAAAGATTTGAGTTAAAAATGTTCGCTTTAAAAATATATATATTCAAAGATTTGCACACATTTTCACGATTTTTCAAAAAAAGTAGATCTACAAGCTCGTAGCGCGGCACTCGGTGCCGCGCTATGAGCTTGTGTATCTGCTATTTTTGAATAGCCAAAGTGTACAAAAAATGCTTTTTAGCTCAAATCTAAAAATGACACAGTTCCAGGTCTTAATGGGTTAACCCATTCAATCCGGGAACCCATTCTGTGTAATTTTAGATTTATGTAAGCTATAACCATTATTTTATATTTTGGGCTATTCAAAAATAGCAGATATACAAGCCTATTGATACGAGCTTGTCGATCTGCAATTTCTCTTCTTTTTTCGTGAAAATGTGTGCAAATCTTTGAATATATATGTTTTTTAAAGCTAACAACTTCTGGGGATTCTACACATCTCCTAAATCCTAACATTTTCTCAAAACCCCCCCATCTCAAAATATTTTGTTCCAGGGACCCCCCCAGAAGCAAAGATTTGAGTTAAGAATGTATATATTCAAAAATGTTTACAATTTTTCAAAAATGGCAGATCAGCTTGTATATCTGCTATTTTTTGAATTGCCAAAGAAATCTAAAAATGATGAATGACACAGATGTTTTTCCCCTGTCTTTTTTTTTTTTTTTCTTTTCTTTTTTTTCCCCCGGTCTTAATGGGTTAATTTTGCTTCCACACACAGCAGTGGCTCAGGAGGTAAAGTGACTGTCTCGGAATTTGATCCCTGGTTCGATCCCTGTGTTTTGAAGTGTCCTTGAGCAAGACACTTTCACCCTGGCGTCCCTAGTTTGTGCATGTCATTGTAGCCAAAAATTGTGAAACATTTTCAGGCATGCAGTATATCAGCTCGTAGATTGGCTGCTTTTGAAACGTTTTGAATAGGGATTAAGTGGTTAACCCATTTAATCCGGGAACCCGTCTGTGTAATTTATAGCCATTATTTTGTACTTTGGCTATTCAAAAATAGCAGATCTACAAGCTCATAGCACGGCACTATGAGCTTGTAGATCTGCTATTTTTGAAAAATCATGAACATTTGTGCAAATCTTTTCTTTGAAACAACATTTTTAACTCTTAAATCTTTGCTTCTGGAGGTCCGTGGAACAAAACATTTTACAAATGTTCGCTTTAAAAAATATATGTGTTCAAAGATTTGCACACATTTTCACGATTTTTCTAAAATAGCAGATCTACAAGCTCATAGCGCGGCACTCGGTGCCGCGCTATGAGCTTGTATATCTGCTATTTTTGAACAGCCAAAGACATCTAAAATGTCAGAGATGCGTCCCCGGATTGAATGGGTTAACCCCCTCACTGCCTTGCATGGTTTCCTCTGCCGTCGGTGTGCGAATATAATGCACATTGTAAAGTGCTTTGGAGAAAGGCGGTATATAAATGCACCATTTACCACACTCATAGCTCTAAATCTGTGCATTTGCTATATTGTGCATAACAAGTGAGAGAACATACTGTACATGTAGCATTTACATTTATTCTTGCATTATAAACTAAACATGATATAATAATAACCTCCCAAAGCCTCTTTAATGGCTGTGGCGTTTTGGAAGATGTAAATCGTTGTTAATGAGAGATGAGGCGTTCATCATCATCATCCACTCATAGCCTCATATTGTCGCTGTCAGGCGTAAACCTGACTTTATTACGTTTTGTTGTGAATTAATTCCCTACTTCATCACACAAGAGCACACATAGACAGCAAAGGGGGCTCAAGTTTCCTTCCATTTTCTGTAAAAAGTGCCCTCTCTCCAGACAAATTTATTTTGGTGAAAGAAATGAAAATTAAATTTCCCTTTCCATGCCGTACCTGAAGGCAGCATTTAAGAGAATTGCCTTTACCAAACTCTCTTGATCTTGAATGCAGCATCTCTGACTTCATGACTGCAACTGCAAATTTCGCTTTGATAACCATTAATTCTACTGGAGAGTATGTGGACTATTTTTTTCATGACAAGTACTGTGTAAACCTATAGTGTTAATTTAAAATGAGATGTTCCTCCAAATCCGGCTAGAAATATCAAAAGAATGTTGCGGCGCCCTTTTGGACATTTCAGCCCCTGCCCCTCTAATTCGCACAAAAGTAGCGACACTCTTGTGTCGCTACTTTTTGTTTTGCAGGCTATTTTCACAATTGTGATCGTTAAAATAATAATAAAAAGGAAGGCTTTTGGACATATGAGGTTTTCCCCCGACAGCGACGGTATGCAAGTTGCAAAACGTGCTATTCAAAGAACCACACCAAAGTGCCTCCCACACAGCCATGCAATAATGATGGTTTTACTGTATTTTGGAGCTTCAGGACCTTCGTCATGTATCCTGCCCCCCCTCTCAACCCTCTTTGTCTCTCTCTCTCTCTCTCTCTCTCACTCACTCACTCTCAATCTCTTTCTCACTCCCTCCATTTCTATGCACAGCTGGAGAGAATGGGAAGCACATAATTGTGGTGTAATCCTGCCCTAAGTCCCTGCAGCATTAGAGATGCAGCAGAGACAGATAATGCAGAGCAGGCGAGGCAGAACGGAGCAGAATGAGCCTTAAGAGTTGTCTGGACAGATGTTTGGTGGGAAAACGACGTTGTACCGTAAAATCACGAGCGTTAATTTAACTGTGAGAATGTGCAAAATGGAACCAAAATGGACCTGTAAGGGTCCATTTGGTTCCATTTGCACATTGTCATAGTTACATTAACGCTGAGGATTTTACCGTGTAGCTCAGGCCCTGGCCGGAGAACGTAGGAGTCAGTTGTTGCCAATGGGAGAGAGACTGGTGAACGTGAAAGAGGTGTGCGTGCGTGTGTGTTTGCGTGCGTACATTTTGTGTGTAGCCTACGTAGGCCGATGTTTAATCATCGCTAATCAGAAACCGGCTACACAAACCATGGGCCCCATCATCATGGATGACCTAAGGGTCTTGGAGTGGGGGATTTAAGGCCCTGGTAAAGAAAAACAGTGATGCGCGCTTCTTTGAGATCCATGTTTTGTTCTGTTTTTTTTTCCATTGGAAAAAGTGTGTGCGTGTTGGGAGGAGGGAGGGGGGGGGGGGGGTCTAGGGGGGCTAGGTGTGTTCAGCCCTGACAGGAGAAGGAGGATGGGGGCCATTTTAGAGGGTAGGTGCGGGTGTCACAGACATTAGACTCACGCGTTGGGGTTGAGGGGTTTATATACAGTATGTCTTTCTGTTGGTGCGTGTGTGTGTGTGTGTGTGCGCGTGCAAACATATGGCGGTCTGTATATATATATTAGTGCATTTGTGCGCATGTGTGTGAGAGAGCATGAGCATTGGTGGTGTGGGGTATGTGTGTGTGAGTGTTGTGCAGATATGTGTACAGCAGGCGGGGTGTTAGAGGAAGGGGACAGAGCCTGAGCCAGTGGGCTACAGGCAAGCTTTCTTAACACCTCATAAATCTCACCTGGTGCTACAGGAGGGCTGCTGACACAGCCGCTGCACTACACACACTACACACACACTCACCCCACACACACACACACACACACACACACACACACACACACACACACACACACACAGCGCACACACACACACACACACATGCGTGGAGTTAACACACGCGCACGGTGCGCACACACGCAACTATGCTCACACCCAGATGCCGATGCATACACATGCACTCACAGTGTACACACACACACACACACACACACACACACACACACACACACACACACACACACACACACACACACACACACACACACACACACACACAAACTCACACAAGCATGGCATGCACAGAGACACTCACGCACACAGACGTACATATTTCCAAACACACGCACAGATTTGTGTAGGCAATGTGCACACACTGCCAATGGGCCACAATGGGCTGAAGCAGTCATGTCAGCAGTAGTCTCTGGTGGTCAGACCCACCAGTGGTACGTCATCAATTCCAGCGAGGGTCTGAATCATATAAGTCAGGTTTACCAGAGAATATATCAGCCTCTTATTGGCTGAGCTGCAATGGGAGTCCATGGTTGGTCTAAGGAGGTCCATGGTTGGTCAGTTCATATGTCTGTCACTCTCATTATGTCTGTTTTTTCTTTGGGGGTGGTCCTTAGCGTCGCTATTCTGTGCATGTCATAACAGGTGAACATTCGGCTATTATGACACGTGGCTATTATGACAAGCTCACAACACATCACG
Source organism: Gymnoscopelus microlampas (assembly GCF_963454915.1). NCBI lineage: Eukaryota > Metazoa > Chordata > Actinopteri > Myctophiformes > Myctophidae > Gymnoscopelus > Gymnoscopelus microlampas. The sequence goes on along the minus strand of NC_139951.1, from coordinate 30,322,233 downwards.
ACGCATCGTGAGCTTGTAGATCTGCTATTTTTTGAATATTTTTTGTCCCATGAATAGGGTTCATGTGGTTTAATTACTGTTTCCAAATCACAGAGGTTGTAATTATTTACATGAGAGAGTGAAGGGTCCAAAACAGACTTATAAAACAAAGTATTCTAGCACTTTGGGTGGTATCTGGTATGAATGTCAGTTTGAATCACAATTACTACATTTTAATTCATAAAATAATTAGATTCCTTTGGTCAATTCGTTCAGCCCCAATGCTTAATTTATGCTTTCTATCCAAACATTTTCTGCTTGGAATGCGGTTTGCTGTCTTTTTTCACACAGGGTAGGATGTGAGAAGTCATGTATAATTATACTGCTGTAATTTCTGCCCATTGAGCCCGACCTACTAGTCCTACCAGTCTCATATTGTTATGCAAACATGATGGATTGGAGCGATGTTTTCGGTAACGATCAGTACTTAAGTTTAACAGTCAGAGTCAATAATGGCAGTGACACAGTGCCTGTGGCCTATCCCTACCGCCAGCAGCTGGTTGCTCTCTACAGTATCACACACCGTCTACTTTCTGGCTTTCTGCTGACTTAAGGGTGATTTATAATTGGCTGTGCTGGTGTCATGCTGCAACGAGTTGTGTGAGCTTGTATATCTTCTATGTTTGGTGCGTAACACCGGCCGCAGCACACCAAGTATAAGTTGTATAACTCAGGCTTTACAGCAAGTTGTAGTTGATCTTAGCATTCCAATGGTTGTGGGAAGCCCCTGTCCACTGAACAAGTGTGTTAGCATGTTAATCCAGACGCCCCTAGTGACCCTTGCACTTTGTCCGGTCCCTTACCACTGCTCCACTGTAGTGTCAAGGTCTTAGCTTTTAGTGTCAAACGGTTTAGTTTAGTTTTGCTAAGACATGGGATTTGCAAATAAAGCAAAACAAACAAACAAACATGGTATTAACATGGGATGTTGCTCACTGCCCAGTGTCTTTGTCTTGACGCATAAGCCATGTGATGGATGCATTCATCCATAGTGACCCAAGGGTATCAGCAATGCATACATCTCAACCTTGGCACAGGTGGGCCACCGATGCTGGTGGGAATCAAACCCGGCACCCTGTGCTGTGCTGGTGCCATGTTCAGTCCACTGAGCTGCATAGGACACTGTTTTTGTTGCAGCGGAATAAAAAGTGTGAACAATCTAGTGGTGTATTGAATGGTTTCATTTTTTGTCAAGGCTGGTATGGCCGACTTTTAACAGAATGGATTAACAGAAAAAGGACATCTGTGATGACCTGAAATCCAAAGGTTAGGATTGACATTCTGAGGTCTGTTATTGCTCACAGGAGAGTGCATGGGTTGAAACAAAGGTCACTGACAAAGGACATGATTTGTCATTGACTACAGTGATGTTGGGTTGCATGTAATCCTCACCTATGATTGGGTGAAAAAACCTGCAGGTGTCTAAAAGGTATCAGTAGTTGGCTATTTTAAAAAGCAGAAGAAATGTTATGTTATATAAATATTATGATTATTATTATTAGTTATGAAGAGTTAAGAACCCATGTGTACCAAAAAACACCATGCCAAGGATGGTACGTTGTCACCTGGCAAAAGATCTCTGACTGGGTTCCAACAGTCGAGTTTTGTCTCGCTAAAGTTTGTTCCAGCGCGCACTCGAAGACAGAGAGTCTCTCTCAGTGACTCTGACTCTGACCCATTTGGCGGTGTTACCAGCTTGTCTGCTAGTCAGGGGGAAACCCTGCCCGCCGCCTCTAGCTGCCACGGTCAGAGGGAAGCCCTGCAAACGGCCGCCTCTGCCATGGCGCTGCCTCTACAGAAATAGACGCGTGGCCCTTTGCCCCCACTTGGCTCCAACAGAGCCATTCAGGTGACGAGACAGTTCGGTTAGGTGAGTTCATCAGTTATTATTTGCATGGGAAAATAACAAGGATGTTGATTTATAGCCCTCATTAGTCAGACACAAAGCACCTGACTCGCGGGAAGGGATATGGAGAACGCGCCTAGGGGAGCCCGTGATGACTCGTCATAAGCAGAGCAAATTACACAAGCGGGTCGTCTTCGACTTGACAGGAGGCCGTGCACGTGCATGTGCATGCTATACTTTGTTTGCCCGCACCCTGTGAACTTTGTGTGTCAACGTATAGGTGTGTCCCTGTATGTACTGTATGTGTGTGTGGCTTGTGAGAACATGCCGTCCTCATTCACGGTACATGGCAACCTGTGCTATGAATCAAGGTCACCGTGCTACAGTATAGCTGTCAGGTTGATAGAATCTCTATGTTCTTATGCTCAACCACGCTGGACAGATACTTTTGGACCAGTAGGAACACAGTAACCATGCTTTTAACATTCAAAGGGTCATTTTAGTAGTTATGATTTCCATGTAAGTATCCTAATTTTACGAAGATAGCTTACAGCAGTGGTTCTCAAAGTGGTGTCCGGGGACCCCGGGTCCTTGAGGGGTTTTCAGGCGGTCCCCAGCCAAATGAGCTACTATAGCATCAAAATCAGTTAAACGACTTTAACCCTATATATCGGCTATTTGAGAATAGCCGATCTACATCTACTAGTGTGAGAACCACTGGCTTACTGTACATTACAAATGTTATATAAGTGCACCATCCAACTCTAAACGTCATATACTGTGAAAGCTATAGCTATGAACTAGTTTGCTCTTTCTTGACGCATTTGACATTTCTACAAACCAGAATGACAGGTATGGTGTAGTGTCGAGGCATGTCACATACCATATACAGTACCGTACATTATCTACACAATGACAGGTGTGTTCTGTGTTCGCAGTTGACTTGTCACCACCTCGTGATAGATGACTATCACTGTGTCCTCAGAGCAACTGAACTGGGTCCATTGAAATGTAATGGATTTCACCACAACTTAAATAAGTAAATAAATAAATAAACATATACATACATACACACACACACACACACACACACACACACACACACACACACACACACACACATACACACATACACACATACACACATACATACGTACATACAGTACACTGGATCTTTGCAGTTTGATCTTCCTCCCTACAGTTACTTGGAATACAGGCCAGGGCACAGCACTACACCAACACTCTTGGAAAGCAACTCTGAAATGCTCTTCACACCGTGGGGGATTATGTTCACTATGAGGGGGTTATTGGAAATTAATTAGTACTAATCACTATTCTAACATCACAAACAGCCCAGCAGGCATGCCAGGACAATTTACAAGCTAACAACGTTATTGGCTATTTCCACAATTTATTTATTTATTGAAAGTATAAACTTATGAAATATGTAATTTGTCAATATCTGCCCTGTGGACTTTTTGTTTACGAAGCCTAAAAGCCAAACAGAAAATGTAATTTTTATCTATATGTTCCAATGTTAATGCCAACAAAAACACAATTAAATTGTTTATCGCAATTAATTTCTGTGACAATGAATCGTCAAGTGAAATGTCATGATCCTGATAGCAGTAGTCAGTCGCCCGCCCTACAGACACAGCCAACCGAAAGCAATTACGGGGCATGAGAAATGAGGCCACCGGGCCTGTTATCTGCAGAGCTGCTGAGGACGAGTGCACCCGTTGAACTCGCCCCGCTCCCGTGACAAGCGGCTCTCGCCGGAGATGTTTACGTAGCCTCTCTCAACCCCCCCCCCCGCCCCCCACCGTGCGCCACTCGCTCGTAACACTCTGAGAGTCACAAATGGATACATTAACACTGAGGATTGTAACTGCCTGGCTTTCCTGTCACAGTGCAAAGGCTTTTAGATGCATGTGCGGCAGAGAAGCTCAGCTGACTCATTGCGCGCTTGTTTATGCATGACAGAGTGTTCTTTCACTGTGCTTAACTGTACACATTTGTGGAAGTGTCACGCCGGGTCACGGCAGTGTCTTGGGATGAAAACAACACAGGCGGCGGAGAGGGGAGGGGGGGGGAACAGGACGGTTCAGCCTAAGATAAGGATTAGACATACGTGCAGTAGAAGGTTGGGGTCATGCTTAAGGTGATGCAGGGTGTTGTCAGAGTTATGAGATGTATGTAGGTCAGCGGAATGTCCTCGCAGGCATGAGAACACTATGCACGTATGTGCGTACATGCTGTACTGTACATTAAGTGTGTGTGTGTGTGTGTGTGTGTGTGTGTGTGTGTGTGTGTGTGTGTGTGTGTGTGTGTGTGTGTGTGTGTGTGTGTGTGTGTGTGTGTGTGTGTGTGTGTGTGTGTGTGTGTGTGTGTGTGTCTGTGTGTGTGTGTGTGTGTGTGTCTGGGGTAGCTTGATAAATAGGAACCAACAGCAGTAGAACACACCTGCGTGTCAACACTAACTCTCTCTAGACTATCACGACACACACACACACACACACACACACACACACACACACACACACACACACACACACACACACACACACACACACACACACACACACACACACACACACACAAACACTCGGAGGCTCGGAGGCTTGGAACATGACAGCTGGCCGCATCTGATGGCAGTATTATCTGCATCTCTGCTTGGCGCTAAAGGCCCAGACTGTCACCTTCACACAGGCTGTCAGCTAACGGTCTGTCTGTCTGTCTGTCTGTCTGTCTGTCTGTCTGTCTGTCTGTCTGTCTCTCCCCCATTGGAGCTAATGCAAAGCGGTAGCATGTATCTGGGCAGCCATTCATCCATGATGCCATTTATGACACATCTATGACGTATAACTAATTTGGACAAGGTTTCAGCCCTTTCAGAGCTCCATTATAAAATATGAGTTAGTAAATGTTTTTGTGGAGGTACTTCTGTGACCTACTTGCAGCGTGCACAAGAGATTTGGCCTTTATTTGTTTTAGCAGTTTGTGATATTAGCTGTGGACACTTAGACACACAGACAGACAGACAGACTGACTGGCTGACCCTCTTCTAGATGGCTAGACTCCTGCAGAAGCCACGCTGTAAAAATGTCAAATGGCTGTTATGGTAGCACAGGAGGAAGTGGCCCAAATAGAAGAGACTCAAATTTCCTGTGAAAATAAATTCTCCACTCTAAATCTGGACACCGACTCCTGTGCCTTTTTCTGCCTTGTTATTTTAAGAAACATTAGCTATGATGGATTCATCCAGTCAGCGCACAAACACAGGCACACACACACACACACACACACACACACACACACACACACACTCACCTGCCTCCAGAGGCACGGTCGGGCGTTCCTCTAATCTAATGCCTAATTTATGCACCATCGTACGGCTGCGTCGTGTGCAGATCTACAATACAGTGTACAGTATGTTGTAGATCTGCTGTTTTCCGCATGCGACACCGTCGTACAACGAAGTATATCAATCAGGCTTAATTGGGCTCACCCAGATATTTCAGCGGAGCGGCTATACCCTGCAGGGGGAGTTGTTGATGTGTGCGGCCCAGATACATGAGCCTCAGCTTTCCTGGAGGTGTCGCCCTGCATGGCCACGCCGCTTCAGCATGTGACCCAGATTTTTATCCTCCACGGTCCAGGACGTATTTTTAAGGAATTTGCATTTAAGCACCCAGGCTGACCGATATTTCCTCTATTTATCTGTCTGTCTGTCTGTCTGTCTGTCTGTCTGTCTGTCAACTTTTTTTTGTCAGAGTCAGTTATATTATATCGT
>NC_139951.1:30306555-30311555 GCF_963454915.1 Gymnoscopelus microlampas | reverse complement strand
ACAAACATGCATTAAAAAGTGAAAAAAAAGCAACCCACTTTGAGGGGGTCGACATAAAGAACTCCTTGTAGCACTGCCAAAAGTGCCTTGCACTGCTTTCTCCTTCCATTAGCCTGGGATAGAAGCTAATTTTTGTGACGCGTCAGCATTCCGCTATTTTCCCCCTCCCTCCAAATGCATGAAGTATTTCACCTGGAGCCCGGCCACTGCTGATGACATCACCGCCACATGCTGTTAGAGTCAGACTGGAGTTTTTTTGTTGCTAAAGCCCCCCCCCCCACCCCCCGTTTGCGTGCATCCAAACTCCCCAGCAACCTGGCCAACGTCTTGTCAGTCAGCTTGTAAATGTCACCGGTGGGTTTTGCCTGTGAAAGCGGCTACATGTGCGAAGTAGTGCTTTCATTACACACACAGAGAGACACAGTGGGAAGTAGCGGTTCTTTCCTGTTCCAATTATATAAGTTAGAGCCTGGTTTCTTTAAGTGTGGGGTATTTATGTGGCTCACAATCACTGTGGTCTAGCCCCCAGTGGGTTTCTGCATGGGACCCCATAGTGCTTATGGTCCCTTGGGGGTGGGAGTGGGGGGGTCAGAGGTTGGGGTTACAGGCAGGAGAGTTTTCGCACTCTCTGCGTTCCAGGATGGAGAAGGTTTAATCGCAGTTGTGAACACGGTTATTATGATCAGGACAGAATCAAACAACCCAGTGTATTGTCTAGTTATTGATTCCTATAACAGCAGTGCATTGATTAAACCGTCAAATGTATTCATTGTTTACCAAAGCCATCTACTGTATTCATCCCTGTCCTGGTATTGTATACCACTGATAGGTTCTGCAAACCATGTTCAGTGGACGCTCTATAGGATGTTCTCTTTAATAGAAGACCTTTTTATGTAAACACTGGCCTGGGATCAGCCAACTTTTATCATCTGGCAGACTGCTGAGCAGGGGAATGACTGCAGTATGGTTGCTGTGGTGGATATCACAGTGTGCAGTGGTGTAAGGGCCTCATGGTAGATTACACACACGCACACACACACGCACACGCACACGCACACACACCTAATGATGAGGATTAGAGGCCCCACGGCAGCATCAGTCTGGCTCACTGTCTAATGTCTATCTGTTTGATCAGCTAATTACCACCATTACACACACACACACTAGAGACCATCTATTCCACGCAGCGAGACGCGAGAATCCCCCCACTCTGAGGCTCATGCTCAGCTTTGCACATTCTTGAGAGCGTTTGTGTTCATACATAAAATAAGGCCTTAAAACACGAACTGGATGGGTGGCCTTGAGGCCGAGTTTAATTTATAGCAATGCTATGGTTAAGCCGCCCCACGTGATCGACTAGCACTTGGTCACAAAGGACAGTGTTTGGTGAGAAATGGGAAAATAGTACAGAACTTTTTTTTGCCAAGGGTTGAGACTTTTGCCATAGGAAGCGAATCTACCCCTGCCTGCTGGCCTTGGACCAAATCCTGCATATATATATTTTTTTAAACTGCTCTAATGCTTTCACACCAACCAAACAACGCTGTCTATCTTTCAGCCTCCCTCTATCATCTGTTATCTGCTACAGTAGCCCCTATGTATCTGCTATTCTGTTTCTATAAATGGACAGAATGGAAAAGGGAATCAAATGGAGAGCTTCCCCTTCTACACAGACCCTCCAGTTGTACAATGGCTGCCCTGTTACCGCCTTGTGTCCCAGCACCAACATACGGTATTCTATGCTGGGGAACACCCCAAACAGCTGCTTGACATGTGTTGTTTAGATCTATAATGGGCTTAGCCCTTGATCCTGTGTGACTGTTTATAGGATGACTGCCTATAGAAGTCCACAATACTGACTCGGGGTATTTGGACATGGCTTGATTGTTGTTTGCTGTTCGATGTTGTGTGTTGATTTTCTGCACCTCTATCAGAAGAACATAAAGGAGCATTGGCCCTAAGGCCGTTGTAGTGTACGCTGACTCTTGAAAAATGCTTGGCACGCACAGCACCGGCATGGCAGCAAGGTTCATTCTCTCAGAGTGAGCGATTCCCCCTCCCTTTTTGTCAGCTTGGCACGGCTGTATCCAATGGGGGAAAAAATAAAAAGGTTTAGATTACGTCAAATCTTGAAAGATGTAAGGTCCAGGCTTAAAACATAATGGTGATTGAGTCCTTGCGTTTGACCGAGAAGGAACGCGCCAGTCAGTGGACAGTCCTTGAGTCAGACATCTGATTAAGTGTGAGAACATCTCTTTGCTCCCTCTCTTTCTCTCTCCTCTCTCTCTCTCTCTCTCTCTCTCTCTCTCTCTCTCTCTCTCTCTCTCTCTCTCTCTCTCTCTCTCTCTCTCTCTCTCTCTCTCTCTCTCTCTCTCTCTCTCTCTCTCTCTCTCTCTCTCTCTCTCTCTCTCTCTCTCTCTCTCTCTCTCTCTCTCTCTCTCTCTCCTCTCTCTCTCCCTCAATGTCATCTTTACCCTCTGGCTCTCCTCTGCTTCTCTCCCCCTCTTTGTCTCTGGTGCGTTTTCCGTCTCCTCTTCTCTCGTTTATCTCTCTACATCTTGTTGTACCTCACCCTTTCTTCTTCATTTATGTCTCTGTCTCGCTGTGTTTTCCTCCCAGGATCTCATGTCGTCTCATCTCGTCTCCTCGTGGTGCTGTCCTCTTATGTATTTGCATAATCAATGGTGGCCGGCGTCGCTGTGTTACCCGCGATGCCCCCCTCCGCTCACACACCACAGCCTATACCCCCCCCTTCCCTCTCTCCTGACCCAGGGGGAAACAAATTACCGCCTGAGGAGCAGTTTCTGCTCGGAAGGATTAGGGTCATTACCTGGCAGCCGGGGCCTGGAATTCCGCTCAGTGCATTATAGCCTTAAACTTAACCTACATCAAATAGCTCTGGAATGGAAAAAAAAGCAGGAAAACAAACAAAGCCTAGGCCATTAGTGGCTTCCCCACTCCTTTTCTAATGGGAAATCAAAAACGCAAAACAGCAAAAGGCCGCCCGGTGCCATGGCATACATTTACCGCGTTACATTTTTCTTCTACAGCCACTGTTTGTCTAGACTTGTTTTTTTTCCCTCTGACTTGTTCATTTTTCTCCGGTTTCATTCCAGAGTTTTGATGAAAATAGCCGTCGTCGAGCCTCTTAAGGGCTAGCAGTGGTAGCAGTTGACTTGGATGGCGGAGCTGGAATTCCCCTTTATATAGTACAGAGTAAAATCCTGAGTGTTCATTTAACTTGGAGAGTGTCCAAATGGACCCATAATGGGTTTGCGCAGAACTACTGTGTAGTTCTGTGTTTACCCCTTCAACCCCCACATGAAAAAGGGAGAGCTTTACGTTTCCTTAATACCATTTTGGCCTGCGTAAAATACAGCCAAGCGGAACGAGGGCTTGAAACCGCAGCAGCGATCTGCGCTTCGTTCAGACCTTCTAAATTTACTAGAGGATCATTAGGAAATATATCCTTCACTCTCGCTCTGCTCAAGCTCTCCTACACACACACTCTCACACACACACACACGCACACACACGCAGCGGCAAGCAGTCTCTTGCGGTGTGAAGGTGGAAAGCTCTTATAGGTGGTCTGTGATGTGGCCCCCCCACCGTGGGATAACAGTGCGGTCTGAAGGGCGGGCTCCCAGGAGAAGCTGCCGAGTACGAATATAGCTTTATGGCTATAACGACCTCTTTGTCCCACAGGAACGAACACCCCGTTCTTATTTCCTCACATTCATATGCTGGAGGTATGCTACAGTATGTGTCCCCCCACATACTGTACACACACACGTTCTTTTTGACTATCCTACCACAGCTGCCATCAGGCACTAAGCAACCCAAAACGTTTCACGCCCTGCCTATCAGTAATGGTGCGTATGGTGATCTGTTTTGACTTGCCGCATGGCTTGCCGCATTCAATGGGGATTGCGCGTGCGTGTGTGTTTGTGTGTGTGTGTATTTGTGCGTTGTAGGCGTGGGTGTGTGGTGTGTGTTATGTGTGTGGGTGCGCAGGCACATAAGAGAGAGAGCAAAACCTCTAATTGCCTCAGCACAGAGGCCAAGAACCGGTGCCAAGAACCTCACGAGAGACGGAGAGAGAAAAAGAGAGGGAGAGAGAGAGAGTTCGGATATGGGCGTGTCGGGGGTATGTACCTCCGTGAGCCAATCAGCTCGCGGCCTCAGCCAGGAAGTTGTGGTTTGGAACACGTGCGACTGCGGCGACGAGGGGAGGGGAGGAGGGGGGGGGGGGTGGGGGGGGGGGGGTGGGGGGGGGCAGGGAGCCCGAGTGATGAGTAACAGGGAGAGAGAGAGAGAGAGAGAGAGAGAGAAAGCGCTATTCAGTGCCAGGGCGCAACCTCTGCAATTCATTTGATACTTTGCTTTTTTTAATTCAGATTGACTTTTATGGCTCTTACACAATTACATAGTCACGGATAGAGTGTCACAGATACTTTTTGCAGGACTGGGTAATAATAGAAGTTGTTGCAGACGACGTGTGAAGACTTTGTGTATTGGCAAACCACACGTGTGTTACTCGTCCTTACACACACACACACACACACACACACATACAAACACCTTTCTCCCCCCCCCCCAACCCCCCCCCCCCGCCGTTAAATCCGATGAGAAATCTGCGACCTCGCTGCTCACAGCCGAGTGTTGCCACACATGCAGACAAACCGATGACAAGTCACCTGGAGAACAGGTCCTTTCTTCACGCTGGCCCCCTTCCCATCCCTCCCACACGTGTTCACTGTCCACTAATGGACTAGCGCAGAATCCATGCTCTACTCCCTATAGACACATTACTCACACACACAAAAGGCATCAACGGCATCCAATACACTCCAATTATTCTGTGGGAAGATTGAATGACATGATAGGGCCATTATCTGCCTGCCCAGGGCCGTCGTTACATTACCCCAGGTGTTGCTCTATGCCGATGATATTTGCATTGTGAAGTACCCCGTCCATGTAGGATTACAATGCGCCAGCGT
>NC_139951.1:30011555-30301555 GCF_963454915.1 Gymnoscopelus microlampas | reverse complement strand
TCCCGTGAGTCTTCATACTGTAAATTTACCACAGTGGAGCATAAGCAGCACGCAATACAGTTTGTGAGCGGCATGAAGTCATCACAGTTCGCTGACTTCCATTTGAAATCCCAGGATTAGCGCTAGTAACGGGTTATGGTTCATTGCTAAGCCAATGGAGGTGCAGAGTCGGTACCAAACATCATGTTACCAGCTCCACCAATAATGCATGGCTGTTTCAAAACCACGATAAGTACCTGAGTGTCCGTAGGAGAGTCGTACTCAAACGGCCAGGCAACCCCTGAACCGATGAGATCAAAGACCAAGCATAGACTTTATTGTCCAATTATAGTGAAGGAAAAAAGCCCCCTCCACAGGCCTAAAAAAAATGTGGCAAGCTACAGAAATGTATTAGCAATGCATTGTGTTCATTTATTAATGGGACGGATTTGATGGCTTCCACCGCTCGGCTTTTGTTCAGAGGAGTTCTTTGCCAAACAAACTTCACTAGCCGTCTGTTCAGGTGCTTCTTTTGAAGCTCAAAGTGTGATAAGTTAAATATCTAATGTTGCTGGCGGCGAGCCATTAATAATTGCATTCTTAAGCTATTCTGCTCCATCATCTGTTCAGCAGCTAACGCAGTGTATCCACAGTGGTTTTCATATTTTTTCCTCTTCTCTTTGAAAAGATGTTCTGGGCTGATAATGAGGGGAATGGAAGTTGTGCAAATATGAAGCACACCTAGATAAAGCCCTGACTCATTTACTTGCACAAATAAACCCCCTTTTTCATGTTTCTTTGCCTAAGGCAAGGCAAATGCAAATCTAAAATCCACCGTGAGACAAAACCCACATACAGTTTAATTCCAAAATGCCATCTGTTTTGGAGTTGTTGCTTGATGTTCATTTGTCAGTTGTAAGAAAACCAACAAAAACAAAGAAAAACATGCAATTACATCCACAGTAAACAAACCCAAACATGTTGATCATATTACTAAGTAAGGTCATTACGAACTTCAACAAGAATAATTAATTTTGGCATAAATGTTTAATTTTATTTAAAATAAACCTCCCATGGCTTACTATTAGATATCTGTATCTAATGCCTAATTTGCACTGTCAAAATATCCCCCCCCCCCCTCTAAAAAAAATAAAAAATACAAACAATTTCCGATCTACAAGCTCACAACACATCGCAATGCCATCAATTCACAATGAACATGACATGATCGCAGACAAGTCAGTCCATCAGTACTCGGTGAGAACGAACAGGAACATGAGTGCCTTTTAGCCTTTGTTGCATTATCGTCAGGTCCAGTTGAGAGCCTGTCAACAAGTCATCTATGCTTAAGCTGTAGCGTGTCCCTCTTTATCTACGGGTCAGTGACCCTCCGCCAGAGAACGTGGCAGGAGTGTGAATACCCTATGTCACTCTAAGACACTGGCGGGTGATACACTGCAGTGTTAAAGGAGCATATTGTGCAGCCATGCATGGGAGGGACCTGAGGTGATTACTGATGTCACGGTCAAAGCGGTTACACATTATTATAGATAATAGGATGGTGCCCGGCCTATTTGGGGCCATGCATGTGGGGAACGATGCAAGTCATCCCATTCATACTGCTGTGCGGCACAAATGTTATGCGAAGCTCCGCCAATCAGTTAAGCCGACGGGTCAGGTTGGCCAATAAGGGACTTATATTGGCTTAGCGCCACAAACGTGAAGTGATGCTCCACCAATCCGTGAAGGCGACGGTTTGGCTTGGCCAATCAGGGAAGCCCATTCATACAATCTCACAAACACGCAAAGTCATTCGGCTCTGCACACTTTGAGGTCCTATGTGACACACACAGCAATTTTGAGACTGAATGGTCAGACACTGTCCGAGCTATGCTAAGTTTTGTCTAACACGCACACGCACACACACACACACACACACACACACACACACACACACACACACACACACACACACACACACACACAGATCCTGTAGTATTGTTGTTGTTAGAAATTAAATTCAAAATTAGTTTTAATGGCTGACAGCAACAGGTGGAGCCTGATCACTTTCTTTAAACCTCCTTTGTGTCTGAATATCAGAGGTGAACTGGGCAGTCTTTCTTAGGCTGCATATCCAACACAATGTTGTGGCACGAACCCTGACTTTGAGTGCTCATGTTCCTGTCTTTGTGAAAAGACCAGGGTGCTACTTGTTCTTCGCCCGCTGTCACGATCACACCTGTCAACCGTGCTCACTGACATTGAAAAATGTGAGAAGTTACGTCTCCTCACCACGTGTATCTCACACCCATATAGCAGACCAGGCTAAACCACAGTGCGCCACACCGCTCCAGTGTCTACCTGTGTAGAGCTAGGATGAGGACCCCTCCTAGATGTGATGTTTTATTCAACAGAGTGCCTGGTTCCTAATCCTCTTATAAAGAGATGGCAGCCACAGAGGCAGATTGCCTCGCAGCGTTCATGGCAAATGCATCCTACAGCACATGGGATTGTTTGCTGTTGTGTTACACTGTCGGGGTACCGCTAGTTCCCATTATGTGCATGATTAGTGTGGGAGAATTCACCTGTCGGAGGCTATATTCATGACTCGTTGCTGCTTGTGGTAAACCCTTGTTTTGATTGTAAAAATGACATACAATTCAAGTACCACCTCACTCTACCGCTTCTGTTAGCTCTAGTCCCTGTTCTTACACTCTAATTCCGACAAAGTCAGAGAAAGTTCAGCGTTGTTTGGAGTATGCGGAAGCCTTAATTCTCGTGTTAGCTCTATAGTCCCTGTTCTTACACTCTAACTCTCTCGTTGTTTGATCTTTCTCAGATCACAGGATTTTCATTTGTGCGTTATTGTCTCTGAATTGCTATTTTCTGCTTGCAATGTTGGCATATTTGGAACTGAGGTGTCTCATGGGGTTGCATTTGTTGCTGTGGATCAGAGTCAGATGTGTAGGTCTACTGTGCCAAACATTTACCATTACCAAATGGCTGATAATGTTGTCTGTGTCAGCCACCCACCGACTGGAACTCAGTTCCACTAATTGCTACAGTTCCCAGCAGATGGTCAAATGCTAAGTAATCTGGAGACGGTGCAGGCAGGACAAATGTGAGGAAATGAGAGCAAGATGGGGGAGGGGCTGGGGTCGGGGGTAATGATGATAATGATGATAATTCATATATTAGTCCTTTCAGAAAGCACGCGACCATCAGATGAGAAACAGCAGAGCACCAGCTCACGGCAAAAAAAGTCACACATTTGCAAGGCTGCCACATGGCTAATAAATGATAGATTAGCTTAGGTTGCAATTTACCCTAGAAGACCTCTCCCTTGCTTCCAGTTTGTTAAGTACTGTTGTACGGCAAGCATGAAGGAGCTGTTGTTAGACGGGTTGGTTTGGAGCGGCGGTAACCTATACTTTTGGCCTGATGGCATTTACTCATGTTGATTTAACAGAGAGGGTTACGCTATTAATACTCTTAACACTTAAGGCGATGTCATGCGGATGACTGGCTCACGTCAGCAGTCTTTATGGTTTTGTTGGCCAATACATTTATTTATAAAACACGGAAGATATTCTTCACTAAAGACCAGTGGAAAAGAGAAGACTACTACCACACAGTAGGTGTTACAGTTCTTCTGGTTGTTGAGTAGTTGCTGAGGACCTTCACGACAATGCAGAGGCATATAAACCATAGGGGGTAAGGGATCGCCACATCATCAAGACAAGGTCTCTTATTATGTGGAGAGCTGCCAGTGAAAGAAGCACATCGATCAATCACCCCAAAAAGGGGCATTAAACCATACCCCCCACCAAGCTGCCTCCGGTCATCCACATTAATCGAGCGGCCATTAAAGTCTAAGGATGGGGTCATGTGAGCCCCGGGCGGCTGGCACAGGCCCTCTTGTTTGTGATAAGAAGCACTGAAGCGGCCTGTTTGTCTTGGGCGCAGCTGTTGGCCGCTGAGGGCTGTGGCTGGGGCCATAATGGCGTCCTTTATCGGCTACATCTGGACGGACACTGAGGCGACCGCCCGGCCCAGATGCAACAGACCTAACAGCCCGCTCGAGGTGGTGGTGGGGGGTCGATGATTTGGTGATACATTAACACGAATGAGAGAGGGGAAGGGCCCTACCTCGGTGAAAGTAGATAAGGACTGTTTGCTGTGTCCGCATTGAAAAGAGAAGTGTCGGGCGGCTTTGGCTTGCCTAGGCCACGTTTTGATATAGCATGCCTTTTATATCTGTTTTAATTTCAGGGTTTTGGCGGGAGTTTGTGTGGCAGTTTAGCATGCTGGGAAAACCGGTTTATAGTAGAAGCACCCTTCATCCCCGAGCTAAAAGATACAAGCTATACAGTGTCTTTACTTGTTCGATGCCAAGGGGTTCGACAACGACCACAATCATGAGAGGAAATAAAGGGCCATTTCACTAAATACGTAGCTTCTGGATGTGCGGCGTGCATGCCAGGGCTTTCAGCCCCCAGGCCCAGGCTATGTACACCAGGGCTCTCCACCATACAGAGAGGAATCATCCGGTGGGAAGACAAATGCCGTTTTCGAGAAAGATCGCTCCACTTTCTCCTCAAGATTATGCCATTCCCCCTCTCTCTCTCTCTCTCACACACACACACACACACACACACACACACACACACACACACACACACACACACACACACACACACACACACACACACACACACACACACACACACACACACACACACACACCCACCTACTGTACCTCCAGGCAGTGGAAAGGCGGAATGAGAGAGACACAGGGGTACACAGTAAAATCTTCAGCGTCATTTTAACTCTGAGAGTGTAAAACGGGTCCATCTTTTACACTCTCTGAGTTACATTGACACTAAGGATTTTCCCATGCAGAGAGAAATAGATGGAACGCAGAGTGATATCCTAGTGGGTGATTGATGGTGTTTATAGTTGCCTGGCTGGCTGTGTGATCCAGAATGTCTTGCCGTTCCAGCTCTGTCGGGCCCTCTTGTTCATTCGTGTGTGTGTGTGTGTGTGTGTGTGTGTGTGTGTGTGTGTGTGTGCGTGCGTGTGTGTGCACGTGTGCCTGTCTGTAAAACTTTTGTAATGAGGTATTGACATAGAGGTCAAACTAATGCATAACAAAGAATACATGGAGATAGTGGGGCAATTGAGCAAGACGGGAAACAACAGATTAATCTTCCCCCGGTTGAGGTGCGATAGACTTGGTTTTGTCCTTTGTGCCGGTAGCCATGAGGTTATACAGCGAGGCACACGATGGTCGCTCTGCTCGGTCAATTGACTAATTACTCTGGAGTAACACCAGTACAACACCATAAGGATACATACTGCACAGATATACTGAATCATCAGTGTATTCTATTCCTCAGTAACGTTGTAGGTGGCGATTATTGCACTGATAAGGACTGTTGACACTGTATTGATATCAGTGTGCTCTGTTGATTCCGTAACAGCACTGTGATTGTATGTATTTGTTTCTGCCTAGTGCAGGATACATAGGGTGTATACTGCCGTTCATTGCTGAGAGTGTGTTTGTAATGTTGTTGCTTCTTTTTGGACTCCTAGCTGTCGTCTTGCTACTCTTGGCTATGTTGTACAGTACTTCCTTTGCTCTGTAGCTGTACTCTCGCACTGCTGTGCTTTCTCTGGCGCCTGAATTTCTCCCGCGGGATCAATAAAGGTCTATCTATTCATCTATATATGGAGTCATATGTCAAACATATGATTAGGGGAGAAAGGGAAGACCGTTTGTTCACCCAGCTGATGGCTGCTTTTTTTGATGAGTGCTCGGGGGGGTTTGAAGTGTCTTGTATGCACGCACGCACACACGCACAGTCGCACACACGCACACACATCCTCCACATCTCTCTCTCTTCTCCTGCATGCTGAGCCAGCTGTTTTGGTTTGTGTCTGTGACATTTAGAAATAGATCAAACTGTTGATAGGGCCTCGCAAGACCTAAACCTATCGATCCACCGGATACATACAGTATATGATTTATATATCAGTTGCATTGGGAGTTGTGTGGGTCTCTCTCTCTATCTGTGTCTTGTTGCTATATCACGAGAGCGGGGAAGAGATACAGTGAGAGTGAGAGAGTGAGTGAGAGCGAGAGAGAGAAGAGAAGAAGAGAATGGATTTGGGAAAGCGGATCACCCAACCCCCCTGCTGTTTTGATCCCGCACCGCAGAACATCAGGGGCCGCTCCCTGCCTGCGCCTCACTCTGTCGATTTGTGTGCAGTGCTGTGCACGCGTGTGCTCCCACGCCTGTGTACTGTACGTGTGTGGGCTTTAATATGTGTATGTGTGTGTGTGTGTGTGTGTATATGTGTTGCTATCTCCCCACGTCTCTCCCGCAGTTTCATCTATCCGTATGCCTCAAACAACAGCCTCCCTACCGCTCGCCCTTGCTAGATATCACACATAGACGGCAATGCACAGCCCCTTCTCTATCGTGCGCACGTGCACACGCAACTCCTCCCTTCCGCCCTCAGTATCTCTCTCTCTCTCTCCCTCCCTCCGTCCTCTGGCATTGATAGCTGTTTTCTAGAGATTATCAGCAGAACATTTCTCGCTTTAATAATGTGCTTAGGGCCCGGGTACAGTCACAAAGATGGATCCCCCACACACACACACACACACACACACACACACACACACACACACACGCACACACACACACACACGCACGCGCGCGCGCAAACAAACACAAACACACACTGCTGCTTTCCACTGTCCCATGGCTCAGTATCATTTTACAGTATATCAGCGCACGAGGACAGGCGTATGCCTCCTTTAGATAGAAGCTATAGCTCCCGGTAGCCCACTAGCTTTGTCTAACGGGGGGTAACGGAGGCCCTATTCATTATTTACATCACCCATACCCAACATTGAAAATAAGATCTGGTTCCCTTAGCATCTTTTAGCCCAAGTATATTCCTTGTCAGTTTCACTTAAATATACCGGTACCTACGATAGCTCTTTCCATCTGGTTCTATTTCGTTTTTGTTTTGTTGTTGTTATTGTTTTGCTCCTAGGCCCTGACCAAATCTGAGCTATCGGTGTCCCTAGAAACATTGAAAAGTGACTATAGCAGTGTTTCTCAAACATAAGGGTTCGCAGACCTGCTTTTATGGGTCGCAAGCAAGTAAATATACTTTTTTAAACCTAAAGTAAAGATCATTTTTCCAAAAATGTAGAAATGTTAAAAAAAAAATAATCTAAATATTAACAATATATCTTTCGAATAGTGGTTAATTCATAGTGTATTTTGTATGAGTTTGTGTACCGGGAAGACACCAAATTTCTCTTTTGGGAAAAAGATTGGGAACCCCTGGTCTAATGAAGGCTAAAGCTGAGGCTGAAGGCTGCAGCCTAAGCATCTGTATTTATACTGCCTACAGAACAGCCCATTGGTCCGATGCTCATTGTTTGAGTCCCAACAGAATCTTGTGTTTGATGCCTGGCATCTGTCCTTCTCATTTAGATGTGATGAATTATGGCTTACCCTCTTCAGTCCTTTCAACTTCAAACAAGTAAGAGCAGAGACAGATGGTGCAGGGATTTGAGGAGTGACGTTTAAAGTTATGGTGTAGATGGAAAAGCTAAATTGAAAGTGACTCTATTTACAGTACCTTCGCAGGTGTGAGTTTGAAATTTGAAAACTTTCTCAGAGAGCTGTGTTGGAACAGACCATATGCAAAATAAATAACAAGCAATTTCCTTTTTTCTTTACAATATATAAATAATAAAATATTAGAAACCCCAATTATCCTGTGCCTGCTGCTAAAAGTGTGCCCTTGAAAGGCTCGTATTGGCTGAATAGAAAGTAGCTTTAATTAATCTAAGAAGGCTGCTTCTCTCACTAGTTCAGTGGAGTATGATGCTGCTCACAGCCCCTTAATGCTCCACACTGACCCCTATAGGTCATGCATTTGTGAAGCCAAAGAACAGCAAATTTTGCTCAATATTGTGATCACATTTATCAACCACAATCATTGACGTCTTTGTTGCTCATTGAGCCTTTTTGAGCCCGATGGAAGATGGCTTATGCAGTGTTATTTTACATTAACCCATGTGTGTAAGGGCGAGGAGATGCCGCTGGCAAGGTGCAACAGCTGAAAATCACGACTTTCAAATACTTTCAATTCATTGTGCAGCTCATAGTACGCATGTATTTCAAAGTCTCCGAGATACAATTCCTTGACATTTTATCTTCATCTCGTTTCCAGATGCAGCAGACCTCCATGGCAGTGATGACCCAGTGCGAGAGCGTGAAAATACACCAAACAGTTTGAGCTAACCTGAAGTCATACTGAAGGTAAGAGCTGATTTAACCGCTTAAACCCTTTATACTTCGTTGTCCGGCGTCTGTACTTGGGCACCCTCCTATTTCCCTAATCCCTATATGCCAAAACTCTGTGCCGAAAATAGCTGATCTATAGCTGTTAGCTGTTGCACCAGATAACGAACAATAACTCCGCAAAGGAAAGATTCAGATCTACAAGCTCACGCATCACGTTACGATTTCTTAAAAAAAAATATCACCTATTATAATTATGCCAAAATTAGAGACGCCAGGTTGAAAGTGTTTAAGAATGGTTCTATTAGGCCGACTGGGGCCAAACTGGGTCACACAAACCTTTCTTTTTTTTCCAAGACGAACAACATAAGGCTCAAGGAAATAAAACCCTTAACATGACAGTTCATAAGGAATGAATCAGTGGTTCTCAAATGTGTTCACGTCAAGGACCCCCACATCAATGTATTTGGCCACGGAAATAGCATCACAGTGAGGCAAATCAACTTCTAGAATCAGTTCAAATATATTTGGCACATCATTTTCCATGAATTTGGTTAAGACCAAAGGAGACAGTTATGGTGGTTCGTTCGGGCATCTAGTTGGGATGCCTCCTGGTGGGCGTGTCCCTAGGGGAGGTCCTCGGCGCTAGTCCCGCTGGGAGGAGGCCACGGGGCAGACCAAGGACCGGATGGGGGGATTATTGTCTCTACGCTGGCCTTGGAATGCCTGGGGATCCCCAAGTATGTAGTGGCTTATGTGGCCCTGGAAAGGGAATTCTGCTATTCTCTGCTGTAGCGGTTACCTCTGCGACTCCGGATAAGCAGATGAAGATGGATGGAAAGGATAAAGTGTCAAAAGGTGTGTGCAGATGTGTGTAGACATAAACCAGTGTACAAATGCTTCACAAATCTGCATCATTTTATTATTAGTGAACATCAGTTTACTTTGTACGTGAGCATGCCTGTGCACGTGTACACACGGAATGAAAAGTCACAGTGTGTGAAGTCAACCATGGCAGTGCTGATTCTCTGTCTCGCTCATTCTCCAGCCTCTATCCCTCGCCTATTCTTTCTTCCTCTCTCTCTCTCTCCCGCTCTCTCTCACTGCCTCTCTCTCTCTCACTCCGCTGTTTCTCCGCTGTCAGTGGAGATGGGTGAGAGACTGCTGCGAGGTCAGCACCAAATTGACTTGATGGTGAACAGTACAAAGGAGCAGACGTGTGTGTGTGTGTGTGTGTGTGTGTGTGTGTGTGTGTGTGTGTGTGTGTGTGTGTGTGTGTGTGTGTGTGTGTGTGTGTGTGTGTGTGTGTGTGTGTGTGTGTGTGTGTGTGTGTGTGTGTGTGTGCGTGTGTGCGCACACGCGTGTGTAGGTACATGTGTGTACCTGCTCAGAACGCTCTCATCTGTGACGGGGGAAAAAGGGCATTACACTGCTTTGGAGTGTTTGTCCGTCTGTCTGTGTTTGATTTGCCCTCATTTGCATGTGCGTGCATGTGTATGTACATGTGTCAGAGCACGTTAATGTCTGGACAAGAAGGGCAGTACACTGTTTCGGCGTGTTTGCTCTGTCTGGGTTTGTGTCCAGTACGTCTGTATTCACGTGTGTGTGTGTGTGTGTGTGTGTGTGTGTGAGAGAGAACATTTTGCACCTGCAGCCTTTTATGTAGCATGATGTTGAGGTATAAAGGCATGTGTGTGTGTGTGTGTGTGCTTGTGTGCTCGACGATAACAGAGCTGTTTTGAATACAGATTCCATCAAGTGTGAAGGAGTCTTATCACAATCGGTGTGTGTTTGTGAATGTGCGTGCCTGCATGCACGTGTGTGCAAGTGCGTGTATGTGTGTCATACTCTTGTACTCTTGTATCCCCGTGAGGACCGAATGTCCTCACTTTGTTCCTCGGTGGGCTATTTTCAGCTTAGTGCCAGGTTAAGGGTTAGACTACGAATGGAGGTTATGTTAAGGTTAGGAAAAGGTTGAAGGTCGGCCATGTAAGACCTGACGGCACGGGTTAGGGGAGTTAGAGACTACACGGGTCAAGGGAGGAGGGTGCTCACAAGTATAGTAATATGAGAGTGTGTGTGCTGTTACTGCTGTTTAGTATCTGGTCAAACAGGAACGTTCTATTATAGCCCCTCCCCTCTGTTCCAGTGACGGGCATACCCGTAAGGGTCCATCTGGGTCAATTCTTTACCCTCTCTCAGAGTTAAATTAACAATGTAGCACTGGCTTCCCTCTAGGCCAATAACTGGCCAGACACAAACTAATTACTCGGCATGTACAATGTTTTTTCATCTGTCACAGTGCTCTGTTTTATTTTGATATCCTAACGTAACTCCGCTCCTCGGCACGACTCGGTTTAAAGTCCAAATCAGATTTTCCCTGCATGCCTCAGTTTTCTATTGCCCTATTCAAGGGCCGTGTCAACGCGATTAAGCTTTCTTTTGATTTCTCTCATTCGCCATGTTTATGCATCTCTTTACATTTAATCGGCACTGTTTACAATCTTGCCCGCTCGCGGAGCGTCGTTCCACTAATACGTCCAAACAAAAGCCGAAAGCATCTATATTCAATCACCGCAGCTACAGAACTCCACTTGAAAGCGTTGTACAGCTTAGCCATTCATGTTGTGTGTTTACAGACAAGTTGTCTCGCAAGAAGAGGGCCTGGCTTAGTTCAGAGGGCGGTCAAGGCTGAATTTGGATTGGGATTGATCGTTTTTTTACTTAAACATGTGACCCCATGTTAGAGTTCACAGCGTTGGTTGTAAGAGTGAACAGGACACAAGGAATAGCACTAAACATAACTTAACACGTACACAAAACATCCTTCTATAAATGCCTGATATCTCTGCGTACATGTGAGTGAGTGAGTGAGTCCCCTGTGTGTCGACTTTCAACTTGCCGTGTGTATCTCTCAGAGCATTGGTTCTCAAAGTGGGGTCCAGGGACCCCCAGGGCTCCTTGGGGGGTACCACGGGGTCCCCAGCAAAATGAGTTAATAAAGCGTCACAACCATTTTAACCCCTTTATCCATATTTTGTACTTTGGCTATGAAATAATAGCAGATATACAAGCTCATAGCGCGGCACAGAGTATGTATAAATCCACAAAATCTCCATCTGTCTGTCTGTCTGTGTCAACAGATGTCACCAATATGACCTCATAGTTCTATCGTCATAGACTGGCTTCCAAGTATCATCCCATAGTCACAGTGTCTATGGGATCACAGGTTCGATTCCCCGCCTCAGCCAGTGTGTCAGTCTCTGTCAGAGAGCGAGACATCAGTCCAACTGTACCAGTTCCAGGGAGTGCCACCCCTCAGTGCCCCTCCTACTTGGGATAATCATGTGTACATAACCCATAGGGATATGCAAAGAAACCCATTTCTATGTAAAACATAATAGGGCAATTGTGCCGCTGTGGGAAAACTATGAAGAGTATTGTATGTGTATGGGGAGCTGTGCAGCTCATTGTCAAGTTGTGAATGGGAGATTGTAGATAAACAATCAGGGAAAATGTGTTAAGTCCTTCGTATGATCTCGTATAAGGTGTTTTCTGTCACTTTAGGTAAAAAGAAAGCCAATATTTAACAAACGTACCTGTTGTCGGAACGGCAACCTAAATGTGACACTTAAACCTGATAAAACCCATTCCAGGGAACTGGACAGGTTCCCTGAGCTGTGTGAATAGCGTGTCATGTGAGCTTTCGTTTCATTCTCAGGGCCTTGCTGGATTGTTGTGTGAACAATGGCAGTGTTTATGTGTTGCCAAATGTACGCTTGTTTATACACACACTTGTGTTTATGTCTCTCCACCACAACGATGTACAAACCCCAAAAAACATTTGCATTGAGTGAACATGATGTTCATAAAGTAAAATGCACCAGTACGCACGCACGCACGCACGCACGCACGCACGCACGCACGCACGCACGCGCGCACACACACACACATACACATACACACTGTTTCTCCTAAGCTAGTCTCTTTCACTCTCGCTTCGCTTCATTCAACAGTGTCGACATAAATGAAGGAGGCGAGCTTTGTATTTTCGCTCCAAATGTTTCCAGCAGATAATTTGGGTTCGCTCGATGGTTTTGTCCATTTCACTGTTGTGTTTCAGTCCAGGGAAATTGGCTGAAAAACTACAGCACAAACTCCTGAGACGTCGCTCTGTTGTTGTATTCTGTTGCATTCTGACGGGGAAGCCGACAACATAGAGTCCAAAAAGCACACAGTATTTGAGCTATCACTGTGGCCAGTCTGCACCCTGCAAAAACAACTCACACCTCTACAGGCACTGCTTTCATGTAGCGGATACAGTTTACTGTGCCGCTACACTCACACACACCCACACACACATACCTGCTTGCAAACAACCATGGACACCATGCCATATGGCCCAGAGGCCTGTTTTATAGAAGCCACGCTGGCAGCCAATCATCATCCAGATCCTAATCCACCGTGGCACCGATGCCGTGTTGCCCAGGTTGCTGACAGGTGGCCCCTCCCCCCACCCGCCCCCATCCCGCTACGCTGTGTGTTGTCCTGGGACCTGTGCCAGGGAGGACGTTCTTTGAATTCTTTCTTGTTAGATGAGAGAGAGAGTCCTGCAGTGATCTCCCCACTAATTTGGGAGCTAATTAAAGACCAAACCTGCCATTGAGGGAAACTCTAAATCCTGTGAGAAGGTGCTGCCAATTAATTGGGAACCTCGTGTCAGTCTTTGTAGTGTGTGGGAAAGATCAATTTGGTTTAAATCTGGTCAAAAATGCGAATAGATAGACCGACCGGAAATAGCCGATCTACAAGCTCACAACGTGTTGCAAGCTTTTAGATCGTCTATTTTCAGCATGGGACGCCGTTCTATGACAAGTATATAAAGTGGGCATGAGTGTGACAAGCAAACAGACGGGGAGGAAGGAAGACACACCAGCCAGAAAGTTGTGGTTTCACCTCCTTTGCTGTGTACCTCACCAGTAGCCATAGGATATATTTATGAGGAAGCTCTGTATAACAAATATATCAACCTGGAGTGCTGTGTATAGGAACACATCATCCTTAAGTGTTAGGCCGTGTACAGAGCAGATGATAAATCACCACCTTGCACATTACACACGCACACACACACATACGCACACATTCATTGTGGCTCCTGGGTCCTGGGCGTAAGGCATGTGTGGTCTGTCTTTCCACAGATCATATGGGGAGAATCCGCTGACCTATCGTTGCCCCCTCCTAGCATTAGTTTATACAGTAATGATGACAAAGACGGCCCTTTTAGCCAGAGGCCCCCTAGGGGGCCCGTGTATCGTGAGAGAGAGAGAGAGAGAGAGAGAGAGCAGAAAATAAAGGAGAGTGTAGAAGATAAGAGAAATATGCAGAAGAGAGAGAGATGGTAAAGATAAAGGGAAATGAGAAGAGGGACATTTTGTTCGTTTCTTTTTTTTTGGGGGGGGGGGGGGGGGTGTTAGGGATGTGCCAGACGACTAGTCTATTAAACAGTGCTGCCCCTACTACTCGTTTACTAAACTATTATATATTATCATAATAATTCTATTGCAAAACTTTTATTCTGCAAAAAGACATGCTCTAGGCACAGATCTCCTTCAACTTCTTGAAGTGATGTGATATCATTTCCCTGAGCTAAAGCCAGGACTGACACACATCTCTAGTGTGTGTAAAGGTGCTGACATGTGACATCTTAATGTCCCCAGTTCCATTCCTGGTCTGACACTTGTGTTCAGGCCAGTCTCTTCCCTTTCCCCGTCTCTTTTGTGTCTACTGTATATATACAATAAAACAGGAAATGCCCAAATAAAATGGGAATTGTTTGCCCAAGGAATTGTTTAATTATTTACCGTTTGCCCAAATCTCTCTCTCTCTCTCTCTCTCTCTCTCTCTCTCTCTCTCTCTCTCTCTCTCAGTTTAAACAGGAACCTGGTCACAGTATATATATACATATATATATAGCCTATACGCACATCTGCCCTGGTTGTCCAAGCAAACACACACTCAAACCAATGCAGCAGGTCCACGGGCCTCAGCGCACGCTCCACAGGAAAAACACACACACGCACACACATCTGTATACTCCAAAATACACACGCACTTTCATGCACAAAAGACTGTGGATACATATTTAGTGCTAAGACAATAAACACATTCTGCGTGTGTGCGTGCGTGCGTGCGTTTGTGCGTTTGTTCGTGCGTGCATGCGTGCGTTCGTGCGTGCGTGCGGGTGTATGTGTGTGTGTGTGTGTGTGTGTGCGTGCGTGCGTGCGTGTGCACGCACGCCTGTGTGTGTGTGGGAAAACATTATTGAGAAAGAATAACAGGGAGAGTGCATGGAAAAGATGAAATTATTGAGTAACTGGTTCATTTTAGACCTCAGGGCAGTTTGCCATCAAAACTAGAGCTTTCCAAGCCTCCAGAGCCCAGACCCCCTTGGCATGTCTTTCTCTCTCTCTCTCTCTCTCTCTCTCTCTCTCTCTCTCCTTTTCTCTCTCTCCTTTTCTCTCTCTCTATCTCTCCCTGTTTGTCTCTGCCTTTTCCTCTTCCCCCTTCTCTCATCTGTCTCTCTCTCCTCTCACCCCATTTTGTGTTTTGCTGTCTGTTTCTTATCACTGTCTCTCACTTGTGTCTATAAAACTATAAACTGCCTGCCCGTCTCCTTGATGCTTTCTGACAGCATTTGCTAAAGTGAATCTCTGCGGAGCGTGTGTGCGTGCCCAGTGCGTGCGTGCGTGCGTGTGCGAGTAGTTGTTTTTCGGGGCACGCAGGGGTTGATCGGTCGGGTTTGTGTGAGCCAAACACAAACCTGACTATTGTGCTCACTTAAAAAACTATCTGTCGAAGACCGCGTGTTGCACCGCACATGTGGGCATCTGTACCCCGCGCATGTGTGTGTGTGTGTGTGTGTGTGTGTGTGTGTGTGTGTGTGTGTGTGTGTGACCAAGGCCTGGGTGCTAATAGGATCCAGGACCACACAGGCACTGATTCTGTGCCAAGAAAATCACCTTGCCTTCTCCTCACAGGCCCTCCAAGAACCACCTTCTCTTCTTTCACAGGGTCTGCTGCATCTGGACCCAAGCAGGGAGGGTCTGGGGCGCCCCATATGCTCCCCCTTTTGCAGGGTAGGGGGGACCCAGTGTTGCCAAGTCTGCTTATTGTAGGCAACTTTGAGCATGTTTTTCTGCAAAGTCGCCTGTTAAATATCGGTAGTTGCGGGTTGCGTTTCTAAAGTGTTATTTGGGCTTGCTTCCTAATGTTTAAACCAGTGGTTCTCAAACATTTTCATGTCAAGGACCCCCAAATGAATTTGTATTTGTCCATGGACCCCATCTGAAAATATGTATATGACCCCCATATAAGATTTGTGTAGTTAAAAAGTAGTTTAAAAAATATTTCAAATATTAGATTTTTGGAAAGTAGCAGATCTACAAGCTCACACGCTCAAATAGCAGATGTATATGGGTTTAAAGTGGTTAAACTTCTATAGTCGCTTCTTTTAAGCGTGTTTTCGTAGACCTGGTTGCTTGTTTCTTTCGCAAAATCTGGCAGCACTGGGGGGGACTCCGAACACCCCTGGGTAGGAAGTTAAATGGGGGAGTGTACGTGAGAGTGCCGTGTGTGTGTGTGGGTCTGTGTGTGTGTGTGTGTGTGTGTGTGTGTGTGTGTGTGCATGCGTGTGTGTGCATGCATGTGTGTGCGCGACTGCGCGTGCATACTCGCATTGGGGCTGCTGTGGTAGAGCACTTGTGAGTCACTTTTATGTTTGTGCAAGTACTGTATGTGCATGTTTGTGTCACGTGTGTGTGGGTGTGTGGGTGAGTGGGTGGGATGTGCACATGAGACCTCTGTACAGTATTTTTATTGCTCATTACAGAGGTGGCTGAGATGAGGAGATGAATAGAGGGCTTTGGGGCGGAGAGAGGTGACAAGAGTTACAGTGTGTGTGTGTGTTGTGTGTGTGTGGGGGGGGGGTGTGTGCACATGCACATCTGTGTTTTAAAGACTACCTGCATATAAGTGTGTGTGTGCAGCATGTGTGCAGTAGGTGTGCTGCTGACTTATTAGAGGTCTGGGTATGTTGTATGTGGAGGCTGCACA
Source organism: Gymnoscopelus microlampas (assembly GCF_963454915.1). Lineage (NCBI taxonomy): Eukaryota > Metazoa > Chordata > Actinopteri > Myctophiformes > Myctophidae > Gymnoscopelus > Gymnoscopelus microlampas. The sequence continues at coordinate 30,285,131 of NC_139951.1, read as the reverse complement.
CGATACAATGTAAGTGTATTGGCTCCGTGTGTGTGTGTGTGTGTGTGTGTGTGTGTGTGTGTGTGTGTGTGTGTGTGTGTGTGTGTGTGTGTGTGTGTGTGTGTGTGTGTGTGTGTGTGTGTGTGTGTGTGTGTGTGTGTGTGTGTGTGTGTGTGTGTGTGTGTGTGTGTGTGTGCGTGCGTGCGTGCGTTTGATATTCGATATTTGCTATCTGGTAGCAGAATGGAGGCCAGACATCTTTGGAGACACCTGGAAGTATAACATGTTAGAACAACACAAACCACACACACACACACACTCATGCATGCATCCTCTAACATAATTAAACATACATAGTATACGCATGCAAGTTATGTACACACCCTTAAATGAAAATCCCTGATTTGTACTATCCTCAAACATAACACACACACACACACACACACACACACACACACACACACACACACACACACACACACACACACACACACACACACACACACACACACACACACACACGCAGGCGTGTTCTAGCATAGAAGCCAGGCATGTTCTGGTCTGTCTGGACTCTTGCTGCAACTGGCTCGCTCTCTCACACACAGAAATCACACACTCAGCCCAATTTGTTGAGGCTTTTTTGTTTTTGCACTTTTCCTCGATAAATGAGCACATATTTATTTATATAAGGTTATCCGCGCCGGTGTTTATGCGCCTGGCTCAAATCTGTTTGGTTTCATTTGGCGCTGTGCGGCCAGTGCCTGGATCCCATTTGTAAACTCGCCACACACACACACACACACACACACACACACACACACACACACACACACACACACACAGTGTGACAAGACGCACACAGGCAGTACATACACGCTCACTCCCTCCCACTGCAAAACACACCCACTCTCACACTCTGCTACAGGGCCCACACCACGTGCACACATAGGGTGAAAATGTACCGTGCACACACACTGCAGCAGGCATACTGCTGTGACCCATACTTATTGTACACCGCAGACTGTGTTAGCCATTTAGCATACTTGTTAATAAATAAAGTATTCAATCAATCAAAAACATGTACACACTCAAGCCCAGACACTACAGCAATGCAGTGGTGCTACAATGCACACACCAAGACAATGTATGCTTGAATAAGGCAAAGCACAAACAACACACACTCAAACAGACAGACAGACAGACACGCACAGATCAACTATAGCTGCTCTGGGAGATGGCTGGAGGATGGCCTGTGGTTTTAAATTTACAAGTTAGGCATTTAGCAGACACTCTTAGTAGAGCGAGCCTGAACTCTAGGCAAAAAACAAGGCAAAAAAGTTCACATAGAGTGCAGAGAGAACAGTGTAGTGCCTCAAAGAAACTAGGATATCAGGTAAACAATGAACCTAGCTATTTGTCTATACAACATGTATGCACACATACACACACATGCACGTGTTTGTATAATTTGTAGGCTAAAGAAGAATTAACTAATTAAATCATTTATATGTGTGTGCATAACCACATGCCACTGGGTACTGGACACACAGACAACACAGACTAGGTACTGTCTCAATGTTTTTATGCGAAATGTGATTTGATGCGATAAAGTGATCGTACAACATGTGTGTTTTCGTACGTAGAATGACCTCAGGGATATTTCCCATCTTCCAAACTCACACAAGAGAATAAGCGCCTTATGGCGTTGGCACGGCAACGCTACATCCACCTGTGTGTGTGGGTGGGGTTAGTGAAAGACAGAGGGAGAGAGAGAAGGGAAGTGCAGTGCAGTGCGGTGCAGAGCGGAGAGAGTGCCCAGATTGTTGGCACAGTTGGACAAGGTTACCCACACTGTCACGTGCCTCTGTGTGTGTGTGTGTGTGTGTGTGTGTGTGTGTGTGTGTGTGTGTGTGTGTGTGTGTGTGTGTGTGTGTGTGTGTGTGTGTGTGTGTGTGTGTGTGTGTGTGTGTGTGTGTGTGTGTGTGTGTGTGTGTGCGCACGCTGCAGGTTAGGCTCTCTGCCCAGACGTGCCACACCCAATCTCCCTGGCCTCATATCCTAGTTTGCATGACTAATGCTGTATACACACACACACACACACACACACACAAACAGTTGCCCTGGCTAATTATATCACCTGTGCACACTGAAACAAGCGCGCACATACACACAAGCCGGCGCGTGTGCTGGAGTTCCCTCGGTTTTTGTGTGAAACTTGGCTCGAGCGTTTCCCTCAAAAATGTGTACCTGCTGATCTGAGTTGGTGCCAGACATCGCTTACAAATAGTCTCCACACTGGGACTTGCATGCACCCACGCATGCAGTTAAACACACGTGGGGCCCACTATGCGTCTGTGTGCATGTCTACAGCATTGGTTCTCAAAGTGGGGTCTGGGGACCCCCAGGGGTTCTTGGGGGGGTACCAGGGGGTCCCCAGCAAAATTAGTTAATAAAGCGTCACAATCAGTTTATACTTTGGCTTTTCAAAAATAGCCGATATACAAGCTTCGGTGCCGCGCTATGAGCTTGTAGATCTGCTATTTTTGGAAAAAAAAGAAAAAAAAAAAAAATATATATATATATATATATATATATATATATATAGTTGCAAATCTTTGAATATATATTTTTAAAGCGAACATTTGTAACTCAAATATTTGCTTCTTGGGGTCCCTGGAACAAAATATTTGTAGATGGGGGTCCGCAGCCAAATACATATAATTTTGGGGATCCTTGACATGAAAAAGTTTGAGAACCACTGGTCTACAGCAACAGAACCCTTAATTAAGACATACACTGGTGTATGCATTGCACACAGTGAGCTGCCAAAACTCAAGATTTCTATAGGCAAATGTGTTCTGAGATGCTTCACTGAATCATACTGTAGTTAAACCTCTTGTTATATATTTTTGTCAGGTTCCTAATTAAGTTGGCATCATAGTGGATTTGTTTTTCTTTTCTTTTTTTCTTTTATTGATCAGCTGTTTACTTGTTTATTTGGTTGTTGCCAATTCCCCCCTTGTTTGTCTAGTCCCTGCCACTGCCAACCCCTATGTTTTGGTATGGGGAGGGCGTACTGTGTAGACCAGTGGTTCTCAAACCTTTTCATGTCAAGGACCCCCAAATTGACACTTATTAGCCTGCGGACCCCCATTTGAAAAGATAAGCCAGGGACCCCAATAAGAGAAGCTTTTTACGGCTCTCTAGCAGTGATTCTCAACCATTTTAATTTCAAGAACCCCCCAGTTTAACATGATTTAGGCTACGGACCCCCATTTAATGGCATTTATATCTCTGGGACCCCAATTCATATTGTAAAATCAATGTTAATTTAACTCTGAGAGTGTACAAATGGAACCAAATGGACCCGTTAGGGTCCATTTCGCCCTGGCCACCCTGTATGAGTTGCTACTTGCAGCAACGGAGAACGCCTTCCCCGCCCGGCTTCCCACCTGCAAGCATGGACGGATGTGTTCGTTGGAGTGCCCGGCCGAGCCGGAGGCGCTGCGGAGGAATCAAACCCCAGTCTCCACAGTGTTGGGCAGGAACTTTACCCCTGCGCCGCCCGGACGCCCCTGTGGATTTTGTTTCTCTGCCAACTGTATTGAGGTTCTTTCCGTCGCAGCCTCTTTAGTCTCGAGCAAAATGGACTTGAGTCCCGTCAGACCACAGGCAAACAAACAGAATGTACAAACCCAAATTAGCAGACAGGCAGTCTATATATTGAAGCTTTTTTTTAAGCCGTCCCTTTTTTAGTTCCGGTGGAAACTTGCGGCCTACAGTCCAGCCTTATAGCCATGTACTGTACTGTATACCCTCCTAGTCGACAATCTGGGTTCACCCACAATTAGACCAAATGCTGTTAGGAAATGAGCTGCAGGAAAATGGGTTGGTGGGCATCTCCTGAGAAACAACTAGAGAACGTGTACACACACACACACACGCACACACGCACACACGCACACACGCACACACACACACACACACAGTACACGCACAACACACACACATACAGTACGCGCACACCGTTTCTCACACTCACTCGCTCGCTCGCACGCGCGCGCACACACACACACACACACACACACGACTTCCAAGGGATTCTCACAAATTGTGTTTTTGTTAAGGTGGTCCACTCCAGGAAAATCGCGACTGCAAATTAAAGACAGTGAGACAGTCAGGTGGGGGGGGTGGGGGTGGAGGAGAGAGAGAGTTGGGATAGATAAATAGGTCTCATTTCATCAAAGCTGTGAGAGTGGTGACCTGTAGAGAGTTTGATCCGTTCCAAATCCCTCCCTTTTTTTCTCTTTTTTTCTCTCCCCCCCTTTTTTTAGAAGCGCCAGGGGCTCTGCGGCGTTGACAGGCCCACCTTAAAAAAAGGAAGAAAAAAAGAGAGAGGGTAGAAAGAGAGCGAGAGGAAAAAAGAGAAGCGAGCTTGGATTTGTTTTCCAAGCGCAGTCACATTCTTGGCAGCGCCTTAACTTGCCCCTGCCAAAGGAGGGAGGGATGAGAAGGGATGAGAGAGAGAGTGAGAGCGAGAGCGAACGAGAGCACACTGATACCCCCCCCCCTTAGCCCGCCTCTCCCTGGTACATTTATGCCTTAACGCTATCTATAGATGTACCTTCACCTTTGGCCTGAGTTCACATTGCCCATCAAGCTATACACGTGCCCTGTCAACTCGCCCGCATGTACATGAACCCTCCCCTTAAACAGCCCCATACATTACCCTGCCCCAAATGCACCACATGTCCTGTTTAACCTCACAACTATCCCCGTCGGTAGAGTCATATGTTCCACGCGGCATTATTATTGACACTGCTAACACTTCGCTATATGTGTCAGTGCAGCCTCCTGCCTCCATGTACCTACAGTACACCTACTAAATGTCCTGGCACGTTGTCGAGATTTTCTCTAGCAACGCGGCACAATGCAGAGCAAGAGCAGTGTTGCTTTGTTAACAAATGACACAACTTGTACATGCTGATTAGTATGCATTGGCTAGGCTGCGCTGTCTGCGGAAGCATTTGTCTTGCTGAATTGGAATGTGGGTAGCCTAATGTTATTTTTCCAAAAAAAAATAGTGGCTAGCCTAGCACAGTGCAGAGTGCAGACAGACCTGAATTAACCACTTTCAACCTGGCATCCATATTTTGGACAAGTCATTATAGTATGCAGAAGATTTGACAAAATAGTTGAGAGGGTACAGGACAAGGATCGGATTGCTCTAAATTGATACTCTTTAGAACGTGTTCCTGTATGTAATACATACAGGAATACGAAGAGCAAAGAGTCTGAAAACCCCACACTGGCGTATGCATTGCACACAGTGAGCTGCCAAAGCTCATAGATTTCTATATGCAAATGTGTTCTCAGATGCTTCACTGAATCATACTGTAGTTAAACCTCTTGTTATATATTTTTGTCAGCCTCTCCATGTCGTTAAGCATTGACATATTGTCTGCTGTCGGCACACCCGTGAAAGTGATTATGAATTAATAAGTAATAAGACATGCAACATGGATCCCCGGCGAGAATCGAAACCGGGTATCTTGCGATTGTGTGGTCAACACATCATCCGGTCAACTACCCGTAAATCCTCCCCAACAGTTTTCTGACGTTTTTGTCCAACTGTCCCAATGCCCTCAGTGTACTGTCCTCATCATGACGCTATGGAACACTGTCCTTATCCCTCAGCGACTGGGATTGTTTGGGGAGGGGGGTTAGTGACAAAGCCTTTAAACCTCAGGCCTTTCAGTGAAGCTGCACGAGTGACTGATAAATAACTGTTAGAAGACTGTGGTCGTTCTGGCCTGTGCTAGTAATGGGCAGCTCTCAGGTGTGAATGAGGTGTTACTGGATGAAAGCGATAATGATAGATAGACCGCTGATCCGCGCTTCTCCTTGTTTGCTTGTTCAAATCCCTTTGTAACATCCCTCATCTCTCTCTCTCTCTCTCCCTCTCTCTCTCTCTCTCTCTCTCTCTCTCTCTCTCTCTCTCTCTCTCTCTCTGTTATATAAATAATGAGAATATATTCTCTCTGTCTTTGCCTTTTGCCTCCGTCTCCCCCTCTTACTCTGGCTCCATCTCTGTCTTTCCGTCACCTTTTGGTGTTCCCTCTCAATCTCTCCCTCCGTCACTCTCTCTCACACACACACACACACACACACACACACACACACACACACACACACACACACACACACACACACACACACACACCTGCACATTCTCTCGCTCTCCTTCTCGCTCTCTCTTGCTCTCTTTCCCTCAGGGGCCTTGTTGCAGCATTGTAGCAGGAGTCAGAAACTTTCTTTTTGTTGTAGTGCCATGTTATATGGGGAGCTCCAGTTCAAGAGCTGTAACCGAGAGTTGTGCTTTGCTTTCCCACCAGCTCTGCTTCTGCGCTCGCCAAAACCGGCATCTTCATCCCCCTTCATCTGTAGAGCAGCAAACAGTTGGCCAGCAGCTTGATAAGAGCTGAAAGAATTTGATAAAAAGAGGGAGGTTGAGAGGGGCTGGAAGGAAAGGAGGGGTAGAGCTTGCAGAAGACATGTCTGCAGAATAACTAGACCAGTGGTTCTCAAAGTGGGGTCCGGGGATCCGCAGGGGTCCTTGAAGGGGCTCCAGGGGCCCCCCCATGTGTTGATATTAACCACTTTAACCCTATTTTATATTTTGGATACTCAAAACTAGCCGATATACAAGCTCACAATGTGTCCCCATGCAACGCGTTGTGAGCAATTTTTTAACATTTAGAAAAATACGAACATTTTGGAATTATTTGAAAATGTTGTAACACAAATCTTCTCTTCCGGTGGTCCCTTCCTGGTACAAAATATTTTCAGATGGGCGTCCGGAGCCAAATACATATCAATTTGGGCGTCCTTGACATGATGAAAATCTGATAATTAATTAAACCATTACGGGTGTATTTTTATTCTCCGAGGTAAATGAACACTCCTGTTTTTGAAAAGTAAAAGCAACAATGTTTGTGAGATCAAGTAGTTGGATTGAGATGAAAAGTGTGAGAGAGGGAGAGAAAGAGAGAGAGAAATTGCAGGATGTTGTCGAGAAGCCCTTGCATAATAAATAACTAAACTAACTACAGTAAAACCTTTGGTGTAGTCTATACAGCAACCTGGCATACACACACACACACACACACACACACACACACACACACACACACACACACACACACACACACACACACACACACACACACACACACACACACACACACACGTGTACACATGACACAGAAAATAAGCAAATCGGGAAGAAACCTTATGTCTCCATATTTGAATTTATTTTCCTCGTACGTTAATGCCCTACAGTACTTTGTCGTACAAGAGTGTTGCGTAAAAGTAGCGAAAATAGCCGATCTGCATGATTTGGGGTTTTGTTTGTGTGAAAGTGAAAGTGCTACTACTACTTTGGATCCATTAGAACAGGTTCTTTTTTTTTTTTACATTTCCTGAAAAGCAACAGTTTTGGACATACAAGGTTATCCTTCCCGCCCGACAGCGAGGATATTCAGCGCAGCGTTATGCTCAGAGTTCAGGTCCCACTGTAGCTGTGAAAGGAGAGGTTGAGGCCAAGTACTTGTTCGTGTGCAGAAACGCAGTTTAACCCATTCAAACCGCGAACGCATCTGTGTCATTTTAGATTTGAGCTATAACCATTATTTCATACTTTGGCTACTTCAAAAATAGCAGATATACAAGCTCATAGCGCGGTACCGAGTGCCGTGCTATGAGCTTGTATATCTGCTATTTTTGAAAAATCTTGAACATTTGTGCAAGTATTTGAATACATATATATTTTTAAACAACATTTTTTACTCAAATTTTTGCTTCTGGGGGGTCCCTGGAACAAAAATATTTTACAAATGTTCGCTTAAAAAAAAAAAAATTCATTACACAGCTTGCTTGAATGCTTGATTCTGATTGGTCAATCACTGAATTCAGCGATTCAGTGATATTGTTGAATAATGACCACTGAACTCAATAACAGGCCGTCTAATCAAAGGCTCAGAGTCGGAACACCTGCTCACATCTACTGCGCTGCTTGATTTCGTGCCGTATCCAACATGGCAGCTATTTTGTTAACAGACACATGGTGTCATTTACAGCTAAAATTGCTCTCAAGAGTTTTTGAAAACGTTTGAGTTGAGAAATAGACAATAGTAGTAACCGAATATTGATTCTATTTTATCAACACTTCCTGTTGCTTTCCAAAGCGACCACGTTGCACTGGACGCACCTGGCATAAATTAATGGAATACTTTCATTACCAATGAAATCCTTCGTTTTGTTGCTTTTGGATCAATTCATTCATTTCTTTATTAAGTTACCGTGTAATAAGCGGGATAATCAATTATTGGCGTGACAAAAACTAAAAAATACAAGGCTTCATGGGGTGTGTAATTGATAGAAAATAAGTTCAGTCAGATAACTCACAAATAGATTGAACCAATATTATAGAATGAGAATACAAGTGTGGATGTGATATTTTATCTTGGTGCTCAGGCTCTGCTACATATTTCTCCCTGCTCAGCACAATTAGACAACCATCATTAACCATTAAGAGCAGGGAGATAGATATACAATAACAACCCCCCATGGGGAACAGAACCAGAGCCCACTGGTGGTGCTGGGGTGGCGGTGGGAGCAAACAGCCGCATAACAACAAACCAGAACACATAAAGCGGAAGGAACGCAGATTTAGGTGAGCTTAAATAACCCGCCCAATTGGTCAGCTGATTGCCATGTCATTGTATAACGTATGGGTCTCGCATGACACTGTATACAGCCACATAGTAATGAGCATGCATGTAACCTCTCGAGTGTACTGCCTGAACTAATCTCGCAGGCTACGTATCATAAATGTTTTGGGTGAACTACTCCTTTAACTTACTGTACATTAGCAATAGCAACAAAAAGTTCCTGTGTTGTCTCACAACCTAATGGCACAGCAGCAATATCATGTCAGCATGTGACACTGTAGGAGAGTGACCCTGATGCAAGCTGTAGGCTTCATCTTGCATTGTGTACTTATATGTAGGTGACACATTCCCATGTATATAGGAACATGTCACATAGCCCGTATCTAATATTGGACACACATTCACACACATACACATGCACATGGAAAGCATTGGGCCTTTGCTGCGACCCATTAGCACCTATTAATAACCCCTAGACGGTAATTAACCCAGTCACAGAGAGCAAACGCACAACATGAAACACAATCCCAGCGGAACTTTGTTTTTACCACTACTCTGCCACCCCATAGCCCATCTCCAACCCATGACACCGTACCACCTCGACAACTGGGGCCCTGCTCGGCTCTGTTTCTTAAACCCTAATCGCTAAGGCCACCCTTGGGAATTTGCAGGCCATGACCCTTGACCTATTGCAACTGAATGAAACCGAATAGGGGCCCGCTTGTTGTGTCATCAGCTGGTGTCCCGAGGACAGGCCGATTCTAGATCAAGTCGTTTGGAGTAGAGAATGGCATTGCAGTGTTTGTGGTCTCTCCTGAGTCTACAGGCCTCAGACCAGCCCGTGAAACAGGCTTCAAGGCAGTTGGCAGAGGTGTGTGTGTGTGTGTGTGTGTGTGTGTGTGTGTGTGTGTGTGTGTGTGTGTGTGTGTGTGTGTGTGTGTGTCAGTGTATGTACGCTATCTGTGACCTTTGGAACAGAGATGGTGCTGGCACTGTCAGAATGAAATGGATTCCTGGACCCTGGCGCATGTACAGTACCAGATGGCACATACCCATGCACGCACATACAAATACATCTCTGCTGGCCAGGTACACGCACTCAAAAGTAGACACTCACACTCACATGCAAGGTAGCCGCTTGCTCAAGCTAGCTGCCCTCCTACCCTTTAACTCTGCCAAAGGTGGTAATGATAACCAATACTGGAGCTCACTTACAAACTATCATAGTGACTAAGCTCTGTTAACCCCTACGGGCTATCTTCCTTAATTACCATTACCAAAGCCAAGACTACTCTACACGATATGAATGCAATGGAATCTTCAATGGGCCATGATTGTGGCCTTGAGGGACTCTAACTGATCAGTCGAAAACTCCACTGCACAGAAGCTCAGAGGGATAACATTGGAATAACTTAGTCCATAGATCTTGTCGGTGCCAAGCTTTTAATGATTCATCCAAATTCTCCCCAGCAAATCACAAGCCAAACATCCTTGATCTCAACTGTCTCTTCACTCTCTAGAACTGCATCTCCCATCTGCATCTGCATTTTACTGAAGAACTTATCCACCTCTTTTTTTTTGGTACTCTTTTTCTCTGCTCCGCCAATATACTATATATATAGAACAGAGGCATCAATCTTTTTGGCCCGAAACAGAACAGGGAGAGACTATGTTTAATTGATTCTGAGTTTCAGTCAGTGCCAACATATGTTCACTAGTTATTCTTTTTCATGCATTTTAAAGTATACATTTCAGAGCACACAATTAAAGGCGAGCAGAAACTCACGGAAGGATGGCAGTTTTTTCAGGCCCAATTAAAAACGAGGGTTGATTTGAAGGCAGCGAGCACAAGGCTGAGCCATGTGAGTTGCTATTTGTGTGTGTGTGTGTGTGTGTGTGTGTGTGTGTGTGTGTGTGTGTGGCGTGCTCTCATGCTATCTGTGTGAGTAAGTGAGTGATACTGTGATGGAAATGCCTCAGTTCAGCTGCGGACGGTAGGTCAGCCAAGAAGTTAAATGCAATCCTGCACAGCCATCGCTCACCCAATAAAAAAAAATATTTGACCGTCTGCATATTGAGCCTGCACTATTAACGCCATCACACAGAGATCTGGATATTTTCTTTTTCTTTTTTCTTTATTGTTTTGCTCCTCATTCCACGCACCATACATGGGCACATGACATGCATGGTCCGAGTCATTTATCTATAGGCGTGCAGAAGACCGTGCAAGAACAACTGAAATCCCGAAATCTGCCCGTTCGACACTCCCCGACCTTTTCCTGTTTTCGCTCTTTAAACTCTGATAAGTGGGTTTATTTTGTCTTCACGCCAGCGGTGACCTAAACGAAACTCCCCTTTACCTCTCATCAACCCGGCCTCTACGTCCCTCCTCCAAAGTTTACATTATCTCCATTTCTTGTTATCTCACCCCCCCCCCCTGCCTCTCTCTCTCTCTCGCTGTCTCTCTCTCAGTCTTACTGAGTCTCACTTTCCCTCCTTATCTCCCCTGTGTCTTTTTAATCTCTCTCTCTCTCTCGCACGCACGCACGCACGCACACACACATACACACACACACACACGCACGCACGCACGCACGCACGCACACGCACACGCGCACACACACACACACACACACACACACACACACACACACACACACACACACTCTGTTATACCCTTTCTCCCTGTCCTTTGCCTGCGCATAATGGCTGCTGCTTTACAGGCGCCGGGCAACTTGACAAACTGTAGTTTTATGGGTTTGACCTTGGCTATAGGGGGACTCTTACATGGGCACGTCTTCCTGGGTGGGAGGGTGGGGGATCAGACAAGGACACGGTGGCGCAGATGAGAATACTGATGAGAAGTAATGAGTCTGGGGTGGGAAAAAAAGCCCTGTCCGTGGAGAGAGAGGCACGGCGGTAGATCTAGACTTTGCCCTGAATGTGTGAGACTGGCCCCAACTGATTGGATCACAAACATATTTTCCCACATAAGAGGCAAAGTTGCTTATATGTTTTTGACAGTGTGTAAATAACCGACAATTTTGCATTAACCACATGAACCCTAGCGTTCCTTCCTATACTGGGGGCGAACATTCTGTGAAACTGCCGATTTACAAGCTCGTACATTGGCTATTTTTAGTGAATATATTTAGTGTAGAGTGAAAATAGGAGAGGCCCTAGTTTAGAGCTCTGGGGGACTCTGGTCAACTACTGTAAGTCTATAGGGTCTAAGTGGTTTTTGACCCCCTAGCAACTAAGTGTTGTCCATTCATGTCCTGTTGCATCCAGGGCATATTTGTTGCTGTCGAGTGGAAACCTTGTATGTCCAAAACCGTTCCTTTTTTATTATCATTTTAAAAACATTGTAAAATAGTGGAAATAGCCGATCTACAAGCTCGCTGTGAGCTTGTAGACATGCTATTTTCACTGCTTTTGTGCGACACTCTTGTATGATGACGTAGGACATTCATTTGCGAAACAAAACACAAAAAGTTGAAATATGGAGATACGAGGTTTCTGTAGTTGTAGCAAAAGTTGTATAACACCATGGTGTGTGGAACAGACAAAACCCCATAACACCACAAACAAATCTTTTTCCCCCCTCTCTCCCAGCTAATTGACTAATGTTTCACCAAACGAGATGGGACATTTACTCATTGATTTGCCCATACTTTAGATAGGGAATAGGCGCTGCGAGCCCGACAATGGGCCCCTTATTCTCTCTCCTGGCATGCCGGACAACAAATTGTTTGTCCTGCAGGCGATAGCAGTGGTATGAGGCTGGCACTTGTAGCAGCGGTCTATGTGATATAGCGCAAAGGCCTTTGATAAAGGCCACTATATTAGTTTCCATGCAATAGGCCTCTGGGGGGGCTTATGTCATTACAGTCCAATTCAGGATCACGGCTCAATTTGTCCTCCCCAGTGTCTGCCTGCTGGTCAGCGCAACCCTCTTATCCCCGACCCGCACACACACCCTCATATTTGCAGTAAATGTAATTTCTCTGTGGTGCCTTGAAAGCAGTGTGTGTAGTTGTGTTTGTGTGCATGTGTTGTCGTTGTTGTTTTGTGAGATAACTTTTGAGGCGTTTATGATTTGTTGGAGAGTACAATGGAGAGAAACAGTGAAGAGAATGTGGAGAGCTGTGTGTGTGTGTGTGTGTGTGTGTGTGTGTGTGTGTGTGTGTGTGTGTGTGTGTGTGTGTGTGTGTGTGTGTGTGTGTGTGTGTGTGTGTGTGTGTGTGTGTGTGTGTGTGTGTGTGTGTGTGTGTGTGCGTGCGTGTGAGTATAGATGTGTTTATTTGTCTGTGTAGGCCTGGGTGAAAGACACTGTCACTGTCATGAGTGTTGATGTAATCTTCAGAATGTACAAATAACCTGCAAGGGTCCATTCTTATACTTTTAAGTGAATTTAACACTCACGATTGTACTGTGCAGTCGCCTATTGGAGAATAAACACTGTGTGAGTTAGATCTCAACAATAGGTGTAGTACTATATCTGTGCCCACTGTGTCATTACATTGTCGCCAAAATGCCTTCGAAAAAAATGTGTCCACGTACTGTAGACCCTCTAGTATTATTTCCTTGGAGAAAGACACCTCCCCCATCTCAGCTCTGACTGCTTTAACCTTGATAGACAATAGAAATGACTATGACTAGATGTTGATGACTGCAGTTTTCAAATCGCAAGAGGCTGCAATTTTTGTCTTAGAGAGGAAGGCGCAGTCGGCTGCAAATTGCCGTCAGAGAAATCACACTGGGCTAATCTTCAGCATTATCATCACATTTTCTCCTTACGCAGTTAGTTGTTTCTTTTTTTCCCAAACATTTCAAGCATTTAACCACTTAAGCCCTATGTGCGTACTTCTTTGGATGATGGATTGCGAAAATATGCATTCTGCAAGCTCTCAACGTGTTGCTTTGCATCACATTGTGAGTTAGAGTTTGTAGATCTGCTATTTTTTTTAAATAGAAGTAAAAATATTGAAAACTGGAAATACTCTGCTGAAGTCAAAATACCTCAAAAGTACAGTACTTCAGTACTTGTACTTAGTTACTTTCCACCACTGGCTTTCTCAACAAAAAAAAAGAAAAGAAGAAAATGATTTTATACAATGTATGTTGTGGGGTCCCTGCCTCATCTCTCTCTCAGCTAAGGGGTCCTTGGACTGAAAAATGTTGAAGACCCCTGTCACAATGATGTGATTATGGTATTCATTGTATATCTCCCAAATAAAAGAAGAAAGCACAACACGTTCCCTTCATGCCGGTGGTTTATGCAACTCATCACCCCGCCATCAGAGGAGGCGACTTTCACTATTGTTGTGATGTGAGCCAGCGATGGGCAATAAATAGACGGGGCCTGCTGATAATACCACTATTAAATACGTGTCAACATTATAAATGTTGCAGCACCTCATAAACCGCAAACGTGCATGCACACACACACACACACACACACACACACACACACACACACACACACACACACACACACACACACACACACACACACACACACACACACACACACACACGTTTGTATTACTATACTTGAGAGGACATCAACACTTTAGGACAGCCATGTTATGAATGCCATTTAAAAATAATAATTGCCATTTTAACCGTAAGCCTAAAGCCGAAAAACAGCAGATCTATAAGCCCACAACGCGTCGCGCTGCGACGCGTTGTGAGCTTATAGATCGGCTATTTTTCGGTGCATGACACTGGCGCGCAACTAAGTATAAATCATGTTTAACTCTAATTCCAATCATCCCTAAAGCTAACCTCTAAGACACCTAAATGTCTAATCCTGACCTGAATGTTTTTCTAATTGTAAACGTATGTTTTTTAACTATAAAACAACCATAGTTCTGGTCTTGTGAGGACCAGAAAAACGGTCCTCACAATGTATATTTCTTCAAATTCTACTACACTTGGTCCTCGCAAGTATAGTAATACAAACACACACACGCATCCCTCATGTGATACATACGTAAACTGCAGATAGCTGGGTGTGTTATGGACTGTGGCACCAGACACCTTCACAGGTGCAGCAGTCTGAAGACCATTAACGGTGTTGGACTCTCCCCCCTCACTTAACTTTGTATTTAATCATTACAATGTGTCCATTATTGACATGAATGAATAATTGATTGTGTGTCATCAAACACTCACGCAGATTCCTCTTTAGCCGGCCAAGAAGAACTGCAGTGGAAAAAAACCTCCGGGCTTGTTTGTCTCAACCTGTAATGAATATATGAACCGTCAGCGTTTCTTCAAATAACATTAGAATATGTATAGGTGGTTGAGTCACAAACTGACATGCTGTGCCAAGTTAATTTCCTATGGATATAACAAACACTGTAACATTTAAAGGGACATTCCAGTGTTACACCCACAAAATCTGTAGTTTTTGGTAATATGTTTTGGCCTGAGACTGCAGCATACTCCAACCGACGTCCGACTTTGTTCAGACAGGGTAGGCAATAAGAACAAATTGACATCATTCAGAACTTTGTTTGGTAGTTCTTGCACATCCAAAATGTTTTAAGTACCTGAACAAAGTTCTGAAAGAATGTCGTGATTTAAATTGTTTTATTTCCGCTATCTGTCAGCTACCTACCATAGTACTGTTGTGAACAAGGCTTCGGACCCTGCTTTGTACGACTAAAATCTTTATTGTATTGTATTGTTGCGTTGCTGTTTGTATTGAGCCTCCGTACATGCGGTCTGTCACAAGCCGAGTCCTCACCACCATCCTAGGGAAAACGATATCTCGCCCCGTCCCTCATTGCTCCCTGTACATGTCTTCCGTGCCGGGCACCAGTCAAAAAGTCTACTGTAGCACTTGTCTCATCTGTGTCATTACACATCTAAATATATTACTATATTAACAGACAAAACCAAGATGGCAATTAATGAATGGAGAGAGATGGCATACTCTGTCCACTGTGTCTGTCGCCAGAAATGGCAAAATCTCAGAGACATATTATGTCAAAGCATGTTGGAGATCGATGAAAATAAACTGCCTGGCAGTCCAGGCAGAATAATGAGTGGGGGGGGTCTAGCGGTGGTGGAAAAAGTATCAATACTGCAATGTAAAAATACTCTGTTACAAGTAAAGGTTGGGGAATTAAAAATGTACTTGAGTAAAAGTACAAAAGCATTGATATAAAAATGTACTTAAAGTACCAAAAGTAGAAAGTACTCCAGTTTTCAAATGTATACAATTTATAAAAAATCTTTTGTTTGCAACTACTTTCGCCTGCACACTTCACCGGGTATTCATTTCCCTTAAAACCATTAACATAAAATGTTGCCTTTTAAGATGTAGATTTTTGGAGGGTCATTTTGTTTTTCTTTGAGGACTTCCGAAGGCCAGATTGAGGTGGTCTAAGGGCCGGGTCCGGCCCTCTGGCCTTATGTTGCCCATATGTGCTTTAGACGAAGTGTGAGTTTCCTTGAATGTGGCCCATATAATCTGTGTAATAGGAGCACTAGCGACAATAATATCGCCACCGTCTAAGAACATTCTTATGCCGTGAATCCTTCTGTGGAGGATTAGGAGGGCATTGAACCGGGGATTAGCAGGGGAAGGAATCAGAGCCCAGTGTGGACATGACAGGCTAGAGCTCAAGAACCTTAAGACACACACACACACACACACACACACACACACACATACACACGCACACACACACACACACACACACACACACACACACACACACACACACACACACACACACACACACACACACACACACACACACACACACACACACACACACGTACTCACAAATACATGTATGCATATAAACACAAGAACACACATGACAAGTGCACAAGTAAACTCAAACACACCATTAGTGGTACCACCACACACACATCAACACGCACACCAACTCAAAACTGTGTGTGCACACACACACACACACACACACACACACACACACACACACACACACACACACACACACACACACACACACACACACACACACCTTGCATTGTAGTGTCAACAGCGAGTCTTAGACCTACTTAACCCTGCATGGGAGGTGTCATTCCATAAACAGATTTGACGACCCGACCGGTGGTAATGACAAGGGTTAAAAGAGAGTGCAGAGAACCCCTCTGACCCGCCCGTCCCACCGTATTAATCCCACCCCCCTCCCCCCTCCCCCCGCCCCATGCTCCATACTGCTACTTTGCTTGAGGAAAATGTAATGTTAGACCACATGCAAGACCCTCTCACATGGGGGCAGCTCGGAGGAGTCAGCAGTCCTGCCGCGCCGTGTAGACACAACATGTGTCGGGAGGCTCGCAGGCGGTCAGTGACACCCAGTGCTGAGCAGAGAGCATGCCTTCAGTATCGGTATACATGCATATCAACTTGTGGAACCTATACAGTAGCTTGCGAGCTGTACTGGGAAACCTGTCGACCTTGCTCGGCTAGTATGCATTGCACAGGTACCCTTTTTTAAATTCTTGGGACCGGGGCCAAACCGCGACCCGGTTTCACAAGCCAATTAAAAGTTTCACTGATCCTCCGGTATTGCACAGAGAAAAGTGCGATCCACACCTGACCCAAATCCCAACCAGCATTAAACGAACAAAGGGACACTAAAATGGAAACTAAACACTTTTAAACCTATTTTTAAATGCAGAGCGTACTGTATAAATTCAGTTGCTGTTGAGTCGTCGTGCAGTGAGTTCCTGTCATACTTGCAAACTATTTTGTAGCAGGCTCTTGACAAAGAGTGTGTGTGTGTGTGCGTGTGTGTGTGTGTGTGTGTGTGTGTGTGTGTGTGTGTGTGTGTGTGTGTGTGTGTGTGTGTGTGTGTGTGTGTGTGTGTGTGTGTGTGTGTGTGTGTGTGTGTGTGTGTGTTGGGACACTAAAATGAGTGTCACGAGTTAGCTTGCCATTACAAGAGAAGTCATGTTTAACCCAGATCATTTTATATATATATTTATCCTTGATACTGTATAACCAGGTAAAAAAAAACATATTGAATTTTTCATTTTCTCTTTTTCAAGTGGGCCCTGGCCAAGAAGGCAGCATACATATAGTTTCACATTAAAAACAACAACATTAAAATAAGCACAAATAACATGATAATAAATGACCATGAAATCACAAAACTAGAGATAATTAAAAAACCTATGCACTCCTTTATAAGTAGTTGTCCAATTTGCTCATTAAAATGCAGTAGGTTCGAAAAGAATGACGCAGCATAGCTGAAAGCATGCTTCCCCACTTCAGTTCTCACGGTGGGAACACGATTATGATATATTAATTTATGATCTCACAATGTCGAACATTGTCGAATGAGTAATGTGCTTATGCTTATGTAAGCTGGCTCATACATACATGCATTACATATGTGCCACAGGCAATAGGAGTTTGTGTGTGAAGCAGTTTTAATTTTGTTGACTAAGACTAAAAGACTAAGACTATTTAGTCGACTGAGACGAAACAATTTCAGATGACTAAAATAGGACTAAAACTAAGTGGTGTGTTATTCAAAAGACTATTCAAAATTAACTGGTGTGAAGGAAAAAAAAGAAAAAAAAACTTCCTATCTGAATGTGTCCTCTCTCTCTCTCCAGGATTGTGCTGTACGAGATCTGGCGCCAGGCGTGACCCCAGGACCCCTGCTCTCTCACCCCCGCCCCCCCAGCCTCCGCCCCTTGCTGCAGAGCCTGTCGCACATCAGAGGACCCCCCCTCCCTCTAGGAGACATTCCCCCCCCTCCCCCTCACCGCGACTCCCCGCCCCCACCCCCCTACTCTGCTCGGGGCAGGGACCCTGTCATGTCGCACTGACTGTACCCCTTACCCCCTCGACCGGCGAATGACAAGTGCGCATCCGAGGGTGGGGCCCGCCTCAGTCTCGCATGTTTGGCCGCTGGATGGAATTAAGGTGAATGGAACACATGCCCAAGGAGCAGGACCCGAACCTATCAGAGGGAGAAGAGAAACGGTGAGTCTCCGTGACCGCCTTATACATGGGTTTATCTAGTTTTTTGGAGCATGCTTGTTTAGGCTATTTCAGGAACATTAACCCATTCAATCCGGGAACGCATCTGTGTCATTTTAGATTTCTTTGGCTATTGAAAAACAGCAAATCTACAAATCTTTGAATATGTATATTTATATATAGGTTTTAAAGCAACCATTTTGTTACCCCGATCGGTGCTTCTGGGGGTCCCTGGGAACAACATATTTTGAGATGGGGGAAATATTTGTACAAATGTTCAAGATTGTACACAAATAGCAGATCTACAAGCTCATACAAGCTATGAGCTTGCATATCTGCTATTTTTTAATATCCAAAGAAATCTTAAAATGACACAGATGCGTTCCCGGATTGAATGGTTTAAGCTTCATGCTCACGCACACACTCATGCCCTCTGAGTTGCCCAATGCAATCACACTCTGAGTCTGCACCTGAGCACCTCCACTGTCGCAACTGGGAGTGGGTAGGGAGGATTTGCGTACCATCTCTCAGACTCTCATATATATATTTTTTACATACACAGGGTTACATCTTGTCTTGTCTTCCTGAGTGATGACTGTGCACGTCAACGGTATGTCTCGTCTTTGTGTCCCGTCATCACGTCTTCTGTCGCTCAGACCTACAGTGCATTCAAGCAACCTACTTTTTCTTCTCTTGACTCTTTTGCCCAGGCTGTCCCCACCTGCTATGCTGTGAATAGGAAAATTACACTTGTTTGACCTACCTAGGGTGTAAATTCATGTCCTTGAAGCCCCCCCCCCTCTGTCTACAGTATGTCTTCCATGAGAACCTGCTGCCCCTTTCGTAACCCCTGCACTGTTCCTTCTTCCGTCTTCTTGGATGTACTATAAACTTGACGCGACCTCTCGCCCGTGAGATGGAGGAGGTGGCTGACTTGTCCGTATCACATGATTGCGTTATAGCGTTTGGAGAGAGGTCGTTCGGGGACTCACGTGAGAGAGTGGCCCACTTGTTCTTTTTTTTCTTTCTTTTTTTTCTCTCTAACCGTTCGTTCCCTTTGATCTCTCTTAACATCTTCTCACGGTGCTCCCCTGTTCCTGCCTCACTCATAGTTCCCCCGTTTTCAGACAAGCAAACAATTGTCGAACCCGCCCCCCTCCCTTTCCCTACCTCGCTCCTCATCTACCTTCTATCTCTCTCTCTCTCTCTCTCTCTCTCTCTCTCTCTCTCTCTCTCTCTCTCTCTCTCTCTCTCTCTCTCTCTCTCTCTCCCCCTCCCTCCCTTCACTCTACCTCTTCTCTCTCTTTCCTTCATGCCTCTCTCTCCCCTCAGTGGTCACGGTATGTTTGCGGAGAGCCCAGCTGACCTGTTTCATTTACGTCAACGACATCATTAGCTAGCTTTATGTTCGTCACTCTACAACGAGGACGCGGCGTGTAAATGTCTCATCTGTCTGTAAAATGAGGACGTTGCCGCTGTCACTCAGAAAGTTGCGGTGTATTTAATCATTTTGTTAAAACGGCGTCTTTTGTTTTGTTTTGTTTTGCTTCAATTTTGGTTTTGTCTCGTGTACAGTAGGAGTGACACTCGTTGAGAAGTGTGAAGAGATGTTCGGCTCAGCAGGATAAGACAACAGGCCCTTTTCTGTCAACACTGGTCTCCTCCCACCCCACCTCTTTCTGTCTGTCATCGCTTGCTGGCTCTAGCCGCCGTTTACCCACTGATAAAGCATGACAAAAGTGACAGGATTTTGCTTTGCAAATAAGAATTTGTTGCGTAAAGTCGTCCAATGGCTTAGCTACTGTTCTCTGTTGGTCTGTGTGTGTGTGTGTGTGTGTGTGTGTGTGTGTGTGTGTGTGAGTGTGTGCACGCACCCGCGTGCGTATGTGCACTCATGCTTTTGTTAATGTGCACATACCTGTCCGTTTGTCATTGTGCAGCCGTGCCTTTGTGTACTGTATGTGTGTGTACATAATATCCATCTGTCAAAGTGTGTATGTGTGAGTGTTGAGGGGGTGTTATGGTACACAGGGCCCCATGGTAAGGGTCCCTGGCTGCCCGGAACGCAGCATCAAATTCCCCCCTGCACTGTTCCGTGTGCCATATTACCAGGGGCGTAAACCTAGCCGGGCTGCAGGAGCCCGGCTAGATTACACAGCTAACATGGACACCTGTCTGTAGATTAACAACTCCAGAGCTGAGCCCGGGGACAGGGCACTGGGGTTGTGTGTGTGTGTGTGTGTGTGTGTGGGTTTATGTGTTCGTCTGCCAACGTATGTACTCTGCATTTCTTGGTACAGACATATGACCCTGTGTGTGTGTGTGTGTGTGTGTGTGTGTGTGTGTGTGTGAGCTCTCTCTCTCTCTCTCTCTCTCTCTCTCTCTCTCTCTCTCTCTCTCTCTCTCTCTCTCTCTCTCTCTCTCTCTCTCTCTCTCTCTCTCTCTCTCACACTGTGTGTGTGTGTGTGTGTGTGTGTGTGTGTGTGTGTGTGTGTGTGTGTGTGTGTGTGTGTGTGTGTGTGTGTGTGTGTGTGTGTTGGGTTTATGTGTTCATCTGCCAACATATGTACTCTGCATTTCTTGGTACAGACATACTGTATGACCCTGTGTGTGTGTGTGTGTGTGTGTGAGAGAGAGAGAGAGAGTGAGAGTGTGCGCGTGTGCTTGCAAGTGTTAGTGTGTGTGTGTGTGTGTGTGTGTGTGTGTGTGTGTGTGTGTGCGTTTGGTCATGTCTTTGTTTCCATCTTCCCAACACTGTGTTCTTTGTATTTGAGGTCACTGGCACTGTGCATCATGTGCTCAGTCATCGGGGCCGTGTGTCCCTATACGTGCACCCAGTGTAGGCTAAATTAAGCCCAGCCGTATACTCCAGGGATAATTAAAGACGCAAAGGAATTAACCACTCCGGCCTCTGATTGGACCGCCGGCTAATCACGCTGCATGCGATTGGTCTGTTGGAACGGAGGACTTGGATTTGATTAGGATCTTGTTGTGGTGTTGTTGCAGCAGTCAGTCTCTGGGGGATGTCATGGTTACCCATGCAGGCAGAGGAGAACCCTGTGGAATAGGAGTTCTGTACAAACTGTGCCGTGTTGGACAGGCGGCACTTGGGTTTGCTTAAAGGCTCATGCAAGTCAAGTGCCTCTGTTTTGTGGCATTGCTGAGCAAAAAGTGCAAAAAGTACACAGTGAAAAAAGTACGAGTGTGTTTCCCAAACCTTTCAGCTGTGACCAAAAATAACTATCTATTACTCTATTAGAAATAGTGAAAATAGCCGATCTACACAATTATGAGCCTGCTATTTTCATTATTTCTTAATTTCTTTTTACATTTATGGATTTGTATTATTTTTTGAACATTTCTGAAATTCTTTTGAATAATGTTTTATAATGTTTTATTTATTTATCTTCTGAAAACTTTACATTTTTTTAATTTGGGAAAGTCTTTTGAAATAAATATTTTTAAATATAGGAGTTGTAATAAAATGGGATATTTACTCACGGCCCATAAAAATGGGACACATTTGTTTGGGAAACGCTGATTTATACCACCCTTTGCATCAGCTTTTCACATGAATCCAGTGCATTGCATATTTCACTCTGGTCATTAGGCAATGCCATCGCGTTTGGTACACTGGTGTCATGGAGTTCAGTTATGAAAGCAGATGCAGATAGTTGCCTCAATATTTTTTGGAGCACTTTTTCCCTTGCATCACTCCTGCCAGGCATGTCACCGTGGCTGATGCAAGGCCGCTTGCACTGCATTGCACTTACAGTAGCGAAACAGAAAGCGTATACGGCTTCGCCACACGCTGCAATACTCCCACCCCTCTCAGTCGCGCAGAGCAAAAAGAAAAACTTGCTTTCATCTCTCTCTGATCACAGAGACAGCTTCCAGTCTAACAGGTACGGGCACAGATCACGCAGCCACGGTTAATTATTAGTGTTGAGGCTTGCCAAGACCCCCTCTGGCAGCCCGCCCTGTCCATGCTGTAACCGTGAACTCAATTAGACGGCATTCATAATTAAATTCCTTATCAAATCAGATGAAACTGTTGACAATGATGATGATACTTTGTCAGATCAGTTCAGCAGCAGGGATCTCCATTTGCAATAAAACTGAGAAATAAATCAATTGATTTAAGACAAGAAACAAAGGAACGATGCCAGCAAGGACCCATGTTCTTACATTAACACAGAGAATTTTTCTGTGAAGGAGAGAAATAAGTATGGCACAGCAGAGCTAGAGCCTGTCTTCTTCCTGGTAGAATTCCCCCCTCTCTTTAACATGTTGAGGAGTTCTATACTGACTCTGAGCTCATTTGAATTCCACATTGGGCGCGTACAGATAAGCAGGCTAGTCTGGCTGTAAAGAGCTAGAGCGGTACGCTGATAATATCATGCGTTATCCGTGTCCTGGAACACACACGGACTTACACGCAGGCGCAATCACGCGCATGCACACACACACACACACACACACACACACACACACACACACACACAGACACACACACACACACACACACACACACACACACACAACGCACAGAGACTCATAAAAACACGGAGAGATCAATCTGCCATGCTTTTATGATACAAGAAGGACAAACGTATAAACTTTAAATATCGGAATGCACAAGCAGTCTCAAGTGAGTCTATCGGATATTTCCCTTAAAGGAAAGACAATCGCACCAACTTGATACATGCACGCATACACAAAACGCTCATCTCATTCATGCACATGCACATTTTAAATACACACACATTGAACAAAAGGAGAAGGCACACCGTCTTGATGCAGCCAACATAATTCAATAATAGAGCGGTCAATAAATAACAACGTTTCGGCCTATGTGGCCTTCGTCAGGTATCACCTGACGAAGGCCAAATTTTATTTGGGAGCATCAAGGCGATGTGCGGACCTTCTCCTTTTGTTCACAGTTTATCTAGTTTCATCCAGCACCCGTCGAAATGTTTGGATGTGCGTACACCCGTTATAAATACACGCACATTCTCATATCTCGTATTGACACACTACCAACGTGCGTGAGGCAATCTCGTCCCATTTAAAAAAAAGTATGTGACCATGTCTTCACACACACAAATGTCGCTCTCCTCCTTGACGACCCCAGGATACTAGCGGGCAGCCATGTTTTCATTCACTGCATGGGAATGCCTGTGTGCTTCCGGGCTAATCAGACTCTTGCTCATGTGACATACTGACAGAATGTCTGTGGTGACACTGAACTCACTGGGGGGATGTAAACAAGTTCCAGGGTCTATATTGCTCTTCCTTCCCTCCTGATATGCTGCCAGGGATGACGCCATTGTACTCTACTGTAGCGCACTGCACTGTAGTCACTACAGCACAGTACAACACACTGCAATTTACATTTAGGCATTTAGCTGAGACTCTTATTCAGAGCGAATTACAAATGCAAGATCGGAGTAAACGTCATGAATCCTAGTCAACAAACGACAGGGTAAATGGTCATGAAAATAAGATAATGAAGTGCTACATATTTCTTTGATACCAGGTTAACATTAAACGTAGCATCTGTTCAACATGGAACGGCGTAGCTCTAATGTGCATCTCGGACTTCATATGGCCAGCCTACTGTATGACGTCATATACTGTATATATGACATCAGTTGTCTATGATATATCTACGACGTATGATTCCAAATTTGGGGCGAGGTTTCAGCTAGAGCCCTTTGGGTGTTTGACCCCCCTCATTCCCACCCTCCCATTCTTCTCCTTCCCATCCTCTTCCTACCTGAAAGCCCCCCACCCCAAATAACCCCTCCATAGCACCCCCCAGTGTGCAGGAAGGGGAGTGGGGTGGATCATGTCCTGAAGGTAATAGGGGACCATGCTGCCCTTGATTGTACTGGACTGTAAAGTAATGTATTGTAGGTCCTGCACTTTCTTTCCCATTATAAATCTTTTTTTACAACAGTCATAGGGGCCATTGTCACTTAAATGTCATTGATTGTATGGGGCTTTAAAAAACTCCAGCGATGGATGTGGGACGATAAGAGTTTGGACAAGAATGGAAAGTGGTCCCATGTGGCTTTAACCACTTAAAGTATATAGGGTTTAAGTCTTAAACCCTATATACTTTGTTGGCCGGGGTCCCCCAGGGGCCTGTACTTGTCTTGGTCCCCTCCTTATACTTACACGAAATCTCTGCCTAAAATAGCCGATCTACAAGTTCACAACGTGTCGTGTTGTGCAACGTGTTGTAAGCTTGTAGATCCTCATGCCCAGGATTGGGACACTGGCTTCCATGTGGTTAAAAGATGTTTTTGTATGTGTGCACAGTTGCACACAGTGTTTGTTGTGCCTTAACCCATTAAGAGCAACGTGTCATTTTAGATTTCTTTGGCGATTCAAATTCATTTTTTGAAAAAGTTAGGATTTAGAAGACATTTGTAGACGCGTTCCTGGATTGAATGGGTTAAAGATTTATTTCAAAGTGTTTCGCTTTACTCAGCTTAAAGTGACTTGAGATCGGTGGGACACTGCGTCGCTATCAGAGCACATGAGAGAGTCGTGGAGGTTATTGTTGATTACAGATGCTGACTGTCTCTCTCTCTCTGTGTGTGCGTGTGTGGGTGTGGGTATGTGTGGGGGTGTGTGTGGGGATGTGTGCGCGTGCGAGTGTGTGGCCTCTTGCGGTTGATTTGTGTGTCTTTGAGTTAGAAATGTGTGTGTGTACACTAATTCAACATGTACGTGCCCATGTCACCCTACACCTGTGAGGATCAATATAATTGACTGAAGGCCTGTCAATGTCCTCAGTCAATTATTGTTCCCGGCATAATTACAATCCCCCTTCCTGTGCTCACAGCTTGCCTACATTCTCCACTGCTCTGACATTTGATCACAGACACATTTCAAGCAAATTATAAGTTTACACAAATAACATCAACAAACAATGGCTGTTATTTGAAGGCGACTCACCCCTGGCACCGATGCTGTGTGCAGTCAGCTGTGAACACCTGCCAAACATTCAGTAGCTGGAGGAGATATTCTTTAACGTGATCAAATCAGGTTCTTTATAAAACAACAACTCGGTTCTTTTATAGCAAACCTAATCTCTCAAAACAGATTATCTTTTACCGAATTGTTTCACATGATTGTAGCAAATCAAATGTTTCTTCTGTATTTCATTTAAAAAATGAGTATATGTAATATAAAATATATGAGTACTACAGAGCCCCTGTCTGACAAGGTTCTGTTTTCACCAGCGGCCACCTTGACATGCGTCTAACTTAATTTTAGATTGCGAACGCAATCCTGCTAACTCTGTTTCTATGGTGTGTGGTTTGTTTTCCTGGGGGCTCAGAGATCTGAACAGATTTGATTCTTTATTCCACCGGTAAGCACACTCATTTTCACAATGCTTTTATTCTTTTGTTACACTGAAGTTTGTTCCTAATCCACCATTGCCTGTGGGGATTTTTGTGTCATTCCAAAATGGAAAGACATCCTGTGACATAACAATTGATAGGACAAACATCAAACATCAGTGTTACTAATTCCCAGACAGCCGGACCATTCACTGTGTCATTCATTCCCCTATTTTCTCTCTGCATTTTCTTTCTCTCTCTACTGTAACTATCAATTAAAGGCTTACATAATATACAAGTTGTATAACAGTACTTATGGCTAACTACCGTACACAGTCCTTGTATGACATCTAACCCCTTAAACTGTATGCTTCGTTGACCGGGGTCCCCCAGGGGTCTCTCCTTGTCCCCCTCATTTTTTCCCTCTACACCAAATCTCTTCGTGGAAAATAGCTCATCTACAAGCTTGCGACGTGTGTTGAACTTGTAGATCTTTTCGCGGAATGTTCGCCTATTTCCGCTGAATGTTATGTTCCGCTATTATGACATGACCCCAGGGCAGGGACTGACCTGGAGGTGTCGATGGATGTACTTACACTTAATGATCTTTCCATGTATCGTATGTACAGTATACGGGGTGTGTGTGGCACATTGGACATGAGCTCCTCCATGCCTCGCATGGCTAACATTTATGATGTCATGCCTGCACTGTCCGGCGGTCCACTCACACGTTTAAACCTCGACCAAAAATAGTAGGTGTCATCTAAGATCAGCACGTCGGCCTGGCGGGGGTCACGTTCAAGAACACTCAACCGCGACGAACACAAGCCTGAACTAATCGGTGTGTGTGTGTGTGTGTGTGGGGGGACGGGGACGTTCATCAGCACAACCGTTATCCGCTTGTTTTGCTCTCAATCTTGTTTTTGCTCGCAATCATGTTGCCGATAACCTTCTTAGGCAAACAAAACCCCTCGTGCTTGAAATTATATTATGCAAATACATAATAGCCCTGCCTGCGGGAATTTGCTTGTTAATTTACATGGCATTGATTTATTTGTGTTCTGGGTTTATGGCACTGTCAAAAATGTTCAGTGGCAAACTTAAAGACTTGCGTTGGGACATTAACATCAAAATGGGTTAAAAATGCATTAGCCTACTGTTGCTGAGAAATTCCAGAGTCATGGGACTTGTGGGTTAGTGTGCCCTCTAGTATGTTTTGCTAGAGGGAGTTGGCTAGCTTTCATCCAGTGGCATGCTTTCCCCCTCCTAGCTTAGCCTGTAATTTACACAATAGTGGGACAGGCAAGGGAACAAAGTGGCCATTAGCTCATGGGGACGTATGGGACGGGATGGGACGGCCCCAGCTGTAGCCCTATACACTGACAAATCTTCGATGCTAACTTAGCTCAGAGAGTGTAAACATGGACCCAAAATGGACCATTTGTGTTTATACACAGAGTTAACACTGAGGGTTTTACTGTGTAGCATGTGCGTCCAAACAATAGGCTACTGTGGCACTCTAAACATAGGATAGGGGCCTTGCTCAGTGGTTGCTCTCGATATATTTTGCTGGACTATTTAGGGCTCAGTTGTATTGTTATTTCTGTTTCTGGATTGCACACTTCAAAGCAGCGAGTCGCCAGATAAAAAAAAGTTGCCTCTATTTTTTGGGTGTTAATTTGCCAGGCATTATCCTCAAGGACATTTTGTACTGGTGCTGACTCCTGTTTTGGATCGCCGGCGGTTGCGCCACTAACCCACCGTTCACTGTGGTGCTTGCAAAAGCTATGCTCTTTGCTATCATTTACAGTCATGAAGCCATGGCCTTATTAAATCCTATACCGTGTTAAAAATAGCACAGAGTCTCATACACAGGGCTCTGTAACTTGCCAGCCTGGCAGTTACCTGTTAAGTCGCCATGTCAAACATAACATGTCAGTCACCCTGCAAAAACCATTGTCAAGAAGAAAAAGTCACAGGTGGAAAGGCTGGCTGCGGTCCAATCAGGACAGGCTGGGCGGGGATAGCAGGAGAGTGCAAGAGGCCCGCAGAGAGTGTAGAGATAGTATAGAGAGAGGGACAGACAGAGAGAGAGAGAGAGAGAGCAAGGGCAGGAGGAGGAGGAGGGTGTGTATGTATGTGTGTGTGTGTGTGTGTGTGTGTGTGTGTGTGTGTGTGTGTGTGTGTGTGTGTGTTCGGGTCCCTAGCCAGGGAGCTAAACTTAGCACTGCTGGCAGAGGTGTCAGTGTACAGTAGACTCTAAGACAGAGATAGAGACAGACATCCACAGAGAGAGAGAGACTGGATGTGTGCGTGCGCTGTTCAGCAGCCAAACACACAGCTACGACCGCAACTACAACTACTTCTGCTGCTCCTCCGCCATGCATATTCTGCACTCGCACTGCGTCATCAGGTCAGGGTGAAATCATATTTCACTGTTAAAGAATGTCATATTACCGTCGCTGTTATGTCTCCCTTGTTATGTGTGTCTCTTGCACGCTCTGCGAGTAGCGCGACTTGTTTGCCTGCTCCACACACTCGCAGTGTTCCAAGCATAGAATTACTCCTCTCCGTTTGTGTGTGACTGTGTCCACATCTGTTTCTTTTTATCTGCATGTATGTGTTGTGTTTATGTCCATGGGTGCTTTAAGTTGCGCTGGCAGAGTGCATGGTGCAACAGGCAGGACTTTGCACACTCACACAAGTATGTCGCAATACATCCAGTGTCAGTTTACAAGCTGAAAATCCAAAAGAGCCGGAGACTTGCCCTGGCTCGTAAACGTCAAAAAAAGTTGAATGCATGTTTTCGTCTATGAACTTGTCTTCTTTGCGCTGCGTGGCAGCACGTTCCCCCCTGGCCGCGTGGTCCAATTTAAAATCCTGCCAGGCTGTGAAGCGTTCTTACATAAGCACCCAAAGTCTAACAGAGTGGGCTGCAGGGTTGTGTTGTTTTGGGAGTTTTTTTTCTCCACACTTGACAGAGCACTGCTTCAAAGTTTCATGTACTGTAGTTACAAGAGGTGGATCGCTTGACACTGCACGTGCACAAACTCCACAACAAATGCAGCCAGGCATCACCTCTGCACTGTTGCTGAACTGACTGATACATGCCAGCAAGGATTTCTGTTTTTATTGGACTTTTCCTTTTTTCCCCTCTTCTCTCCTGTGGGTGCTATTTGACTTACCTAACACTCAGGTCTTGTACAGTAATCTCTCAAGCAGAGCAAGGGAAATTATTTATGTTCTCTTTGAGATGAAGATGAGGAATGGTCTCTGTCTCTCTATGTGTACAGTATATATATATATAAACATATACAGTATATATCCTTCGCTCTCTCTTTCACTGTCTGAATGAGAGAGAAATATCTTTCAAAAGACTTTCATTAACTTAAAGCTATTTGAGGGTTGACTCAGCGTGCGTGCGTGCGCACATGTATGTGTGTGATGACTTAGTCTTCCTATCATCAGTGTGTTCATCATGGGCCATCTAATGCCTGGATAAGTAGGAAAACACTCCCAGCGTCTGACAATCTCACTTGGCCTTGACGGGGTCGGGACACAGGGTGTTGTGAGGTGATAGGTGACAAGGAGCTGGGAAGGAGGAAACAAAGCATAGTCAGGGAGGACAAGAGCAAAGACAGGTCCTGTGTGTATGGGCTTCAACATGGGCGTCAACCTGTCAGTTACCTGACAGGTTGGCGGTGTTGCCCCCAGCGATGGTGCGTGACTCTGTTTGATGATGGGGCCGGGAGGGAGCAGAGAGAGACAGTTGCCTTATTTTTCTACCTTATTTTTCCTGGCAGTGTGCCATCATCCCCACCCTGTCATTCTGCCCTGGCAGCTTCTCAGATGCTTTCTCTCTCAGCCACACCAACATGCACTTTTTGTCCATAAAAATGAAAAACAAGCAAACAAACAAAGAAACGTAGCGTGTCAATCAGTTGCCGTGGATCGCTGTCTCTCGCTGTCCACCTTTGCTGGATCGAGTCTGATTGATGCCAGATGTTCGGGTCCGATCCTGATTTCGGAGAGTCCTAGACCAACAATTTCCGATGTCTTGACCGATATTTAGTAAAAAAATAAAATTAAAATAAACTTCAATATATGAAAATAACATTTAACTTTAATGATACAATGTACAAGCAAGTAAATATAAAATACACATAAACTGAACCTCATTTTATTTAGGCCCTATTCAAGAATTTTCTGAGCTACAAGCTAAATAGGAACGCCAGGTTGAAAGTGGTTAAAAATCAGGACACTTCAGCTGCATAATTGCTGATGATGTTGTCAAATAAGTTGAATAATGGCCGATATTTTGGCCAAACTGATATCTGTCGGGCTCTAGTGTTCAGGTGCCCTCTTTAGGTCTCATGTCCAATCACCACCACGTTTGTCTACTGTCTAGTATGGGTAATTTTTGCCCTGGGTTGGGCAAATCCCAAAACTCACAAGATCGACACGGAGACACAGAAAAACAATACAGTAGTGACAGCAGAACTTTTACTCAACAGGGCTTTATTATGCAGCTCATAATCCCACTGATGCATTCTCAAAAGGGCAAAGGCAAGCTTAAGAACAAGTCAGTGTTGCAGTTCGAGTCAAGGTAGAACACGAAGTGCGGATGCAGTTGGCATTTTGGCTCAATATCCTTAACTGCCAAATTGAGCAGGCATTTATATCCTCCCAGGGCACATGTTGCTTGCCAGCAAGAAATATCCAAGCATGCTCCGTTATAAGGTGAAGTGGGTGCTCCCCCGGGTCATTTAGAAGCATTAATGAGGCCAGACATAATATTACATTGTTCAATCAATGAAAGTCTCCTCCCTGGAGAAAAACAACTCCATAACATCTGTTCATCATGCCTTTTAAAAACAATGCAATTTGCTGGAGAACCACTGCAGATAGAGAAAAAAGTTCAGCTTTACAGAAAATGATAAAAACTGGTTAGAGCGTTGACACTTCAGGCATTTTACAATGTATTTCCAATAGCTTTTCTTGGTCCCAAGATCATAAGAAACAGTCTACTGTATGTGAAGGGAGCAAAGCCAATGTTACAATTACAAGTTTAAGAGACAATATTGGCTTCTAACAGGACATTGACAGACCTGCGGTGGGTGTATGACATTACTCCCTGTAGATACGACTGTGAAATGTTTTCAACATTATTCATTCAGGCAGACCAATTAGGAAGACATTGTTGTTACCAGCAATAGGAGGTTGTTACAGTTCGTGGGGAGGCCAACGCACATGCAGTCACATACCCGCAAGCTACCCAGTGTGACCGCAAATTGTTGTGCTGTCGGCCACTGAGGTTCCGTGCCTTGCTCAAGTGCAATTTGACAGTGTCTGGCGGAGGAAGGGGTAGCGGGGGTGTCAGTTGTCGATTTCCTTACACTCATACCCCCCCCCTCCCCCCCATCACCAGTCTGGGATTTCTAACAGGCACACATCCGCAAAAGCCTGTTTAAGCCGAAGAACGGCCCGGGCTCTGAGAAGAACCTACTTTTCGCCTGTAATTGCCCAATTCCCAAGTGAAGGACGTCCCTGTAACTTGCTTACTGAGCAAATGCAACCTATAGCCCGGTACATTCTATCTCAGCAGAGCATGCCCATGTTTTATTGATGGCGCTATAATGGAGTGCAGCTCCGTCTCTGAGCGGCGGCATTAAAGAGCTGGGGGCCGATCAGCAGCAGTCTGAGAGTACAGAGCAGCACAGCCCAGGGGAGTCTGCACACATCCTCCTGTACCGCACTAATAGACAACACTCTCTCCCTCACACCGCCTCTCTCTGTCTGTCTCATTCTCTCTTTCCAGCCACTGTACTTTCATGCTTCCCAGTGGGGAACAGGCGGTCAGCTAAGAGCACCTCTCTGGGCTCTGCACACCTCTCGTGTGTGTGTGTGTG
Organism: Gymnoscopelus microlampas; assembly: GCF_963454915.1. Lineage (NCBI taxonomy): Eukaryota > Metazoa > Chordata > Actinopteri > Myctophiformes > Myctophidae > Gymnoscopelus > Gymnoscopelus microlampas. The sequence goes on along the minus strand of NC_139951.1, from coordinate 30,253,168 downwards.
TGTGTGTGTGTGTGTGTGTGTGTGTGTGTGTGTGTGTGTGTGTGTGTGTGTGTGTGTGTGTGTGTGTGTGTGTGTGTGTGTGTGTGTGTGTGTGTGTGTGTGTGTGTGTGTGTGTGTGTGTGTGTGTGTGTGTGTGTGTGTGGCCACTGTGCAGGCTTCAATTAGGCAGAGAGAGAGATAGAGAAAAAGAAAGGCAGCGGTTGATGCCACCAACACCTATGTCACCCGTGTCACTTACTGTGTGTGTGTGTGTGTGTGTGAAGTCCATTCACTAATGTAATTATTTTTCTTTCTTCCTGTCTCTTCTCAGGTGGCTCGATGGCCCGAAGAGGAAGAGGAAGAACAGCCAGTGTTCGGTGAAGAGTGTTACTGGTGAGCACCTGACTCCAAGCACTTTCTATTGAGAGAGAGAGAGAGAAAGAGAGAGAGAGAGAGAGAAACACTCTATGCTCCACACGTCTCTAAAGTGGCCACTACAAACAAAAACAAAACCCCTTCTATCTCACCTGAAGTGGCAGAATGGCAGGGTTTAATAGATCACAGCCTTTTACTGCAGCGAGTGTCTCCATTGAAAAACGATTTCACTTCCCACGCAGAGCCGTCCCTCGCTTGCTACAAATGTACTATTATATCGCCTATTTGTTCCATTTGCACACCCAGAGCAATATGTTACACATTCAGCATGCATGTCCTCTATACATTCTGTAGATGACATACAGACAGTATGTGGTACTTATGCTATCAATATACACTTATGTATATCATTCTACAGATGTCTGGGTTACATAACTTATCGGTCCTTGCTGCATTAATACCGACGCTACGCTGTGACTGCAATCTGAAATTGTTGTCTATTTTGTTCATTTCTACATACTACTCCTTCATTGTGACTGTACTTTTGTCAAGCGTATTGATATAAGTACATTTACAGTACATGTACCATATTGGCAACTGAACTGACCAGATAAAGTGCCCCTCCAGTATTTATTTTTAGCATTTTTCAGCTGTTTAATGTTTTCCAGTGCCAACCTATAGTGTAATAATACATTGATTCCAGAAGCACTATTGACCATTTTGGAAAAATAATTGCATTTTGAATTCTACATTTAAGAATTTAAGCTCCTCTTGAAACAGCATTTGGCTAAAAGTGATGTATGTTTTTCCCGATCTCATAGACTGGAGGGAAGGTCGCGCTGCGACTGCCTAGATGGTTGTCAAATGTCCTCAATGTTAATTTATCCACTTGTAAACCAGTGGTTCTCAACCTTTTCTGGATCAGGTCCCACTTGAAAACCGTTCATAGGCTCATGAGACCACTTAATTGGTCAGATGGGTGCATTTTGGGTAGGTGCATTTTATTACATTTTCCCCCAAGGCTTTAAAGAAAAGATACCATGATTTTTTTTTAATTATGTTTTTTCAAATATTTATGTTATATTATCAGTCAAATCTTATTGTTTTGCCAATTATTTGGGGGCCCACTGGCAATACCCTCGTGGCATGTTCAGAACCACTGGGGTAAACTCCCTTTCACTTTCTGTTCTCATCAGCCTAGTCCGGCTGGTTGCCATAGCAGCATGATGTACAGTACTGTATGTACATTTACAAACCACAACGCTATGCGGCTCGGTGAGAAAATTACCAGGAGAACAGGAAGTCAAATTGTCTTTCGTGACACGTTGTGAGCTTGTAGATCTGCCATTTACTAAGTATAAATAAGGCTTTAGCTGCCACTCCTGCTCAGTTTGTGAAAGCCGCGGTACCTGACTCACCATCACCTTGTTTACATTGTGCTCCCGATGTGTAACCTGAGCAGAATGAGCAGAAAGAGGTAACGTAGCGCACAGCCTTTCATTGGCAAACCAATGTCTTCCGCTCCGCTCGCTTTCTTCTCTGATGCGGCACCCGTGTCTGACAGACAACTCCTAAATCCCACGAGCCAGGGGGTAGCAAATACATTTTAAACAGACGGCGAGAGAAGGAGGGAAAGAGAGAGGCAGCCAGAAGAATTGAGACGAGAAAATATTCAAGGCGCCAGTGGGGTGTTCAGCAGTGGGTAGCATCTGCGGGGTAAAACGTATGCGTTCATATGCATCTGTCATCGTGCCAGTGATGGGGCTAACCAGTCAGAAAGCCCCAAATGCCTCCCCCGCCCCCTTTTTACATTCCCAGCATGCACTCTGCCTTCCGGTGCACTCGCCTGCCGTTGCTTGAAGCGTACGCTCACTGCTACGCTACATTTGAGAGGTGGAAAATATGTCTGTCTGAGTCGCTGTCATCGAGGTATTATATACGGCCCACTTACCTTGACCTTAATGATGTCATTAGATATCCTTCAATACAATTTTACACGTGGGACTGCTTGGCTGGTTTTTGAAGCCTTTTTCGGACAGAATTTAAACAATCTCATGGGCAGATGGTTGCTTTTCTTTCACTTACTTTACTCCTACCATTTTTACAGCCACCAGATTTTCTGGGGATGAGGCTTATTGCTATGGATACTATTACCAATGCATATTCAGATTGGAACACATAAATGATAATAAAAAAAGAATCACATTTTCTGTGCACACTATATACTTTGTTAATTTGTGAGCAACATTTATTATTTTCTGAAAACTTAGGTTAGGATTTAGAAGGCATTTTTAAAATTGGCCTCATGTCTAAATGGGTTAAACACAACTCTTGCCTTGCTTTCTCTTGAGAATCAGGAGGTATCGTTAATATTATTACCCTCAGTCAAACATGAACAAACAATAAACAGAAAATCTGCATTAAGACATTCGGTCTGGGAAAGTGTGGAGCATTTGAATAGAAAATGTGTAGGCCCTGACAGACGGTCCAGCATGGTCTGGTAATGGAAGTTGGCAGACCTTTGGCACTGGCAGTCATGGGAGGAGCACAGTGGTCCTGGGCACACAAAGAGCTTGTGTCTGACACTGGCACTTTCAAACTCTTGGCCCCCAAAGGCTAGTGTGCAAAACGTTCATTATGCAAGGAATAATTGACGGGTAGCCGGTCATTATTGATAAATAAATTCCGACAGGGTGATTAAGCCGGGTGATTAGGCACGGCTACTTGATAAATAAATTAATACATTGACCCAAAAGTAACAACAAAACTAAGTATTTCCTTGCTTGCGGCAATGAAAGTGTTGCGCTGGACGGACGCGGTCGCTTTGGAAAACAAGGAGGAGTTGATCAGATAGAATAGTTTTTTGGTTGCTGCATTGTGTATTTCTCGCTTCAAATGTTTTCAATAACATTCTTGAGAGCAATGTTTAGTTGTCAATGACATGGTGTGTTTGTTTACATGGCTGTCATATTGGATACAGCATAAAATCAAGCAGCGCAGGTTGATATGAGCAGGTGCTCTGAGTCTTTGATTAGACAGCGGTCTGTTATTGAGCTCATCGGTCATTATCCAGAAATAACACACCGCTGAATTCAGCGATTGACCAATCAGAATCAAGCATTCAACCACGCCATGTAATAATATTGTTTATTTTCATTAAGTTTTAAGTTGTTCAGTCTGCTTTGCCCTGGGACTGATTCGTCATCACAGGAAAATGTATCTCTTATGTCATATGTTTCTTTTTTTTTTTAAACAATGACAAAAAACTATGAAGTGTATCTGAAGAAGGAGGCCACATCATGACTTAATTGTTGCAAAGACATTTATATTTTCTTAATTCTCACTTCATCTAACACACTCTGAATCGGTGGCCTGATTACTTGGCAGAGTCATTCATGGGAGGGTCCCTGGCCACAGGCAGAGAGAGAGACAGAGAGAGAGAGAGAGGGCTGCAGCCATATTGATTTTGGGCTCAGCTTCCAAACAACAGCCCCCACAGACTGGCACAGGATCAACCAGGCAGCGTCTGGCCTGGCAGACCTCCTGCCAGAGATGACATATATTACATCCACCATCCACCTCTTCCCTCATTTCTTCTCCCCCTCTCCCTCTCTATTTTTCACTCTCTCTCTCTGGTCTGATCTCTTACCCTCCTTCCTCTTCACCTCCTCTTCACCTCTTCTCCTCTCCTCTCCTCTCTTCTCCGCCTTGCCCATCCATCCTCCAACTCTGTTTGTAGTTGAGCCAAGGGCAGGGTCTAACCGACATTGCCAGGCAGGACTCATGCGGAACCTTTATCCCCACGCACACGCACACACACACACACACACACACACACACACACACACACACACACACACACACACACACACACACACACACACACACACACACACACACACACACACACACACACACACACGCGCGCGCGTTTGAAATCACAGACAAGCAAAACAAATAATATAGGACATACATGTGTGGATAAATGTGTACACACAGAGAGTGAGACCCACGTTAATGTACTTGCAGGTAAATGCATTAAAGACATGTACTGTACACTCGTCTACAGTTTTCCCTATGACGTCCCTTTAGTGTCCAAAGATGTACCAGTGGCTGTCCATGTGTTTGTGTGGGCATGCACTTTGTGTATTTTTGTGCAAACGTGCATTGTAGCGTCTCCTCCCTCTGCCCGTTTCCCAGCTATATATTACAGTAAATGGCTGGCAATGAGCTGTTTCCTGTGTCTCTGCGCTCACTCAGGCTCACTCAGTCCTCTTCTCGTCCGCGTCGGAAAAGAACAGGCTGTCCTATTCCTGAGGCAGAGGGAAGGATAGACTTTGAAAAAAGAGAGAAAAGGAGAGAGGGAAAAAACGAGAAGACAGTCAGAGAGAGTGCAGGAAGAGATGTAAAGAGAGAAGGAGAGAGAGAGAGAGAGAGACGTGCTATGGATGGAGAGCACTGTGCGAGGGAGAGAGAGAGGGCGGAGTAGAGACGAGCATCAGAGAGATATACAGAGACACGTTTCGGGATGCTCTCCTCAAAACGTGCACACCTTTTGTTATGCCACAGCATGCTGGAATTGAAACAAGACATGAGAACAACTGAGAGAGAACATTTGCTGTTGTGCTTTAGATGCTAGATGATAGAACGGTGAAGTGGTTCACCTAACATTTATTCCAATCAAGTGAATTGGACTGAATTGAGCAGAGGGGGAAACTTGTTGTAATATTCTATGCTGTTTCACCAAACAGCATAGAGAATTAAGCTGCCTCTTTTTACTCTTTTCATCTCTTCTTTCTTCTTTCCACTCTCCCCCTAATTTTTTTTTTACTCTGCTTTTCTTTTCTTTCATGTATAGGCGGCAAAATAAACTAATTTTTAATGTGATGAAATGTTGCATACGCCACCACAGACTTTATGGGCTCTCCCCTGGTCCAAACATAACAGCAGAAGTAGAATGAGGGAAGTGGAGGTTCGGCCGTTTCTGTCGGGCTCGTGAGCGGAGAAGAGAGCATAAATTGCTATGCTCCTCACATTAGTATCCCGCACGTTCTTTGTCGCAAATTTATCGCAATCTTTCCAAATGCAGTCCCTTTCCTCTTGATGTGCAGTTCCCTTCAGTTCGGTTCAGTTGATCTCTGCAACACTTTCGATCCATTCCAACTCGTTTCCGTTCAGTTCTCTGCCATTCTGTTCAGAGCGGTCCAATTCAGGATGCAGTCTGATGCAGTCACCTCCTGTGCCATTCCCTTGAATTCCCCTTTTTTACCCCATTGACATTGAATTGAATTCGACCCTCGTTCCCATGTCGAGTTTTAAAAAGAACAACGATGATGATTTAAGGATTAAGCATGCGCTTTCTGAATCAAAACCCCCGAAATATCGCTTTACAAAGGGGCGTCACAGATAAAGGTTGCATGTTATTTGAATGAGGGAACGGCCTGTCCTGACTTCCATGTGATGAATGTCCCCAGGGCACACATCATGAGGTCTCTTTATGTATGGAACTGCCGTGTGTGTGTGTGTGTGTGTGTGTGTGTGTGTGTGTGTGTGTGTGTGTGTGTGTGTGTGTGTGTGTTGTGACACTGCAAGCTGGTTGTGTTATCGCAGTGCAGTCATTCTCTTGCTAAATGTTGAGAATGTTGATTGGTTTCATCTATTTATCGTTATCTGCAACTAATTTAGATTCATTCTGCACGTAACGTGTGTGTGTGTGTGTGTGTGTGTGTGTGTGTGTGTGTGTGTGTGTGTGTGTGTGTGTGTGTGTGTGTGTGTGTGTGTGTGCTGCGTCTAAGAGAGAGTAAGATACAAAGAGGACAAAGTGACTGATAAAGAATCTACATAGCTTTATATCAATTCTTAAGTTATGTCACCTCTGACCTTTCTCTCTCTCTCTCTCTCTCTCTCTCTCTCTCTCTCTCTCAGGGTACATCCCCAGCTACTTGGAGAAGGATGAGCCTTGTGTGGTATGCGGGGACAAGGCCACAGGCTACCACTACCGCTGTATTACCTGTGAGGGCTGCAAGGTGAGGGTGCACGTACACACATTGCACACACAGACACATTCTGTACAATGTGAGCACAGATACTTATACTCACAGACAGTGGTGGAAAAAGTACTCCAAGTCTTTACTTAAGTAAAAGTACCAATACTACAATATAAAAAGTAAAAGTCCAGAATTCAAAATTTCCTTGAGTAAAAGTACAGACGCATTGGCATCAAAATGTAATTAAAGTACCAAAAGTAAAAGTACTAAAATATTTGAAAATAGATGCAATGATAGAATGGAAATTGGAAATACAAATAACTCAAAATTGTACTTAAGTACAGTACTTAAGTAAATGTGCTTAGTTACTTTCCACCACTGCCATTTTCTCTTTTCACGCATGCAGATATACACACAGGGACATGAAATTCACACACAAATACAAAGTGTGTATTTACATATGGATAGAAATATACAAATACACCACAACACGCATGCATAGTTTCATACATAAACATACATGGGGACATAAGTTAGCACTTGTATAGGCATGAGTACATATGTACTGTATTTATATATTTATGGATGCCCAGTCATTGCCCATGTCAATACACAGACATACACAGAGACATGCTATACACACAAGGACATCCATTCACATGTGCATGAACAAACAGTATACACATATAAAACCACATAATGTCTCCCACAGAGCCATGATCAGACACACAATGATGCTTCTTTGATCACTTTCTTTAAACACATGCAAATAGTGTACACACAAAACACATGAATATACATGGACCAAGACCAACTACTCACAAAAACATATATACAAGGACATATACATGTCAACATGTAGGTAGACAAACACGGTGGCACACATGCACAAACATGCGGCTGGTGTGGCGTTTTGACAGCCATTGTCGTCCCGTCATACTGAATCAGTTCAATGGGTTCGCTAAGTATCGGTTCAATGGGTTCCCTAAGTATCAGTTCAATGGGTTCGCTAAGTATCAGTTCAATGGGTTCGTTAAGTATGATGCTGTGCATAAGAGCATCAGAGAGATGCCTAAAATCTACACATTTAAAGGGAATTTTGCTGCCATCACACTGTATTCATATGAGTTCTCTGTCAAAGCCATACAGCCATTCTCTGCACCCTAAAGTTTATTTCTGACTCTTCCCTTCGCTCTCTCTCTGTCTCTCTCGCTCTCTCTGTGTGTGTCTCTCTCTCTCTCTCTCTCTCTCTCTCTCTCTCTTCATCTCTCTCTTCATCTCTCTCTTCATCTCTCTCCATCTCCCTCTTTTGACTGTGATTTTTTGTTTTGTCTTTTTTGTTTGCTTTCCAACTGCACATCATCGCCTGCATTCAGTGAACGCTCACACGCAAACATGCCCCAAAATAAAGCTTGCATGCGCACGTGAATACTCAAATGCACACAGACAGCATAAATAAATGAATATACACCATGGACCCGTAGAGAGAGAGACACACACACACACACACACACACACACACACACACACACACACACACACACACACACACACACACACACACACACACACACACACACACACACACACACACACACACACACACACACACACACACACACACACACACAATGAGCAGCCTCTGGCTTGACAGCCAGTGAGGCAAACATCAAATAAGAGATGCAGTTTGGAGATGGCATTTTTATGAGGTAAACATCAACAGGAGTTTATAATGCCTCTGCATCTGTCTGACTGTATATCGTCGCTGTGTCGGGTAGAAACCTTTTATCTCCATATTTCAACTTTTTCTGTTTTTCTGTAAATTAATAACTTACTTCTTGATACAAGAGTGTCGCACAAAAGTAGTGAAAATAGCCGATCTACAATCTCACAACGCCTCGCATCGCCATCTTAGATAGTTTTTAAACAGTTTTGGACATACAAGGTTTCCACCCGATATATATGTCTGTTCATCATGCTCTGCCTGTGTGTCCAGGGGTTCTTCCGTCGTACCATCCAGAAGAACCTGCACCCCGCCTACTCCTGTAAGTACGATGGCTGCTGCATCATCGACAAGATCACCCGCAACCAGTGTCAGCTGTGTCGCTTCAAGAAGTGCATTGCTGTGGGCATGGCCATGGATTGTGAGTGACACACACACACGCACGCACCAGCTCTACACACAAGCATGCACACAACGACACACATACGTGCAGGCACGCAAAGATACAAGGGCGTGCACTCACACGCACACACACGCACACGCGCATGCACACACACACACACACACACACACACACACACACACACACACACACACACACACACACACACACACACACACACACACACACACACACACACATACACACACACACAGAGTCGATCTAAATGTAAGCAGACGTATGAAGGACAATGATCTTAATCAGATCACACAATCACCACGGTAACGACATTTGCATTGCAGTTTCCTTGACAAAACGTTCTGCAAACTCTTCAGTCAACGTAATCAGCGGACAAGCAATTATAGTAACAATTATGTCTAAGTCAGCAGAATAGAATATGAAACTGTAAGGTGTGGCGTAGCAGTCACAGAGGGCCCATGTTTTACATCGCATGCCTGCACCACTACTGCTGCTGCAAACTCGGCTCCCAGAGGAATTAATGTGAAGAAATGCTGCAGCAATACTGCATGCTGGTGTGGGAGGGTACCACTGTGTTCATTATGAAAACGTATTTTATTCTAATATCTGTCTCTCTGCCCTCTTCCCTCTTTTTTTCCTCCCCTCTCCTTCCGCTCTCCACCTCCCCATCTGCAGTGGTGTTGGACGACAGCAAGCGCGTGGCCAAGCGGCGTCTCATTGAAGAGAACCGTGAGAAACGGAAGAAAGAGGAGACACTGAAGACACTGCAGAACCGGCCGGAGCCCACGGGGGCCGAGTGGGAGTTGATCCGCATGGTGACCGAGGCCCACCGCCACACCAACGCCGCCCAGGGCTCCCACTGGAAGCAGAAACGCAAGTTCCTGGTGAGGAGAGATGCTCACTGGCAACCTACTGTAACACAGGGACATATGGGTTGAAGCATAGATCAATATGTGTGTGTCTATATATTCATGTGTATATAGAATAGACTGTATATGCTATGCACATACCGTATTACCTAGGGTATGTGCATAGGTACACTACAAAAGTGTCAGTTTAACTCTTGAGAGTGTAAAAATGTACCTGTAAGTGTGCAGTTGATATACGTAAATATCAAAAACGTTTTATTGGCAAATTTGAGGCTCATTCAGTGCTTTGGCTCAAGGCCCGTTCAAAGTCCCTAGATGGGTCTTTAACGTGCGTCAGGCGGTGAGGGATTCCGTCCGTTCTTTACGGACACATGCATAGTCGCTCAGGAGAGAGAGATTGCGCGTACCCAATGTTGCCATGTCTGCTTATTATAAGCGACTTTGGGCTTATTTTTCTGTATAGTTGCTTGTAAACAAACGGTTGCGGTTTTATTTGGGCTTGTTTCTAAAGTGTAGTTGCTTATTTGGGCCAATTATTATTTAAACCAGTGATTCTCTAATATATATTGTAGATCTGCTATTTTCATATGCAGTGGTGTAAAGTAACTAAGTACATTTACTTAAGTACTGTACTTAAGTAAATGTTGAGGTAATTGTACTTTACTTGAGTATTTCCAATTTCCAATACTTTTATTTTTACTCCACTACATCTCAGAGGCAAATATTGTACTTTTACTCCACTACAATTATTTGAAAACTTTAGTTACTAGTTACTTTTCAGATATAAATGATGATATTATGAAACATACATTAACCACTTTAGCCCTATTTTATACATAGGCTATTTGAAAATAGCCGATCTACAAGCTCGTAGCTTGTAGATCTGCTATTTTCAAACATTTTTGTACTTTTACTTTTGATACTTTAAGTACATTCTGATACCAATACTTTTGTACTTTTACTCAAGTACATTTTTAATTCCAAACTTTTACTTGTAACAGAGTACTTCTGCATTGGAGTAGTGATACTTTTACTTAAGTAAAACATTTGAGTACTTTTTCCACCACTGTATATATGTGGCCAAGTCGATTATTTTGGGCTTGTTTTCATAGACCTGGTTACTTATTTCTCTCACAAAGTCTGGCAACAGGTTACAATGCTATGAAACTAGCATTGTAGCCCAGTGGTACAACAGCCAAAACGTAGTAAACGTGCGTCGGCCTGACGGTGAATGTCGACTGAACGGACGGAAAAACGGGAGCCATAAGTGACGGAGGGGGAGTAAAAAACGACAACGCAAGGAGCGCCGGCGCTCGTTACGTATCCTTACGTCCGACTATGAATGATACTTTAACAGTGCTGTCACAAAACACAGTTGCGTTTATTTGCACTCCCAATACCCCCCCTCCCCCCCACACACACACTCGCACGCACGCACGCACGCACACGCGGCACGCATCTACTCACATGAAAATAGTCATGCGTTTTTATGTCAGTACCGTATCATCTGTTTTCTCTCTCCGGCTAGAAAGAGACACTTTCTCCGTGCTCCTAAATGTGAACTCTTCCACCCCTCCATGTCTCTCTGTTTCTCTCCCTCTATTTTGTCTGGCACCAGACGTCTGACATAGTGGGTGGACATGAAGTACTCACATTAGTACAGCGGGACGTTGCAGAACATATATTCTGTCAATAGACAACAGCCAGCAGTGAATATTGACACTGAGGAAGTAGGTTCCATTATAAAAATGTATGTTCTTGGCATACTTAAGCAGAGCAATATACTGTATATGGATGTACAGACACAAATGAACGTGTGTGCACATCCATGCATACACTTAGCACATGTCTGCCAATGCCCAGGGCTCACATGGGAAACACAGACTTCCTGCTGATAAAACCCAGGGAACCTGAAGTAGTGACATGAAGTGCATTGTTTAAAGGGGCGTTTCACCACAAATGGTAGACGTTGAATGCTTCTGCACATAGTTTAAGAGCATATCTCTCCCAAAACTACAAAGAGACATCGTACAAAGAGACATCGTTCAAGATTCTGATTGTATCAAATATTATATTCTCTCTCTCTCTCTCTCTCTCTCTATCCCTCTGATTTTGATAGTGTTAAGTGTGACTAACACACAGGGGGAATTCTTGTGCAACTCTGTAGCAGATTCTCAACAACTACAGTTAATGGTTACCTGTTCTTTAGAGTTCCAAAGAGGCAAAGAATGTGCATACAGCTTAATAACTGGGTGTGTATACGTGAGCGTTTTCGGAAGACGGCGGCTGTAGTGAAGGTTTGCACTAGGTACAGTACGTAGCTATGGAGTTGCACTGGCAACCTCCCTGTGTGTGTTATGTAGTCAAAGAAAGAGACAACAGATTTAACATTTTCGGGTGAACTATTCCTTTAAGAACCCTCATGCTAAGGCTGTCAGTTCTTCTGAAGGGCTGATGAGGCTTTATCCAGACAGAACTGTCTGTTCTGTGTAGCTTCCTTCATTCTCTTTTTTTCTTCTCTCTCTCCGTCCATCTGCTCTCTCAGTTCTATCTCTTTCTTTCTCTCCGCCTCTTATCGGCTTTCTGCCTTTCTCACTGCCTCTTCCTCCCTGTGCCCTTTCTCTATCCTCTCTCTCTCTCTCTCTCGCACTCTTTCTCTCTGCCTCTCTCTTTCTGCTGTCTGTCTTTCCTCCGTCTAGTATTTGGTGGGTTTATGTGACTTAATCCTTGTGGGCTCTTAACTAGCCCTAATTCCCTCACGCCTCTCCTCCTCTCCAGTTTTTTCCCTCTTTTACCCGTAACCCCCCCCCCCCAACCACTACCACTGCTGTCTCCATATCTTCGTTCTATCTCTGTTGCTCTATCCCTCTCTTTTCCTTGCGGTGTGTCTCAGTGACTGTATGCCCCCCCTTTACTTATCTTGCTGCAGGCTTATCGTCAGTCATGTGCGCCTTGCCTCCAAACTGGCAGAAACATTGGCATCTAGTCAGTCTGTCTGTCTCTTTCTTTGTCTCTCTGTCTCTCTGAGCCATCTTCCCCACTGCCCTGGCATGTAGGGCTATTCTGGAAAGCCCTGTCAGGGTGCCCGCAGGCCACTGGTAGTTCACACGCGCACACACACACACACACACACACACACACACACACACACACACACACACACACACACACACACACACACACACACACACACAGACACACACACACACACACAGTAGGCACATATACATACATGTACTGTATGTGCACACATAGGCACGCATACGCACATTGATATAACATGTACGCAACAGGCCTACACACGTCGATGCATACATAGATACACAGACACACGTGCATCCATGTGTGTGCACGCATGCACGCACGCACACGCACACACACGCGCACACACACACACACACACACACACACACACACACACACACACACACACACACACACACACACACACACACACACACACACACACACACACACACACACACACACACACACACACACACGCACACAGCAGGATACACCCATACTGTAGACACTGGCAGACTGTGTGTTTTGGGCCAGGATTAGCTGAGCAGCTTACTCTGCATTAGACGGCTGCTCACTTGCTCACTCCCAGCAGGATGGAGCTGCGACGGGGCCACGGCCAAGGCGGGGGGCTTTATTAACAATCTGTAGCCCAGGAACAGGTGAGCCGGCTGGGAACGAGGCAGAAGGAGAGATGGGGATGGGGAGGCTTAGTCTAGGGGCTGAGAGGTTTTGAGGCACCCATGGTGCCTGGCAGGTGTTGTGGAGGGGGTTGCTAGGCAACTAGAGGGAAGTGGCAAGGTGTGATGGGAAAGGGGGCCATATGGGATTGGGGTGGAGGTTTGTGTGTGTGTGTGTGTGTGGAGGGGATGGGAGGGGGAATGTTCACGCAGCATGTCCCAAATAAGGAGAGATAAATTGGGCACCTGGTGGGAGTGCATGTGTGCACACTTGTATAGAAAGACAGGCACACAAGTGCATGTCTATTCATTGGCATTCAATTGCGCTCTCTCTATCTGTTTTGTCTCTCGGGGAGTGGATTTCACCCCTCGCATATTCTTAGCGCAAAGAATTAGCCCCATAATTAGATTTTTAACCACACAATTTCTGGATTAGCCTCACTCCATGACTAGCCCGCCCAGGCTAACCTAGAAAAAGAAGAAAAAACGCTGGTGCAGTTTAATTCATGCCAGTATAATATATATAATAATAATGATACTCAACCCCGCAGCTTAAAGGAAAGTTAGCGGGGCTAAACATCTCTCTAATCCAGTTAGGCGTGGGTTCTATGCACAGTGAAAAAAGCCAATTCAGACCTTGACCATACGTAGCTATACTCATCCGTTCTTCCCGTGTGGTGGCATAGGGCTGTATGATATGAATATAAGCACAGTTCCACAGCATGTTGGTCTTGGCAACCATCAGTCCTGATCACAGATATATATATATGTATTTCTTTCCTTTTTTACGACGTGTAGGTAATCAATCTGTCACTCTTCAGTGGTAGACGCGGCTTCTGAGGCCAGATAGGCGGGACTTACAGAGAGCCAGATAGATCCAAACAACTGGTCATTTTCTACTCTGCTAAACCCCCTCTCTCCGCTTCGGTCTGCTTCCTCCGTTGGGTTTCTATCTCGGGAGATAGGGGAGTGCGGCATGGCAGGTTGTCAATACATACAGACGGTGGAGGGATGGTCGCTGCATATACTGTATATGTCCTTGCTCACAGACGTTAGGGAGACCCGTAATGTTTCGCTCCTCTCTCCTTCTCTCTCCTCTCCTCTCTCTGCCTCGTTCACGTGTTGTCAGTTTCCATGCACAGCACACCCAACGAGAATGAAACGTTTCTGTATTTATCCTTCTCGCCCCCAGGCGGAGGTGGAGGGGGCTCTCCTCTGCTCTCCTCGTTGCCGCTGTAAAGACTTGGAAATAGAAAGAATTGTTTTAGAATGTTCAGCCACGGAGGAGCCGCAGTCAGATTTGCTTACTTAAACCCTAAATGGGCCCTAACCATTATGAGGTTTATCAAAGCGCCCGACAGCCCAAAAGCCACTAGATGAGTGTGGGCGCTGTAACTTCCACAAGTATAGGATACAAAGTATTTTTAATCAGTGTCGGATGAACCCTATGGCCCATATGTACCATGGCGTCTATATATAGATGAGCAGGGCGAAGCAGAAATGCAATGCAAACCAATGGAAAAGCAGCATGGGGAAAAACCCTACCCTGTGCGCTGGAATGAAGACTCTTTGCGATCACCTCCCTTTTCACGAAACGTGAAATTGCCCCAAAAAAAAAAAAAATTAACCACTTTAACCCTAGCATCCCTATATAGCGTCCCTGTCCTGCAGGCCAGGTCACCCTCAGGACACTGCAACTTGACTTAGATGGAACGACCAGAGCGATGTGTGTTGCTCCCATGCAAACAGGCCTGTTCCAAGAGATCTGTAAAAGCATTCAGCAGCACCACGTATACGACAGACCCTCGCTGTGTGAACTGGAGAGAGTGTAAGTCGGGGGCTGCAGACATGCTTGCTCCATGTGCTCAAACATTGCAAAGCTTTCCCTTGTCCGTCTCTGTGTCTGTCTGTCTGTTTGCTTATGTGTGTGCATATGTGTGTCTGTTTGACTCCCCGTGTGTGGGTGTGTGTGTGTGTGTGTCGTCAGTTAGCTGACACACTTGGCCCGTGAGAGGGTTACACAGTGTTCTCACTCCGAGCTCTGTGGTCACAGGGATCTAGAGGGAGAGCGGCTTTTACGAGAACCAGGAGAAACAGCCAGTTCACTTCCTACAGCTGTGTGTGTGTGTGTGTGTGTGTGTGTGTGTGTGTGTGTGTGTGTGTGTGTGTGTGTGTGTGTGTGTGTGTGTGTGTGTGTGTGTGTGTGTGTGTGTGTGTGTGTGTGTGTGTGTGTGTGTGTGTGTGTGTGTGTTTGAAATTCTCTGCATCGTAACCATTAGCATGTACTTTCACCAGCGGAAATATTCCATTACTCTGCTCACATGTTCCACACATAGAACATGCAAAATTGGCAATGCATAGAAATCAATGGCAGCTGCAATTGGACACGCATTAGAGGGAGACACTCAGTAGTCGGAGTCCTCGCAGAACAATGCAGGATATTTTTCAATCATGTGCACTAGCACTAGCTAGTAGTCTCACATTTGTAGGTACAGTATGGGCCCGTATTAGTTTTTGGTCTTGCTTTAAGCAGATATTGCCCCTGTATGCCTTGTATTCAAATAACTTCATATAAGTATATGTAGTATATATAGTAGATCTCAGCCTCCATTTTTAAATGTCATTCACTGCCATTCATGTTGAAACGGTGGAAACACAATCTACAAGACTTTAAAGTTGAGCTGTATAGGTAATTCACCCTTTTGAAAAAATACTATGCTGTTTATTTTATTCAAATTTACTTTATATCACTAATACAGCTGTTGAGACAAATTCTATTTTTTTTTCACCTTTATTTGACCAGGAATAGTCCCATTGAGATTAAAAATCGTTTTTCAAGGGGGTCCTGGTCAAAACAGCAGCACACAAAGTTTCACTGTAGATGCATGTTAAATATTACTGTCTAGTCTAGTGTACTTAACAAGCCCGCAACCATCCATCACCATCACATTTTGCATTGACTTCCTCCGCCATTGTTTTCACCAGTATTCAGACACTAACCTGGCTCTTCACTTGGAGCGGCCAGTGTGCGCTCTCAGTGCTCTCTGAAGCGTATTTACAAACTCCCTGATTATGACTATGAGCTAATTGTTTTTCTTTAAACAGTGAGTGACACGCAAAGGTTGTCGGCCTTGGGAATCAAACCCGCAACTCGCTGCCAGACTGCATTAGACTGCCTATATGTGGTATCATGTGCCTTAACCACTAGGCCATCGGCATTCGGCACCCACTCAGAATTGTTTATTCAGAAATCGTTGATCTATGTTCTGCATTTGTTGCTGTAGTTGCTCACAGAAAATAGAGTGTTCAGACTGAAACACACATTTAGAAATTAGATTTTAATTGCATTTCAAACCACCTAAGAATGTGGTTAAAATCTGTTTGTTTCTTTTGCTGTTCAGACACGATAATCCAATCTGATTCCAATCTGGATAGCCCAAAAATTGGATTTGGGCTGCCAGTCTGAACATAGCCTTAATACAAGCATGTTATTACCACTGGAGCTGAAACAACAGTCTGACAATGGGTGGGTGAAGGTTTCAAGTGGTGATGAGATGATGGATGACAGGTGTGCTGGTTGAGGGGGGTGAGTCGCTGAGGTGTATAGGATCCAGGTGAGTGAGCAGCAGGATAGGAACACACGCACACACGCACGCACGCACGCACGCACGCACACACACACACACACACACACACACACACACACACACACACACACACACACACACACACACAGACCAACAGGAGACACAGAAGAGAGGGAAACACACAGAAACACAAGATACTGGGTCACGGCCGAGTCCGTGACATTTACTTGCCCTTAAAATAACCAAGCGATTTGTTCACTGACTCATGCCCGCCATGACTCTGTTCTGCAGTTTTCCACTTTGTAGTTATTCTTTCAATCAATGACACTGATTGACTGATTCTGGCCCTTTTGACACCCTGGCTTGTGCAGTTCCACACTTATACACAACAGTTAAAGTGTTGACTTGTTCATGCTGCATACACAGTGAAACGCTCAGAATCTGCTTGGATTGTTGTGCTGGGCCTGATAACGGCTGCTTGTGGCTAGAATTCCCGCAAAACACTGGGTCTAAAGCGGTGTGAAGTGTAATATTTTGATATGAGATAGAGGCATTTCCCACCGGCTACATCTTGAACCTTTCACAGGCCCTGACACGCAGCTGACCCAGCGCTGGCTCCATGTTGTGGTTTTGTTTTCTGAGCTACTCCACTTGAGAAGGTGGCAGCAGTTCAGCAGTCTCTCAAGCTGCTCTCTGGCGCTAGGAACATCACCGCCCCCAGACAAAGAAGCCCCGAGCTTTATGTTGGGGCCTTTGCGTGACAAGAAGTGTACTCAATCAAACATTATTATTCTGATTATTCCAATTTTCTATAATTTCCGGGCTCAGGGGGGCGTAGCGGAGCGATTGACTTCAATCATACAGGGTCATACAGTATGTGATATTTCTCCTGTTGGTTTGTGGGTGTACGGGGGATGCCACTTATTATTACATTACAACATTGGTTCTCAAACCGTTCTGAAACCGTTAAAAATATGTTAGGGTCCATTTGGAACCCCCTCAAGAAACCCAGACGATCCCTGGAAGAGGTCTTTTTTTCTGAGCTTGACCCTGATTCAAATAACTCTGTATGCTCATTCTTTTGCAGACACGCTATATGTCTGCTGACATTTCTCATGGACTTGAGTTCAGTCCTTCAGTTGTGATTCTATTTGATGGATATGTTTATAACACACTCAAATCTCTGGTTACTGTGAATAATGTGGTCAAAGGGATGGTGCGGTTCAAGTGCACAAAGTAACACGAGTTTCCCCCCGCAAACCAGAATAACCTTGTTTTACACCGATTTATTTTATAGTCGCGCAAGTGATATGATGCAACGAGGAGCAAGCCTGTGTGTGCATGCAAACACACACTGTACATAGTCACACTCTTAAGTACACTTATACTGTACTATCAATACACTGAGTTAAATTAAAACCAAGGATTATCCTGTAATTGTACCTGTGTATGTGTTTGTGTCGCTGTACAGCCGGACGACATCGGCCAGTCCCCCGTTACGCCTTCATCAGACGCTGGGGACAAGGTGGACCTCGAGGCCTTCAGCGAGTTCACCAAGATCATCACCCCCGCCATCACACGTGTTGTAGACTTTGCCAAAAAACTGCCCATGTTCTCGGAGGTGAGTTTGTGTGTGTGGGTGAGAGAGAGACAGATGGAGAAGTCAGATGTGTGTTTTTAGGACCAGAGGGAAGGCATCT
Organism: Gymnoscopelus microlampas; assembly: GCF_963454915.1. Classification (NCBI taxonomy): domain Eukaryota; kingdom Metazoa; phylum Chordata; class Actinopteri; order Myctophiformes; family Myctophidae; genus Gymnoscopelus; species Gymnoscopelus microlampas. The sequence goes on along the minus strand of NC_139951.1, from coordinate 30,234,823 downwards.
GTGTCTGTCGGAGCTGCCTGCCCTTTACACACTGACTCCCGCCGTGCGCCATGCATGATGTCTGTCTGTGTGCGTGTGAATGCGTGCGCGCACTGACAGTTGAGGGCTTCATTTCAGGTCAATATCAGCCGCTCGTCCAAAATAGATAACATACGTTAGCTCCTGAGGCTCTCCCATTAAGTTTAACAAAGGAAAATGAAGGTCATTTCTCTGGCATTTCAACTTTTTTGCTGTATTGAAAAAAGCACTGAATCTGTGACCCCAAAATATTGTATTGAACCCCGTTTTTGGCCGCGGGCCAGGGGGGAGGGGTTGCCAGCCGAACGGGAAGGGACGAGGCCAGGGCGCGAAAACAAAAAGAAGACGGAAGGCCGACAGGCCTGCTAATCGCTCCGGCCCCAAGGATGCGTTTTGCAGCCGGGGGGGGGGGAGTTCGTGTCAGTCGGGGCGGCCCGGCCTTAAAGGGGCCTCATGCGCTGGAAAAACGGGCGCCCCTCGTTCCGTTTTTCTCACTTGTACTGGTTTCCCACTTGTACTGTAACATATATACTGTATATACACACAGTACATTACATCATGAAGTCCCTCATATATCCTTTATCACCAAAAAAAAACTAAAACATACAGTATATCTCTGCACTAATCAAAAAAGAAAAAACACCCTAGGGGATCATTGTGTTTGTCAATCTTCATGATTTTCCTGCAGAGAATCAACAGCAAAGCGGCGATGTTTGAGTTAGTAATCAGAGGAGGCGACATGTTATACTGTATCCTGTACGCTGCCCTGCCTTAATTAGCAGCTGCTAATCCTTCCTCTTGTTTGCACTGCTCGTAATGAGCCACCCCGTTTGATTGGATAATTATCAGGGTGTTGAATTGCTGGCTCGACTGCAGCGTGTGCATATGTGTGTGTGTGTGTGGGTTCTACATTCTCGTAGAGGAGAAAATAGCAAGTGTATTTTATGACCATTCATTTTGTTTAGAAATATACGGTGATCGTGATGTTACAGATATTTTGGGGTCATGTACTGCAGGCCCTTGCTCGGTCAGATTACTCATAAATCTTTCTGAAGAGTAAGGGGATCTGGAACAATAAAGATAACGTTGCTCAAATGTACTGTGCGTTAAACACAAAAACTACCGTCCATATCCTGGTATAGCAATTTATCATTTATTCAATATTATTAATAAGTACCAGATTACAAATAGTTGTTATGAAACATAACATACATAACATGGTGGTTAGCAGTTTTGCATAAATCAGTTTTGCATAAATCTTCCACTTTTTGGATATTGTATCTCATATTTGGAATAATATATAATTTTTCTTTTAAGAATTAATAAACAGTTCAGCATGTATTTAAAATGCACTAGTATTTACACTTTCTCTCTGTTGTCTGGGCCCAGCTGCCTTGTGAAGACCAGATCATCTTGCTGAAGGGCTGCTGCATGGAGATCATGTCGCTGCGCGCCGCCGTGCGCTACGACCCCGAGAGCGAGACCCTGACGCTGAGCGGCGAGATGGCAGTGAAGCGTGAGCAGCTGAAGAACGGCGGACTGGGCGTCGTGTCGGACGCCATCTTCGATCTGGGCAAGAGCCTGGCGCAGTTCAACTTGGACGACACGGAAGTGGCCCTGCTGCAGGCCGTGCTGCTGATGAGTTCAGGTCCGTATCAGTGTTGATTTTGACAACACATTTTGATTTTCCATTTAGTTTTAGTAATATTTTAGTCATCTGAAATGTTTTAGTTTTTGTTAGTTTTAGTTGACTAAATATCATAAGATTATAGTCGACTAAATCTACAGTTGATTTAGTCAACTAAAACGTATTTTGGCTGGTGTTGATGGCGCAGTATTGGCTGGATTTGCGCTTGTAGATCTGCTATATTCAGAGCGCAACACCCGAGCGCAACCAAATGGCTTGTCTTTTAGTTCTACTGGATCTCTTCTCCACTCGTCCCTCACTAACATTTTATTCTAGTTTTTATTTGTTGACGAAATTATCAATATATTTAGTCTTAGTTTTAGTCATCGTAGCTTCGTTTTTATTTTGTTTTCGTCAGTGAAAAAAGGTAGTCGACGAACATTTTTCGTCATAGGTTTAGTTGACGAAATCAACACTGGTCCGTATCCACGTCAAAGGGTGGCGTGTTACCGTGGAGGTCAAGCCTGATTTCTGCTTTGTTGTTGTCCGACGGTGGCACTTGCCAAAAAAAAGAATCACTTGGAAATCTGTTACTTTCAGAGCGCAACCACGTTGTACGCTGAATTATAAACAAGGCTTTATGATCAAGGGTTACGGCGGCTCAGTAGGTCAGTTTGCATATCCTGTTGATCCAGACTCAAATCCAATTCATGATCTGTGTCACAGGTAATCCCCTCTCTCTCTCTCTCTCTCTCTCTCCATTCCCTCTGGTTCCTGTCTCTCAATACTGTTCTGTCTCACAAAATGCACAAAAGGGGTCCAGATAACATAATTAGAACTCACAGAGTTTCTTAGTGCCCTTTGTATGCCCTTTGTACGCTAAATGTAAAGCTCCCCAAAGGAATTTCCCATCCCAATTAAGTGACATCTGTGGTCACGGGGCTTGGGCTTTCGTCCCATGCAGCCCTTAGTATTGCTCGCTCACAATGTTGACGATCCAGGAGTCAACATTCATTATACCACTGGACTTCAGTGTAAGTCCTTGTGGAGGCAACCATCAGATAAATGCCTGAAATATAAATGTAAAATGTCAGTCTTCTGCCCTCGTGAGGACACAGTTACTTGCCAGACCGTGTTCCTCATCATTAGTAATCTACTGCCTGCTATACACAGTAGCTGTTGCCAGATCAAGCTGTAATTATGGCCCGAGGACTTGGGAATGAGCTACACGGCTCATGAGCTAAAGCCAGAATGCAGGAGGTCAGTGGTCATGTAACAAAACAAAAAAGGGAAATCCCAGGTATTGAGCTTATAGGTACAGTTAAAAAGCCTTCTTCCTCTATTAGTTTGTGCATTGTGAATTAAACATAGTCCTGTTTTGGCTCTGCCTCGTAGCACAGAACACTTTAATTGAGGTCAAATGTCTCCCATAATATATGGGATTTGGAATAATAAGAGGTATAACAGGAAGGAGGGGGAGTCTGTAAAGGACATTTTTAGCGTTAAACAGGCAGAGATACATAATTCATCCCTCAAGCCTCAAGCTCTCATGTTTGTTTCCTCTTTGTGGAAGAACCCCCCCTTCCTAGGTCTTAGTGGAGGGTTGTATTTCTCTTTGTCTTGTTTAAATGTTTTCTAATTCATGGGTTAAGCAGCCAAATTCACATTTCCCTTCCCCTTTAGGGTCAGAACCAAGTCTGCCTTTTTTCTCTTGCCTCTGATTCTGTTTCCTTCTCGTATGATCAAATAGGGATGGGTAAGAAATCAGCCATGTCCATTATTGATCTGCACAGCCCCCACAGGGCGGGATATGCTGTACAGACATATCACATGCAGCTAGAGGCCATTTCTGGTCCTTGTGAACTCTGCAGTATGTTCTCCGTGGACATGAGAGCGGGTCAAAGGAGTGACGTAACCTTGTCACTCCTTAAGCATGAATGCTGCTGCAGGGCCATTTTAAATTGGGCAAAACACAGTAGGTTTATTGGAGCTAAATCTGGTCTCAGACTGCAAAAAGAAACCACATTAAGCAGCGTGCCAAAGACGCTGAAAAGTGGATTGGAATGCACTTGAAATCTGCAGACCTTGTCCGGCATGTTTCACTCCATTTAGCCTGGTCTGTGTGCGTCCTTTTAAAGAGTACCGTCAAGGAGCTCACTTTTGACATTTTAGTGTGTTGAAGCTCATAGCCGTACTTAATTATATCCGACCAATACTGTTATTATTCTATATAAATGTGGCTCAGTATTTTGCAGAGAGTTCTGGGTGATAGCATTCAGTATTCAGCTTTCTCAGATGTTCTGCGTAGCCATACGATATGCCAATTGTCCATTAATGGACGACAGTTATGGCTGAGCTGCCCATGCAGTCTGTAGTGACCATGGGAACTTTAATTAGGACTTGTGGATGGATTCACTGAGCTGGTCATTCATGACGACTTGAACAAATGCAATTTGGCACGGGGTCCCTCTGGGAGGGATGGTCAGGGTCATCTTATGAATTCATAATAAGCACACATTTGCTTGTTCACTTATGCGTTGATGTACAAATGTTTTAATGCTGTCCATCTCCTCATCTCCCTCCTCCTCCGTCCCCCTCCGACCAAACCTCCTGCCCTCCCTTCCTCATTTCTCCCCGCTCCAATCACCTCCTCTCTGCTCCTCCCTCACACTCTCTTCCTCTCTCTCTCTCTCTCTGTCCCTTCCTCTCCCCCTCTCCCCCCCCCCCCCCACTGCAGACCGCTCCGGCCTGACCTGCGTGGACAAGATCGAGAAGTGCCAGGAGACGTACCTGCTGGCGTTTGAGCACTACATCAACTACCGCAAGCACAACATTCCCCACTTCTGGCCCAAGCTGCTCATGAAGGTGACAGACCTGCGCATGATCGGCGCCTGCCACGCCAGCCGCTTCCTCCACATGAAGGTGGAGTGTCCCAACGAACTCTTCCCCCCGCTCTTCCTGGAGGTCTTCGAGGACCAGGAAGTGTGAACACGCCTCTCTTCTCCCTATACTCCTCCTCATCCAACCGAACCGAGCGACCGACTGACCGCCGGCCGACCGACCGAACCGACCGACCACAACCGAACAAGGAAGTTGGGAGGGCGAATTTTCGAAAAGGAAGGCACTGTCGTCGGTTTATTTTTTTCTTGGTTTCTTTTTCGTGTTTTTTTCTGGGGGGTGCGAGGCGCGGGAGGGAGGGTGGGAGGGGAGAGCCTTCACACCAGCAACCAGCAGGAGAGTTGAGAAAAAAAAAAGGATTTTGTTTTTTAACTCCTCCCTCCGTCCTCCTCTCCTTCTTCCTCCTTTCGCCCCGCTTTTTAAAGACCCGATTGGGGGCCCTTCTGTCTGAGCATGATGTCTTATATATAGTGAGAGTTGCAGCCATTTGCCAAGACACATACATAGAGAAAAACACACGTACACACACACACACACACACACACACACACACACACACACACACACACACACACACACACACACACACACACACTTACACAGCCACCTCAACTCCTCAGTGTGGTGCCCTACCTGGAGCTATACAGGGGCTTGAAATCTGTTTTCTAGAAATACAACTAAAACTAAAATGAAGAACCTGGTACCAGACCCTCACCTACCCCATCCAAGGGGGTCGGTCAGCACCTCTCAGTGTTAAACTCTGAATTAATGTCAGACAAAAATTTAGAGGACACAGTCAAACAAGGAATGACACACACACACACAGTATAAATATACGTACTGTAAATACGTACCTGTATACAGGCGTGCGCAAGCGATAGTCCTTCTTTTCCTGTTTGAGCAGATGCTTAAAGCATTACTCTGGCGTAAGACGACCACAGTAGAGCGAAGCTACCACATTTAATAATAATCAACTCCTCAACTCTTAACTGAGCCGTTTTAACTGTTTTTGTTTTGGAGCAGTGAGCCTTTTTTTTGTTCTGTCTTCAAAATAGAATCCCAGTTAGAACCCGGTGCTATATTTATAAAGGCTACTCCAATTCTATGAATCTGTGTCGTCTACCTTTTGGGGAAAAAAAAAGAAAAAAAAGAAAAAACGAAAACGGAGAAAAAAATAAAATAAATGGCAGACCATGGCTCCGTAACTACCTTCAATTCTGTCATTGGACCGGCTCCTGTGACACACACACACACACACACACACACACACACACACACACACACACACACACACACTGGGTAGACTTGCCTTGTCATTGCATGCACTGCTCGTGCCAGCAGCAGGACCCGTTATGAATGACAATTGGGCCCTTCTCGCCGCAAGGAAAGTCACCACAGTGACTGACTGAAAGAGAGAAGGGAGTGGGGGGCGGGAAGCAGGGAGTGAGTGGGAAGATGAAGGGAGAACAGGGAGTAGGAAGATGGGAACATGAAACAAGCGTTTGTGAGATTTAATAGCTGGATGGGAGATTCTGGGCCAGAAGTCAGAAGTCTGTGCTGACTTCTTCCACGCCCAGCCTCCAAGGAGGGTTTGAATAGCAGCAAGCAGGAGCAAGGCAGGGAAGCTCATCTTACACACACAAACACACACAACACACACAAACACGCACGTGCGCATACAAACACACAAGAAAATTCTACCTTTCTGTCTTTTTCTCTCTCTCTTCTCGGTCTCTCTCTAATTCGATCTCTCTCTCACACACACACACACACACACACACACACACACACACACACACACACACACACACACACACACACACACACACACACACACACACACACACACACACACACACACACACACACACACACACACAGTATCACCTCAGTATAACGTGAATGCCTCATTTTACTGTATGCACTGCACTGCAGTGATTATATATATATATATACATACATATATATATATATATATATATATATATATATATATGAATATATATATATATATATATATATATATATATTATATGAATATAGCCCTAACCTGCAGGGTTTGTTTTTAAGAGTCCTCTCTTGTCGGACTCAGCTCAGTGTGAGCCCCTCCAGGCTTCCGTACACATCTGCCTTTTTTTTTACAGCGGGCATCACTGAGAGCAGGCAGGCAAAAGGCCAAGATGGCTGCCATTTACCTCAAAGTGGGCACACCCCCAGGCTGGGGCAGCAACACTGCCCCTGTGGCATCAGGCGTCTACCTCACCTCTCTGGACACAGGGCAGCTGCCCACAGCCTCCATACTCTACAACACACACACACACACACACACACACACACACACACACACACACACACACACACACACACACACACACACACACACACACACACACACACACACACACGTACATGTACATACAAACAGATACACTTCACGTGTTTATCGGCATGTTTATAGTAACACACAAATGTGCATCATTTTGCATGGATGCAGCAGTAGATGTACAAAAGAACACAGACACAACCTCAGTGCTATGACTCAGTCGAAACAAAATACCACTGAAGACAGGAGGGCCGGCCGTTCCCCCGAGGCGTCTCAGTGTCGCTAGCTGGCCTCAGGGAATGGTACCCATTTCATTCGGGTTCGGTCTTTTTTTCTCCTTTTTTTTGTTTTTGTTTTGTTATACGGGACCAAGTGTCATCTTTTGGAATTTGGAATCCCTTTCTTTTCTGTCAAAACAGAAGCGGTCTCGCAGAAGCAAACGAAAGACACTTTGGATGTACTGCCCAGCATGCCGCCTAGCGTAACACGTAGCTGGAGGAAAGATATCGAGGAACTGAGAACCCCACCCCCCTTTGCCCCTTAAGGTGGTCACGCCCAGGGAATTAGGGTGGATTGAGGAGGGCACTTACGCTCGTACCAGAACGATGACCAACCGCAGAATTTCGACAGTGTCGTCGTGGAGGTGAGCTCTCTTACATGCATGGACAGTGTGTTAGACACAAACATTTTGGAACGTTGCAACCGAATCGCCGGCATCTTCAGTGGTAACTCATCAGCTTTCCGGGTCTCATGCACTTTACCGGTGCTCGTCTCCGCGGCGACAGTTTCGAACATTCAGTGGCACGGATTTCAAGTGTACTGGCAAAACTGTTGTTGAGCTTGAACAACCATTCAAGAATGTGGATTAGAAAATGAACTGAGAAATAGACACAAGACTAAAAATCTGTTACTTTCAATGCCAAGCAGTAGTTTATGAAACTGGGCAATGGGACAGGGTGGGTGTTCAGCACCACCCCTCTGAAGTACCAATGTGGAGGAAACGTGCAGAGTGTTGAGTGACACTGGGAGGAGACCGAGATCAGACCTCAGAGCCCTCTGGTGGGAGCATCACCCCGACTGACTCTCCTGCCCCCCCCTCGCCACACACACCTCCCACCCCCACCCACCCAGCTCACCATCCATCACTCACTCTGCCCCGCCCTGTGAGTCCTGCCTCCTCTCCGCTCAGACAATACCCCATTCTTGTGGAGCCTAGCTCTCAACAGACCGCACCCCACACCACCTCATTGTTATTGTCACGACTCCTCCCCAGCCAGGCTGGTGGGGAGTTTTTGCACTACTGCAGTGGTCCTCAACCCCCCCCACCCCCCCCCCATCTGAAATATTGTACCTGACCTCCTGTCTGTAGACTAAAGCATGCCCCTCATCCTGTCCCTGACCCGCTCTGTCTAACAGAGGCTCGCTGACGCCAGTGGGCTCGGTCCCAGAACCTGTCATGTTGTCAGTATTAGACCAACAGCAAACCTGCGCCTTTCCCCGTGAACTCCAGGGGCGGAGGAGGACAGAGGAGGGCAGGGGGAACGGGGAGTGAGGGGTGCACACCAAGGCACTCTCTGTCTTCGCAGCAGGGTCGGCCCAGGAACATTTCAAACACTCTGCCCCTCCCAGAAACAGCCCCCCCCCCCCCCCCCCTTCTACCTATCCGTGCTTGGGAGACCCGTGAGTCGGCCCTAGCATCACTGACACCAAACACGGAATCCAGGCCGCTCCCTTGTGAGACAAGGCTGGCCATAGGCGCCCTGCAGAGCGGCGCCACCACCGAATGAATGTGAACGTCAAAGCAGCAGCAGTGGGAGAGAGAGGTAGAGAGAATGTGAGTGTGCAAGAGAGAGAGAGAGAGACAAGAGAGCGCTTGGACAGACAGAAGGTCAAGGGCCTCGGCCCTCACCTCCATCGCAGACGCAGACACGCGTCGGAGGAGGCGGGGTTACGCAGGACAGTCGTTTAGACACTATTACGAACACTCTGGATACGGGAGGGGGGTGTAGACATGGTCTCGTCCCCCTCACCCCTCCTCCAAGCATACCCCGCCCTTCGTCTCCTTCAAAGGAGGGCCTCCAACTTCACGTGGTGATGGAGAGCCAAGATCCCTCCCCCCGGGACCCACCGCCGCTGGGATTCAATTCCAACCTGTTTTTTCGGGGTGGGAAAAAAAATACTTGTGTAAATGACTAAAAAGATCTTGCAATAGTGATGTCCTTCGTTCTCGTGAGCTGACTGGGTATGTGTGAGTGAAAAATAGGGGTTAAAATGCTGCTTTACCTTCTGAGTCTGATTTAGATTAAGAAAAAAAGATATATAAAATGATTATAAACCCATAAAACAAAATGAAAAGATGACTTTTTTAAAGACTCCAGAACAAAAGGCTTGGAGTTTGAGCTATTTTGTTTTGTTTTTGTTTTTTTTCATTTTATCAAATGTTTTTTCTTTTCTTGTTTTAGTTTTTTTATGCTTAAACTGCTCTGTGTAAAAGAGAAAAAACAACAGCCGTAGTCACTTTGACCATGCGTGCAGTGTAACATAGAAACCTATTTCACTTCTTTTACACATCATCTATATCTGTGTTGATAAGCCAACTGCTCTGTCGTTTGTGTATCTGTCCGATTGTCCGTCCCCTTTTATCAAGAGGAATTTACAACCAACAAAACAGGAATATTTTCTTTTTTTTATATATATATATTTTGTTTCCTTTTTTTAAATGAACGAAGACTTTGGGGAAAAAAACACAAACAGGAAAAATAATGCAACAGAAACTGAAAATACAAAAAAAGAAAACTGAAATACAATCTTGTCATACCTCACACAACACAAAACTCAAAGGAACGTGGGAGGAGTCACACTTTGCAGGCACATGTGAAAAGATTAATAGATATAGATATACTATATATATATATATAGATATATATATATAGGACAAAATGTACGTAAAAGGTAAAATGTGCATGTGGCGCGTATGCATCAGTAATAGTTGCAAAGAGTTCCTTCCCTTAAACACTGGTGCTCTTTAACCTTGAATAATTTGTTCTTGGGCGATAGAGGGGCGCGACAGAAACATCCAGAAGATGCCCTGGCATCATTGAGATTCTCTTAGTCACGTGGGATCCCGCATAAATGGTGCAGTACATGCAGAGTAAGGTGGTAAAGTTAAATGTGAATCGCCCGGAGTTAAAGGGACAGCGGCTCTTTGTAATGGCTGAGTGCTTTATGGTATTGAATGTAGCTGACAGGAATGGGGCTGGAGTTGAACCAGCACCCACAACCTTACTTCCACACACCAGCAGAACGGACAGTGGTAGAACTTACACACCAACAAACAGACAATATATTGCCACCATCTGCAAGGTGCAATACTATGTTCTGTATTTTTTCTTTTTCTTCTTTTTGTATGTTTTTCTTTCTTTTTATTTTTTATTTTCGGTTGATTTTCCTTTTCTTTTCCTTTTGGCCATAACCAAGGATGTAAATACAAAAGAAAAAAATACAAGGAAAATGAAAGATAAAATCAGTTTATGTAAAACCATATGCAACACTCTCAAATGACCAGATATGGTGGCAGATAACATTAACAACAAAAAAAACACACAAAAAAAACCTTTGTCCGCTCCATCCCACCAACCTGTAAAGTAAGACGAGAAAAAAAAATCTTTGCAAAGTAATGTGTAATGCTACATACATCTGTACGTGTGCGTGTGTGCACTCCCACACTCGCATGCTGATCCATTATACAGAAAGTGCCCCGTGACATGAATCATACGACCCTGTGCCTCCTCTTGTTTTGCAAAGAGATAGCTACCCACCCAATCACCCCCCCCCCCCCCCATATACTTTGGCCACAACATGCAACATGTGACACAGGAATGCCCACAGTGTGTGCGTTCACCTATGGAAACACAGTGAGCTCTACCTGGCTATTGATGTGAGTGGCGTTGCCGGCAGCCATGTTGGGTCAAAGGTCAGGAAGGCAACAGGGGCACTCCGTTGTTACAGGGATTTTGTAGTGGGAGGGAAATAAGACCATGGGGGAGGTAAAAACCTGGTTAGGCCTGAACCTCAGCTAACCTGGCCCTGGCACGCCCAAATATCATAGTCGGGGAAAAGTGCAAAACGGACACCCCCTACCCCCCCTCCTTCCCAATCCGTCCCTAGCCACCCCTCCGTAGCAGTCTTATCCTGGTTCAATCTAACATGTTGACCCATTGGACGAGATTGTCTGTGACGTTTTTGGTTTTATGGTTGTGTTTGGTTACCTGCCCACCCTCTCCCAATGCCAAATGTAGAGTTTGTGAAGACATGCAAGTAGCAAGATGTCTATGCAATTTCCCTCCAAAACAGTTCATGGTTAACTGCGAACTGCTCCAGCAGTCTCGTTGCCACAGTGATTGGACAAAGTCTATTTTCAACCTGACACACCTGTATCCCTAAGGTCCTTTGTTTGGCCTGGAATTAGACCCTTGCTACTTAGTGTGAGCGAGGCTCAAGATGGCTCACACAGGCTGGTCCCCTAAGTCAGTTCACCAGCTGGTCCCTGGGGTCCAGCCCTGCGGTCGTCAACTCTTTGAGACAGTCCAGGTCCCAGAAAACGTGTCGGTGGGGTGGCAGGCAGTGGTGGACAAAGTACCCAACTCCAGTGCTTGAGTATAGATATTCCTTGTCAAATATTACTCAACTACCAAGTGAAAGTTGCTCTGTCAAATTTGTACTCGTTAAACTACTGGAGTACTTGCTTTAAAAAAAATACTTAAGCATTCAAAAGTACATGCTTTTAAAAATACTTGAGTATTCAAAAGTACAAATTACAAAGTATATTTTATGTTTAATGTCAATGCATTGCTGTATTGGAATTCAAATTTTCAAATTCAATAATAGTGAAAATAGCAGATCGACAAGCGGTGTGAGTTTGCAGATCGGCTATTTTCACTGGGGCTTAAGTAGTTCATTCATAACATACTTTTTCCCTTCGTACAAATGTAGTGCAATCAAAAGTACAATATTTGTTTTTGAAATGTAGTGGAGTGAAAGTCATACATATCCAAAAATACAAATACTCAAGTAAAGTACAGATACTCAAGTGAATGTACTTAGTTACTGTCCACCACTGGTGCCAGGGATGATGTTGTGGAGGATGAGATGTGCTGTTTTTGTAAACTGCTCCGAAAGTGGTGTGTGTGTGTGTGTGTGTGTGTGTGTTGGTGTTTATATGTGTGTGTCTATGTTTAGGTATTATTTGTGTGTACTCAATCCAGTGCTCTCATTGGTCGGTGGGTCAGTGCTAGAAAAGACCACACAGCCTTAAATTTCAAGGCTCGGGCTAAGCCCTAAATCCTGTCACGCCATCAGAAATATATGTAACGCTAGTTGAGCTTTAAGGATTTAATCCCATGGCCAAATGAATGTAACGTCAGAATATCCTTAATAGGTAGTGAGCGGCATTGCTTAGCAAGATGCATGTGATGTGTGCAGTGGTACACCTGACTTGCAGTCAAAAGCCAATGCACCGATGAACAATCAATGAGCGAACTGTGTCACCTTGGAGAAAATTGCATCTTAAACCGATTGGTTACCGATTCTTAAGGCACTTATTTGAGATGCACTTTGAAAACCCCAAACCCAGCATTTGAGGAAAAATCTTAAGTGAATAATGATTGTGACAAGATGAAAGAAAAAAAATTGCCAAATGGCTCTTGCACAATTTAAAAGTTACTGTTTGAATTCCCTGAATGATTGAAATTAAATCAGCTGCCACTTGGAGGCAAAGGTAGTCTAAATTTTGGAAGTTGAAAGTATTATTATTATTTTTTAGTGAAGTGCAATAAGCGAATGAGTGAGTGACACTTTTGTAGTTTTACTAGTCATGTCCGACCCCTTTTCTTACAATTTTGTTTAAAAAACATTATTTAGCTTGTTGGTTTTCAGACGCATCCACCTATGAGAGCATCACTTAGGACACAGCCTCACTTCACAAACACACAAACACACACAGTGCACAAACGTGCACAGACCGCTTTTTATGACTGGGTAAAGAAAGCTATTGAAGGATTCTCTCAGGTAAAAGAACATTTTCTAATAAATGATGATAAATCTTAGATGAACCACCATTGTTAGCTCATCTTTATTTGTCTTCTGGAGAATGAGCATTGTTTCCCTTTTTGTGTTCTGTGGTCCTTTTCTTTTGATTTCTCATATCCTGTCCTGACAAATCAAGAGTCAGTGAATGTGTACACTGTAGACCTCCTGGTCTTGAGTGATTATAGCCGAGCATCTACTGCGTACACACAGATACAGTTCCATGTTTTCCCTCATTGCTCTCTAAAATCTAAATGAGAAAATATTTCATGGTGTGTGAGAGAAACGATGTGTACCGTATGCCCGTCTTTTAATTTGAATCTTTTTGCCTTTGTTTTATTCGAATGCGTGTTTGTGAGTTGTGTTTGCGTGGGTTTTGGCGGTGCACACTGTGAAAACACACAGAAAACATTTTAATTATTTCCTTTATTTGGGCCAGCTTAACACCTTCATTTTAATAATCCAGCTTCGCCATGTGATGCTGAATAAATCACGTATTTTTCCGCCTCTTCTCATAAAACACATGCTGAGTGTACAAAAGCAATTTTCGGCCCCCACAGTCAGCGGATTCCTGTTTGATATTCTGGTCTATGCGCTTTCTCCCGTTACGGTCAAAGTGCCAGCAGCAATACCCTGCTCTCTCTTGCCCAGTTGGCTCATGGTATACATGCATGGCTCCCATCCAAGCAGGCAACATTCCCCCAAGGCAGAGCAACAAGCTTTGTTCCTCTGTCCACAGGCCTGTTCTATTTTGGTGTGCTTAACTGGCTAAGACTATTGCGATGTACTGCAAGCTTGGTATGGCTGACATTAAAAGCTGTGCGTGTATATATGTGTGTGCATGCGAACGTTTAAGACTCTTATGTTCACGTGAGAACTGTCGTTCTGTGTGTGTGTGTGTGTGTGTGTGTGTGTGTGTCCGTGTATGTGTGAGGGTTCGGCTTTGAACGTTTGTTGTGCTGATATCTGACCGACCTGCTTTGCCCCCCCCCCCCAACCCCCCTCCCCAAAGAAAAAAGAAGAACCCCGGAAGCACCCTTTGAGGCCGCACCACGAGACAAGGCCGCTGTGAAACAGAGCCTCGTCACTGACTTGTATTATTTCCCTTGAAGAATGTAACCAATATTGTGTTGGGTAGGCTTGCGGGTGGAGAGAGTTAAGAGTAGGGGGTGGGGATCTTGGGAACTATTTGGGGGGAGTGAAAGACACTAGAACAGAATGCAAGCGTGGGTAAGACTTTAAAGGAGAGGGGGGCTGGAGTGACTCTTGGCCTGCAAATAGAAAGCAGACTGTTTCTTGTGGTACAGAGGGAACTGGTTCTTTTGTTGGCATTTGAGGCTTTTTTTGCCTCTAAAATGGCGGCCTTATTGATTGCATTTTGAATCCTTCCTCTGACTGTGGGATTGCCCTGCCTTGTTACATACAGTGATAGAGGGTTGGCGTGGACATTCACAAAACACATGCAGCACAGTAGTCTTCATTAGTGTGCGGGATTGTACGAGGAGAAAACTCCCATGAGTGAGTTTAGGTTATTGTTACACGCTGTATTAAATTACAAAATCTAAGCCAATATCCCCCCTTAGCATAACCCTCTGGTGGAATCGTGAACAGTTGAGAAAACGTAAACTGTTAAAACCCTATATACTTTATAGTGAAAATAGACGATCTACTTCTACTGTATAAGATCACAACGCATTGCGATGCGACACATTGTGAGGTTGTAGATAGGCTATTTTCCCTGTTTGTGACATTTGATTTGACATTTAAAAAAATGTGCCCAAAATAGGGACATCAGCATTAATGTGGTTAACTTTGTTAACTTAGCTGAGCAAAGTCAAAGTGCCATGCTGGCATATTAGCATCAGCACTGTCTATAGAAAAGGAGAATCATGTACGTATTACTGTAGCCTGTGTGTGATTCTGTGTTGTGCGGTACTTGTGACTGTTAATTATTGACTGTTGTTTTGTTAGCCCCCATCTGTATGATGTTCTTTCTGTGGCCATTCTAGAGACTGCAATTGAACAGACAACTGTATTTTTCAGTGTAATCGCACTATGACCCCTGCTTATAGCACAGAAAGCTCTATTCACTGACCCGCACTATGGACTGGACATTACACCCTAACTCAGGCTTGGATAGCTGTGATCTCGATGGCATATGAAGACCTTAGGATTAGCTCTAAGGGGACAATAAAATTGACCCGTTTTGAGACACTTGCCTACCAGACCAAATTTAGCCAGAGAGAGAATTAGTAGCACTTATAGTTAGCCTTGTGAGAGACGACTAGCGTAATGAATTGATTGGCGTAGTGCTGCTTTGAATACCTACGTATGTACTATGTCTGTTGAGATTTATAAAGATAGGGGTATTTTTGTAAGAGGGTGGGAGGTGACATGCCTAGACAGCAAAGAATGTAATCAAATTAGCTAATCTATTAGAAACTTAATCAGTCAGAGGTGGAGGGGCAATATTTTTTGATGACTAGATAATGAGTTGTGTGAGCAGAATAATAGTGTTTGTTAGGCGATCTGTGTTTATGAATTGATATGCAATGTTTGTCAGTTTGAAAAACGGGTTTTTGAATCGGTTCGGAAATGCTCAGGTTCGAAAGGCCAGCCTCGAAGGGTGCTCCCTCTCCTCCCTCTCCCCCAACCTCTATATTTTCCACACGCTGTCTCCTGTATTGTCCATGGGCTCTGCTCATTCAAGTACCCACGAAGCACACATCACCGTCTCTGCTCCGTCGGCACATACGCAAGCCCCTCAGATATGCGAAAACCAAATGCTCTCTGCTCAGAGCTAGCTTCAAAACCTAGCAAAAGGGATCAAACGATTCACGTCTTTCCAGTCCGTATCAGGTCCATGTAATTCTGAACGAACGGCACCATAAACACACCACCTCCCGCCTGTCTTAAGGCTGCGTGTCCATCAGGAGCCTCCGTCTGCAGCATTAGCTTCTTTCTGCTCCCTGTGATTACAGTGGAAGGGATGCTGCATATTGCTGAGGGCTTAGCATGTTCTCAGCATCAATACAAAAGGTGCCCAGTGGACACGAGGCCTATAAGCCCGGTATGCAGAAATGGGTGCTCATAAAAAAGATTCCATGTCAAAGTCTCTTTCTTTGTAAGCAGTCCTGAGAGGACTGCAGCTGTATACAGTACTTGGGTTGGGAGGGGTTACTTTGTACAGATGTGTGTAAACTCTGTGTCTTGTTTATTCACCTTTTTTACAAGTCCACTGTCCTGTTACATAGAGAGAGGCCTCATGTGCCAATCTTTATTCAGAAGGTCTTGAGGGTGCGTTTCAAATGAGACACCTCTTTCAAACCTCTTGTGTTTGTATATTTCATCAAAGTTTGACCAACAGCAGCACGCTGAGGGGAACCTCAAAATTCTGTAGGTGTGGAGTTTTCTTGGGGGGGATAAGTTTGTTTATTTGTG
The DNA here is from genome assembly GCF_963454915.1 of Gymnoscopelus microlampas. Classification (NCBI taxonomy): domain Eukaryota; kingdom Metazoa; phylum Chordata; class Actinopteri; order Myctophiformes; family Myctophidae; genus Gymnoscopelus; species Gymnoscopelus microlampas. The sequence goes on along the minus strand of NC_139951.1, from coordinate 30,218,432 downwards.
TCACTTAAATGTTGTTTCTATTGGGATTTCTATTGTCCTTTTCTCAGATTTTCTCAAGGACTCTGTTCAACTGGTCCACTTGCCAACTCATCCATATTTGTGATTATGGAAACACAGAACAGACTTCAAACCAGCAGTACATTTGTCACAAAAAATAATAATAATGGAGTAGACATGCAAACAAGCTATAAACTACTACCACAAACTAATACAACTACTATTCTTACTTTTGGATTTCTTACTCTTACTTTTGTATCACTTCTTCAAGAGTTCCTTACTTCACTTTGATTGCCGAGGCTCCTCAGAAAATGACGATGCTCTTTACACATGCTAAAAGGGATGCGATCCGATTTGTCAGGCCTGCCTTTGAATGCAGAGTCGGAGCCTATGACTGAGGAACACTTTCTCACTCCTAACTCGTCATATACGGACGCTTGGTCAAGAGGTGTACTTTTGGTGTACTTTTTAATACATCGGGTACCACTTTAGCCTAATTTTTCAATGTGCAGGGTAGTCTGATTTGTTGTCACATTATGTCCGAATGTGGAAGTTTGTCACGTGTCTGATGACGGAATGCGGACGTGATTGAGAACAAGGCAACATTGCCATTAAAACATTGAAAACAAGTTAAAAACAATGAAAAGAAGGTAGGAGCGCTATCAGAAGTAGGCATGAGCCCCAGGAGGTGTGAAGGATACGTGAACGGTACCTGACCAAGCATCAAAATATGACAAGTTGGATTGAAAGTAACGGGCATGAGCGATTTGAGCGAGCCTCTTGAAGCTCAATTTATACTCCATCGCATGACGGTGCCACTGGCCGAATATAACTGCAACACTTCGTAACGCGCTAGCTTGAAGAGCAGTTACTTTCAGCCAGCGACCCCGTCATGCAACTGAATATAAATTAGGCATTAGACGGAGATTATGGAGGATGGTTTTCTGGAGAAAATAAGCAGCCAAAGGAAAACATTTCCAGAGGGGTCTCTTGGTCTGGAGGTCCCCTCTGGAAAATAAATTGTGTGATTGCAGTGTACAAGATACACTAGATAGTAGATAACGGTGAGGTCTCAAACTGAGATTGCCGTAAACTGGTGGTGGGAGGGCACAGTATGTAGACAAACAATGTGGCCATTCACTGTAAGGGGTACACAACAAAATGGGTCAATTTTGACATGCTCAGAGTTAAATTAACACAATGGATTTGACCGTGTAGGGATATCTCTTTCTGTCTCTATTTCTAGTTTGACTCTCAGACCTGGGTCAGATAGTAGGCTATTTGAAATGTTAGACAGTCAAAGGAAAGTATTTGAAATGGTGTGACCGCTGGCATTCCACGCAGGTCCAAACAAAGTTTAAGAACTGCTTGCGATTGATTTGACCCAGGTCAAGTTCTTTCTTTCTCTGTCTCATCTACCTTTTCCTCGGATGCAGCCACTCTCACAGACATGCCAAGCAACAGGAACAGTATTCAGGACTCATAACCCACAAAGCACAGGGGCAAGCAAACTAGCAAGGACAACACAGTTACGCTTCAGGCAATGCTCTGGGCAAAAACAAACACTGTCTCTCTTAAAAAACAAACACACACACTCATGGGAAACCTCCGAATATCTACTGTGATCTCCTCACACCACCCACACCGTCATCACACCTGCCACCACCCGACCCCTCTCCGAAGGGCTTTCCCAAAGCCCTTCTCTCTCCCTCCCTCTATGCCTTTCCTCTCCGCGTACCCCTCCGATTACCCGGATAATCGGACCCCCCCCCTTGCCTGCCTTTCCTCTAACAAGTGTCCAGTGGGTGGTGTGATGTCAGGTTTTTGTGGTGGGCTGCTTATGACAGGTCCAGACAATCAGCGTGTTTGTAAATGTCAATGTGTGATTTTCAAATCTTTGTTTATGGTCAGGATTTTAAAGGAAGATATTTTTATGGTAATTGTCGCTGGTCTATTTTACTATATATTTATGTAATAAATATGTGACTAAATTTACTTCTCACTGACTCTCTGGTCTGTTTTTCCCTCCTATTTCTTCACCACCTGTCCACTTAGCGCCAGGCAGCTGGACAGCTCTGCTTTATGGGCTAATAAATAGCATCAGGGGAAAGTGGTTTTGCTATTATCGCCTCTTGTCTCCCTGTGTTTAGTTACAATTTGTGCACACTCTTGGGTAGAAATTGTTATTTATTTTTGTCTTAATCGAGAGAGCCTATGAAAAGCAATACATTTCAATTGTATTTCAGCCTGTACAATTTATCCACCGACTGTCAGTATTTTTGCCTGCAAACCAGACCACTGAAAATGGGAATAAGAATTGGGAGAATGTGAAGTTGCATCTGACATTCAATCGTCACAACGCAGAAGATGTATCCAACCTCTCAAGGGAAATTCACTATCATTTGTCCATCAATGTATGAGCAGTGTTGCATCCTGAGCCATAGCTAATAGGCATTCCATACAGGGTGCACTGGTTGTAGTACAGATTTAGACCACTCATGACTTTAGAATCTGATGATCATTCACCCTCAGTCCTGTCCAATTCAATCGAGTTAGTGTCCACTAACTGCTAATTAAAGTGCAGACCACTGACACAATGCCAAATAATACATGGATGATCTAGCATCTTAAATTGTAAATTGCTGTTATCCAAAATGAATTAAATGGGCTATTTATAATTTCAGATCAGATTTAGGGGCCACAATGTGGGAAACTTGTTTGTGATTTATTATTTTGTATTCTATGATATCAAAATGATTTCCTCTGCTGCAACGTCATTGTCAACCTCAAACTAAACTGCCTAATTTGCGTGCAGAAAACAGTGTTTTCCAAAAAAATGTTTTAGCTGTTGCAGCCATGCAAGGCTGAAATAACGGCTAAATGAAGAGGAAACGGGCCGGTCGCCTTGCATCACTGTCAGAATGGAAGCCAGCATCTGCCAACACTGCTCAGTTCATCAGTACACGTCACTGTGCCGCCTGTCTGATGTATTGACAGATACATATCAGAAAGTCGCTCTGGGGTCTGCAACCGCTTAGCCACTGACAGACAGTGGAGGTAGGTAGAACAATGGAGCTGCAATGAAATATAACATAAAAATGTATCTTTCTCAACACTTTTGTTGTTCTTCATTCTTCAGTTACCTGTGGAATTTGGCGTGTCATGCGATTTGGATTGAATTGACGTTAAAATAGGCTACATGTAGCCTACTTTAAATTATTTCTTGGGTTTTATTTCCCAGAACAAGTTTGATTTACAATTAGCGATCATGTGGGGTGTCTTCTGCCGTCCTGAAACCTTTAATTCACAGAATAAAAATCAAGAGAGCTCTGCATTTTCTGAGACGTGTATCCCCATGCCAATGAGTGATGTCTGTTTGATATCCTAGAGCAGGGGTCTTCAACGTTTTCCAGGCCAAGGAGCAAGGACCCCTTAGCTGAGAGAGAGATGAAGCAGGGACCCCCACTACATATTGTATGGAATTGTGTTGCAGATTCAACTTATTCATAGATTTCATAGATATGTTCATAGACTTGTTTGACAGTACTATCATCAGTGTTGGGTTCATGTTAATGTGTATTTTTAGACAGTTGACGACTTAAATCCTCAATACTTTGAAAACTTGTACTTGGTCTGGTATTTTTTCCCTCTACACCAAACCTCTTTGCCGAAAATAGCCGCACAACGAGGAGTTGTGAGCAAGTAGATCTGCTATTTTTTGGCTAATGTTCCCCTGAGAATAGGGACGCTTGGGTTCAAGTGGTTATTGTAAAAAAAAAGATCTTATCACACAAATATTTGGCGACCCCCCTGTAGTAACTCTGAGGACCCCCTAGGGGTCCTGGACCCCCTGTTGAAGACCCCTGTCCTAGAGATAGACCTGGGTTGTAGATCCATATTGGAACCTGACCTATTACAGAGGGTATTGTAGCCTATGGGCCTAAGACGTGTCGTAGTCTAAGCCTATATATAATGGTCTCAATTCCTACATACTGTATGTGTGACCCCCAGGGATGTATTAAAAGAAAGGGCGACCCATCATAACCTGGCAAAGACGTGTCCAGCCTGACAGTGTGTCACCCCCTGGTGGCAGACAGACCTATCGTCATTCTCAACCTTCTTAGTAAGTATAATCGGACTAAATAAAGAAATAAATCCACAGTACCCTGTTGCAATTATAGATTGCCTTGGAAATGTCACAAAAGGTCTAAGATAATTGAACGGAGATACAGAGCTGCAAAACATTGCTGGCTGACTGAGAAGCTGATTATGATAACTTTTTTTGTTGGAGATGGGGCACATTAATATAATTTGATATGCAATGTTCTTATAATATTCCTGTTTGCCTTAAGGCATAACTGAGCTAATTAAAACTTGCGTTTCTCAAACTCAAGGCAACAGGTGGCTCACATTCTAGGAAGGGTTTTATTGTAATAACTCCAGTGACATAAATCAACTGAAATAACTGACACAGCTTAACCCATTAAGACCTAAATGCCTTCTGAATCAGTAGTTCTCAAACTCCCAAAATGATGGCCGCGGACCCCCCATCTGAAAATGTTTGGTGCCAGGGACCCCCAGAAGAGAAGATTTGTGTTAAAAAAAATCAAAATATTACAAAAAACATAACAAATTTGCAGATGTTCAAACACGTAACGCTTCATGACAGAACATGGACTGGACCATATGAACCGCTAGCCTCTTCATGATGGGCATAGTTATAGTGATGTAATAGCGATATATATCGCTTTAATATAACATATACACAGGCAGCTCTAATGAGAATACTGCATTACCAAACATGGCAAAGCACTGAAAACGTTTGCTGTGCCTGATAGCCAGAGATGACCAAGAAACCATGTGTGGGTGATGTTTTGCCAAGGCCCGTCGAGTCATCCAAGTTGGTAATTTGTTACAGCCTCGGTGCTTGTATCTACAATCCTCTATTTTATATCTACTATCTAATGATGAACTTCAGATCATCCTGTTTTCATAAAGGATGCATTGTATATGTTAAATAACAAGTAGCATTCTTCCATGATCATTTTTAAATGATTAATCGAGGCCTGGGAGAAGGTTATATTTTCTCCTACAACAAAATGGCAACTTGTTGCCATCCCAGATCACAAAAAGAATGTCAGATCAGATGGCATAGAATATGATCCACTCGCCATGCAGCATAAGAAAATAATGTAGGCTGCAGGCAGAAAACTGGGTCAGATAAACAGGACGATGGGAGAGGTGTGACGGAAAGGTCTTGAACGGGCACGTGTGTGTGTGTGTGTGTGTGTGTGTGTGTGTGTGTGTGTGTGTGTGTGTGTGTGTGTGTGTGTGTGTGTGTGTGTGTGTGTGTGTGTGTGTGTGTGTGTGTGTGTGTGTGTGTGTGTGTGTGTGTGTGTGTGTGTGTGTGTGTGTGTGTGTGTGTGTGTGTGTGTGTGTGAATAGATAGTTTGCTCCATTGAAAGTACTATTACATGGTACACTGTATAGGATAATTGCCCTATTTTTGCAGAGAAATAGAGAGATCCTCTATAATCTTCCCTAGAGAAGTGCAATATAGTGGACCATTAGAGTGTTTGTAGTAGCAGATGGGAGTGACTCATATCCTAATGGTTGTTGCACCTCCTCAATGACACTCTCTCTCTCTCTCTCTCTCTCTCTCTCTGTGCCTTAAACAGGGTGGTTATCTTAGCATGAAGTCGGCCATGTGGGTGGAAGCTGTTGTAGGGGCTGTGATCTCACAAAGGCAGCTTTCCCGCCAACCAATCCCTTCACTTGATTTTCGGACCCTAGCCCTGCCCCCTCCATTCCCCCTCTTCTCCTTGCACCCCCCCCCCCCCCCCCCCTACACACACACACACACACGCACGCACGCACGCACGCACGCACGCACACGCACACACGCACACACACACACACACACACACACACACACAAACACACCCTCCCTCTCTCTCTGTCTCCATGCTCCATACTCTCTCTCATAGCAGGAATTTTCCACTCAGCAGCAAGTGAACATTGCGGCCAGCTGTGCTGTCAATTCAAGTATATGCTCACATCGCAAATACTGTTCACAGACTCTCTCTCTCTCTCTCTCTCTCTCTCTGTCCCTCTCCCTCTCCCTCTCCCTCTCTTTCTCTCTCTCTCTCTCTCTCTCCCTTTCGCTCTCTCTCTCTCTCTCTGTCTCTCACTATGTCTCTCTCTTTCTTGGCCAGCAGTTGTTTTGTTCTGGCCTTCTCTGCTTTACACAAGGAGGGATGAGAATACACACACACGCGCACACGCACGCACGCACACATGCACGCACGCACTATTGTGAGCAATGCCTTCATACAAGTAAGCAGCAAAGCTCTATTTGATCCACATCTATTGCTTCCTCCTTGCTTACTCTGCTAACATACTAGGAGATCACAAATAAACCATGAAAAGCCTGTGCATTCCACTGCCTTTACACACACACACACACACACACACACACACACACACACACACACACACACACACACGGACACGGACACGGACACGGACACACACACACACACACGGACACGGACACACTCGGACACGGACACGTGAACACAAGGGGATCGTTTCCCATGACATTGGAACAGAAGAATGTGAACTAGGGGAGCCAGGATGGCCTACTGGTATACACAGCCACACCACAACACAACCACACCGAAACACCTCCAACAGTAGCTCTGTCTTCTCTGCTAACTGTTTAGCTCTCTGTCCCTTGTCCATCATCTCTCCACCTCTCTCTCATCCTCCCCATGCCTTCATAATCACCACAGGCTCAGTCAGCCCCTCTCGCTCTCTCTCTCTCTCCCTCTCCCTCTCATCGGCCATGAATACATTGACGCCCACGTACATGTAGCCTTGTGTGTCCTGCATACATTAAAAGCGTGCCAGTTATATAAGCGTTCCCACACTCCCTAGACTCCCCCGCCCTCCCTATACGTGTCCTCGGCTCCTCTCTCCAGTTAGGTCAGGTGAGGACAGGGGAGAGGGATGGAGGGAGGGAAGGAAGGGGGCCCTCTTTTCTGCACGGTACCCCCCCCCCCCCCCTTCCATCATCCCTTTCAAAATATATACATGAACCTGGTAGCCTATGCCGCCCTCGGGAGGGGGAGAGGACGGGATCCAGGAGTGATTAGGGTAGACGTTGACGGGGGCCAGGGCCTCGGGGCTGGGGAGTGGGAAATGAAGAGGGGCCAAAGAGGGAAAATGAAGCAGTGGCGATGAAGACGAGGGATGATGCATGGTTCTTTAAAAGGCTCCAGTCTGTTCATGCAGTATGTATGGCGCCCCTCACTCTATTCAAACACTCAGGCCTTAGGCCTGCTTACTTGCTCTGTTTACATTGTGATGTTGTCTCTTTTTTTCCCCGAAGACATTATGTCACTCTGACACTGAATTTGATACACAGATTGACCGTCCATGACAGCTGCATAATGTTTACATTCGTGGTGTGCTGGAGCAAAACAGACCTTTATAATGAGTACTGACGGTTCCAAAGCCTCCATTTTCCATCTGCGAGTCCAACTCTTCAGGAACGCACAAGGATGTACTTTGAACTGTAGACGGGTCGAGTAAATCTTGGAATGTATCTTTAAATGCTGCAAGGGGGAGAAATACTTGGAAAAGATCATATGGGCGTTTTGTGTAAAGAGGTCTTGGGGGGGAAGTCTCTCAGAGGCCAGCTCACTCAACATAACGAGACATAAACAATCCATTACGCTTCCCTCTAAGGAGTCGTATGACATCAAAAGGGTGCGATCATGAGAAATATTGTGCAATAAAGAGCAAAGGAATTGCAGATCAAAGTGATTATTTGCTTGTCTTGTATGCATGTTTTATGTGCACATACATGCTGTAACAAGACAATAAAGTCCCAGCCTCCTTCCCCTTTAAAGAGCTCTAAAACAATCAGCGTTAATGTGTTTAAGTGGTGAAATGGTGAAGCGACGGAGGGGTTCCCAGACTGTTGTGATTCCGTGTTTAGTGGCGGGCATGCTTGTGAATCAGCGATGGGGAATTAAGTATCCTAGCTCCGGCATAATGAGCTTAGAGCCGGGGGGGCCTCAGCAGGGGGGCGTTCACTGTAACTTAAACGGGATGCCTGGGCAGCGAGGACAGAGAAGCACAGTGACAAGAGGAAGACGTGTGTATTTGCGTGTGTGACTGTGTGTGTGTGTGTGTGTGTGTGTGTGTGTGTGTGTGTGTGTGTGTGTGTGTGTGTGTGTGTGTGTGTGTGTGTGTGTGTGTGTGTGTGTGTGTGTGTGTGTGTGTGTGTGTGTGTGTGTGTGTGTGTGCGCGCGCGCGCGGGGGTCCAAGTGACTGGGTCTAATGAAGGGTTACCCCGGGACACAGGCAGGAAGGATGTCACCCGTCTTTGGCTGCTTACATTATACCTTTATCAACTCACATAGAAATTACACTACACGGTAGTGGTCCCTCTGGTGCTGCATGTGTACAAAGTGTTACTTCACTTCATGCCGTCTTAATTCTGACTGTACAGCGAGTTCAGAGACAATGCTGAGGGAATAGAGTAACAAGAAGTTGGATGTGAAGTATATATTATTCAAGGTACATGTTATCCAGTTGGTGCTCAACACATTAAGGGGAGTTCTCATGACTCACAGGGGCTATTTGACCTAGTTCGCCGGGTTCATGTCTCAAGGAAATGGTGTATGCCTATTTACCGCCTGAGCACAACATCCCTCCACATTTCACATCTAAGAGCCATGTAAGAATTTCAATAAATTCTTCATTACTCCACATCAAATTATATAGGCCGCCTGATGAGGCTAGACAGAATTTCGCTTTTGTTATGCATGCTCTTGGATCTTCACAGACATTATATTAAATAAAACATCAAATGAGTTTGCATATTTGCATGCTTCTGTATTTGGTGTTGCATCTCGGGTATATTTCCATCACAGCCTTTTATGGGTCTAGATTATTAAATATTAACATAGTTATAAAACAAGCGTTCAGGATACTCATAAAAGATAACATTTCTCCTATCATACATTAGTTGCAATGGGCCTGGTCTGGTCCTGGTCTACAAGATACACTACACCACAAAGACACCCATGTACCTGTCAAACTACTTCAAACATGTCAAAGATGTCCACAATCACAACACCAGAGGGAGCTCCACAAATCACGTTCAACACAGATTTGGCTCAAACAAGGGGTTACATTTGTTCTACTATGCCAACAAAATGTGGAATGCCCTACCAACAGTCATAAAAAATGTGAATCCTTAATCTCCTTCAAAACCGCTCTAAAAGAGTACTTACAGGTGGCTGCAATTTGGAACTGGCCCCTGTAAAAAGTCAAAGCCTTGATTGCTACTAATTTTTATGATGTTTTTGCATGGTATTGTATATCTGTCTGTCATTAAATGTTTCAATTAATTGAGTACGCAGGGCCCCAATGGAAACAAGCCACAGCGCTTTCTTGGGTATAATCCTCTTAGCAGACCTTGTATTGAACTGTACTTTCCTCCTCCTTCCTGTGTTTTTTTTTGCAAACTGCTAATAAAGTATTCAATCAATCAATTAGTTATAACTTTATAATGATAATCTGCTTCAAAAAGTGATGGTGGTCCAGGAAATGATCTGCTATTATGTTGAGTGGAATACTACATTTTGGATAAATGTAAAGGCTTTGAATAAATAAAGGCTTTGAATGTACAAACAATGTTTGAAAACAACCCCCCAAAAAAAATCCATATGTCCACAAGTCGACTGTGATTGTTTTTGGACAAAGTGTTTGGCGCCATCTTGTGGCGAGACTGACGACCTGACCAAGGTATATAAAAAGAAGGTACAGACATCTAGTCATTTTCGTCGGCTGGGAGCCAAACTGCAATTAAATTGGAGTCTATAGACTATGAGAGCCATATGGTGGACCAGCTCAGTAGAACAAACACTATTTTTTTAACGACTGCGACCATTGTGAAATATTTGGCCCAGGAAAATAAAAGAAGACATATTGCTCATTGTTTGCTGCTGTGTTGCTTTTCGATGTGTACAATGTTGTACAAGTGTATTGAGCTATATGGTGCATATGAGGCATTTGAAAATTGTTGGAGGCAACAGTCTGGCCACGCGAGACTACCTACCTTGGAGCTGACGCAGGTTGAGGCACTTCCGTAATTGGGAGGAAGCGGAAGTAGCCCGTTGACGACGTTGCTCAACAAACATGGCGGCCGTTGTCTGAAGACTGTTCAGATTCAGAACAAAACAACAACTCGTGGAGACAGAATGGCAGACGTCGGAGTGGACGAGCTGCAGCAGCTCGAGTACCTGTCCCTGGTGTCCAAGGTGTGCACGGAGCTCGACAACCATCTCGGAATAAGTGACAAAGACCTCGGTAAAGGACTTTTAATCTAATGTCATAGAAAATAAACACATTGTTGTCGTCGTAGCTTAGCCACGCAAAGCTAGCACGTTAGCCACTGCTAAAGAGCCACAATGATACAACTAACCTTGTAGCAGTCTATTAATGCACCATATGAGAACTTTATGAATAGCCATGTCCCGTTATTCATGTCCCTTTGTATTTATTGTAAATATGAAATAAACATAAACAAGCAGTAGTTTAGCCACATACAGCTAACACGTTAGCCACTGCTATACAGCCACAGTTAACTAACCTGGTAGCAGTCCATTAATGGACCTGAACACTTTATGAATGTTCATGTCCCTTTTGTATTGTATGTAAATAAACGCATAAACATAAACACGTAGTGGTTTAGCCACAAAGCTAGTAGGTTAGCCACTACAACTAACGTCAGAGAGGAGTCTAGTTCATTGGTTCTCAAAGTGGGGTCTGGGGGTCCTTGGGGGGGTTCCAGGGGGTCCCCAGCAAAATGATGGATAGTTGGGAACCAAATGGTTGTAACTCTGAGAGTGTATAAATGGACCCGTCAGTTCAAATCTTACTGCATATACACTATAATATACACTGGTGTTAACACTGATTTTTACAATATAAATTGGGGTTTTAGCGATAGAAATGACATTAAATGGGGGTCCGTAGCCTTACATGTCAAACTGGGGGTCCTTGAAATAAAAATGGTTGAAAAAACAATCTTCTCTTATGGGCGTCCTTGGCATATTTTTTCAAATGGGGGTCCGCGGGCTAATAAGTGGGGGGGGGGGGGGGGGGGTCCTTGACATGAAACAGTTTGATAACCACTGGTCTAGTTCAATGAACAATATGAAAGCTTTCTTTAAAGTGTTTTTTTTTTAAAGAGAGGATATAATTTCAACAGTGTAACTTTAACTTTAACTTAAACTATTGGTGGGAAAAGTACTCAAATGTTTTACTTAAGAAGAAGTATCAATACTGCATTGTAGAAATACTCTGTTACAAATAAAAACCCGGTCATCGTAATTTACTTAGTAAAAGTACAAAAGTAATGGCATCAAAATATACTTTAAGTACCAAAAGTAAAAGTACTCATTATGCAGAATGTCCAGTTTCACAAATCATATGTATAAAATGTATGCATTTGAAAATGGCAGATCTACAAGCTTGTAGATCAGCTATTTTCAAATAGCCAACGTTTGAATGGGGCTAAAGAGGGCTAAAGAGGTTAATGTATGTTTTGTAATAATAATTCAAATCTACAAAACGTTTCCAAATAATTGTAGTGGAGTAAAAGTATTGAAAATGGGAAATACTCCAGTAAAAAATACCTCAAAATTGTACTTAAGTACAGTACTTGAGTAAATGTACTTAGTTACTTTACATCACTGCAAAATAACTACAATGCAACTAACGCCAGAGAGTAGCCTAGTTTAATGAGCGACATGAAAACGTTCTTAAAGGTAATATTCATGTCCCTGTGTATATTTCAACAGAGTAACGTTAATCCTGTCTTGTCTTATTTACCTGGTGTTCAGAGTGGTGGTTGAAAAGTTATTAATGAATGTCATTATTGTTTTCAGCTGAATTTGTCATCAGTCTTGCTGAAAAACAACCGACATTTGATGGCTTCAAATCTCTTCTGCTCAAAAATGGAGCGGAATTCACTGTAAGTGAAATGCTAGTAAACACAGTTATTATCTCTTTATGTCCGTCTCATATAACTGAGGAACATTATGCTCTGATCATTTTTAGGATTCTCTCGTCGGCAATTTGCTTCGACTCATCCAAACTATGCGACCCCCTTCCAAAGCATCTACAAGCAAAGGTGAAGTATTAATTCATTATTATTATTATGCATTATGCCCTGCTTATAAGAACTGAAACGGCATAAAGGGTCCAGCAAGCTACCTAAAAAAATATATTTTCTACATATTTTCCCACTCTGCCAACAGATCTTCTGGTTTAATATCCAACACTTAGTTTGTATTTGGAATTACTTGTACTTCAAATAAATGTCTCTACAATGAGCCACCACTGACTCTATGGAGAAGGCGGAGTGCTGCTATTAAAGGGACTGCTTCTCACGATTCCCCCCCTCCCCCACATACTTTTGGTTCCATATCAATCCCCCATAGATGATAATAATTACAAAATGACTTTATAATGACCAAAAAGGCAAATATTTGATTGCATTAAAGTAGACAAGACAGTTCTTTTGGCATCCAGAAGGCGCAGCAGTAAAGTTCTTGCCCACCACCATAGAGACTGAGGTTTATGTCCTCCATGGTGCCTCCCGCTCCGGCTTGACAATGACCGGACACAAACACGTACAACAAACACAACTGATCGTTGGCGGTCATATGGAAGGGGAGGGTGATCTCTGTTGCAGTATTAGCAACTCCTATAGGTCTTTGTCATTGATTTATGTGTTGCTTATTCTCGTTTGTAACGCCGTTTGTTATTTGTATATATATATATTTTCATTTCTAATGTATTCTTCCAGCAGACTCTGAGCAGGAGGTCAAACCAAAATCGGAGAAGGACAAGTTAAAGGAGTTGTTTCCTGGACTGTGCAGACCAGACGATCCAGTCCCTAGGGTAAGTTACTCTTAACACTGTCTGATCATTCATATTGGACTTATTACACCGCTTTTTTTAGGCTGAATACTCCGTTGTGATTGGGCAATCAATGTATTTTGCGGACAGTTTTGTCCTGTTACCAGACCGTTTTCCTCATGAACAGACTGATGTTGTCTCTGTCACCATGTCTGTAGGGCTGTCACGATTATGACATTTTGCCATACATTATTTTGCTCAGTAAACTGCATAAATAGCGTTTGTGGAGTTAAAAACAAATCAAGCAGACGGTAATACTGTTCAACAGAACAAAGCGTTAAAACTTCAAAAGCACATATTATTGTCACAATTAATACCATTTTCTCTCTTTGAATCCCACAGAAGCTACTGGATGAAGATGATGTGAAAGTAGCAGCAGATTGCATGAAAGAGTTAGAGATGTTTATGCCCAGTGTCAGTGGGTCGGACTCCAAAAGCAGCAAGAGCAGGTAGCAAGATGTTCAAGTCTTCATTTACAGTTGCTTGAGAAATTGGTTCTGTCGTAGCTGTCAAAAGTTATCAGTAACAGTAGGTACCGTAATCACGGCCTAGTAATAGGTCGGTGTTGGCCTTAATATGTTCAGTATGGAAGTTCAAGAGATGGCCTGCACAGTATTTTCTACTCCACAGACACCTTTGATTAATAAGCAACCAACGCTTCGATCTTGTCAAGTATCTGACAGAACATTGTTTTTTTTGGGATGTTTGTGGAGTATTGTATTGTCTATCGCTCTCTTTCAACCCAAGAATGTTGTACTTGTTGGAGATCGAGAAGAGTGAGTTATTGTTGTGGTTATTTACCGTCTTGATTAATTACAACCATCTGTTGTAATTAATAAGGACAGTGGGGATGGTGTGATGGGGTCAACGCAACCTGTTGTATTTAGAAGAACTAGACCTGGGCCGGACCGCTGACATAGCGGTCCGGGCACCTAGGCTCAATGTAGCCTGACAGTCTGTCGCAGGTTCGAGTCCCGACAGCCATTGCTGCGTGTCACTCCCCATCACTCTCCCCAAATCCTGTCAACCTACAGTATTATAATATCAATAAAGGCATAAAAAAGCCCAACATTTGACCAGATTTTAACTAACCGTCAAAACGTCAAAAAATCCAGAGGCCTGATATTTCTCATGTAATTTGCCTCCCAGGTCAGACAAGAAGAGGCGACACAGCAGGAGTCGTAGCAGAAGCCGAGACCGGGATAGAGACAGAGAGCGTAGAAGACGCCACCGTTCACGGTCCCGCTCCAGATCGAGGTCTCGCTCCAGGGACCGTGACCGCCACAGAGGTGACAGGGAGCGAGACAGAGATAGAGACCGCAGCAAGAGGCGTGAGCGGTCGTCCCGCTGGACTGAGCGATCTCCAAGTCCCCGCAAAGAGAAGGACCGAGAAGTGGACAAAGACTCTAGCCGCTGGAAGGACAAACACGTGGACCGGCCTCCACCAGAGGAGCCCTCCGTGGGGGACATCTACAATGGCAAGATCACCAGCATCATGCAGTTTGGCTGCTTCGTCCAGCTGGAGGGACTCAGGTCAGCGCCTATACATACAATGTGGTCATTATGGAATGGCTCTGTAACAGTGTGGGAAGAGGCTGATGCATAATGCATCAATATCGATAAGCCTTCGCAGTATACAGTGAGCGTCTATTGAGGGTGTAACTGATGTAACGTGTACGCTGAGAATTTCAAACGGTCTCCCACCTTCTTTAACGTTCTAGATTGTTTGAAAACAGCATTACTAAACTGAATATAATGGGGCTGCTGCAGTTCATTGATTATGTGGATGTGTCGTGCACCAGTGGGCAATCCCAGTGGCAGACCTTCGACCTGCCCACTTTGAATCAGCAGTGAGAAGATGTCTTCTCAATCAAAACAAAAGGCAATAACGGGGTAAACACTATTGTTTAGAGGGAGGTTATGGACTGTTAGACCAGGAACCAATTTTATACACTTGGATATCTATGTGTAACTGTGTGTCCCAAAGACATGTTGTCCTGGAAAAGTTGGTTTACATCCAGTAATTAAAAGGAATTACGTTTTCTAAGAAAGAACAACCAGTATCTTAATTATGTCAAAAGGAAACCTCTCCAGGTAAGGTGTTACAGATATATACCTGTATACTGTAGAAGTTTGCTGAGGAGTGATTTACACATAGCGTAGCAGCATGTGCACTACGAAAGACCTTCGTCTTTTCCATATTCTTGTCCATATTATTTTCCCCTGGCTTTGGAACTACTAGGGAACTCAATCGAGTGTTGTTCTATTTCTAGGAAACGATGGGAGGGTTTGGTCCACATTTCAGAGCTGCGTAGAGAGGGTCGCGTGGCCAACGTGGCTGATGTAGTCAGCAAAGGACAGAGAGTCAAGATCAAGGTGCTGTCATTCACCGGCTCCAAGACCAGCCTCAGCATGAAGGTAAGACAGCCAAACTGACTATAAAGCAAAGTGTTTTTACTATGAGCAGGTGACCACTACATGATTAAAATACCACTTTAACTCTATATACTTGACCGGGCTCCCCCAGGGTTTTTCTACTTGCTCATGTACTTTTTCCATCTATACTAAAATACTTCACCATAAATAGCCTATATAAATTGTCACTTTAGACAATTTGTGCAGATACCATGTATATATACTTATACTGTATGTTTGTTTGTTTACTGTTGAGTGAGAAAACAATGTTGCACATTAAGCAACTCATCTGGGGACCCCCCCCCCCCCCCAAAAAAAAAAAGTAATAATAAATGACCTAGAGCATACCTTTACTGTTGCCTGCTAACCTCCAAATTTGCTCCCCTTTCTCACCTCCCATTCAGGACGTGGACCAGGAGACAGGCGAGGACCTGAACCCCAACCGGCGTAAGAACGCAGGCCCTGAGGAGGAGACCTCCATGAGGAATCCTGACCGGCCCACCAACCTCAACCTGGGCCAGGTGCCCGAGCAGGAGCAGGACGACACCCTGGAGCGCAAGAGACTCACCAAGATCTCTGACCCTGAGAAGTGGGAGATAAAGCAGGTGGGATAGCACAGCGCTGGCTTCATTCATCAGCTGCTCTTTGGTGGTGGTGTGTGTAAATAATATTGGTCCACCAATATGTGCGTGTGTGGTCAATAAAGCCAGAAGCTTTAATTACAAAATCGTCACATCAATTGTGCTGAGAACAACCCACAGTGGCACTCAGTGTGCTACAGTGACATAAAGACCAATTGGCAGACGGGGACATTTATACAGTTAAGTGGCTGTTCTTAATGCATTTGTGTCCTCAGTGGGTTGGTAGATCGATCGGAAGTAGATTGAAGCTGATTTTTAACTTCCCAAATGTAAGCTGTTCCACAGCCTATGGATGTGTAGTGGCAGTTGTGGTCTCAAGTATCCACATTAGTTCAATGGGGTGCATACATACATCACTGGGTATGGACTAGTCCTGCTTTAATACACAACTCAATGATGTCTCCCCTTGTTGGGCGTCTCTGTGAAATCAGATTTCTGCATAATGCAGGTTAGAGAGGAAGCAATTGAGCGTTTCGATAATGAATTTCTAACCACCTCAACCTTATACTTGACCAGACTCCCCCAGAGCTCTATACTAGGCGCCGCCTTGTTTTCGCTCTACACTAAATATCTTCGCAGATCTACAAGCTCATACCAGGACACGTCGTGAGCTTGTAGATCTGCTATTTATTTTAACGATCGCCCCCCAGAATAGGGATGCTGGTCTTCTATACTTACCCTACTCATATATTGTGCTTCACCCTCTTAGCTGTTTATTTTAAAAATGAACGCATAACATGTTAACGCTAGTTAAATGTGCCTGTTTGTCTTGTGTCCTCAGATGATTGCAGCCAACGTCCTTTCCAAAGAGGAGTTCCCCGATTTTGATGATGAGACGGGCATCCTTCCCAAAGTGGACGATGAAGAGGGTAAAACATTGAATTGGAGCATTGAATCTTGTTGTTTTGTTTTTCTTCAGCGAAGCAAACTAAGATTTCTTCTCTATAATAAATATTGATTCGATCTAGTATTGAATCTTTTTTTGAGAGTGGTTGTGGGTTAGAGCCGATATATATCGACCATCAGCATCTGCAATAGACCCCACCCCAATAGTGATTGTCCAATACTAGCTTTGCAATAGCAATAGATGGAGACAGTGACTTCCAAAATGAGTGAATTCCAATACCCCAACATTCACACTTGCGTCCTTCACTCACGCCTGAGCCCCGAATTCAACACACCAGAATAATGGAGCTACGTACTTACCTACTACTATACTATTTGTAGTTTTACTTAACCTGCGGTACATGAACACTCCGGTGATAATGTTGTTAATGTAGTTGATTGATATTAGATGCGGTTTCTCCCTCTTTCTTTGAGAGTGATAAACATTTGACTGTATTTTGTTTGTTGAAATAGCAATGTCATGCACATATTTTTCCAGTGCATACTGCAGGCCTGATGATATAAAAAGCAAATCCTTTATATCCTTTATATCCCAATGCAAACCAACATGAGTACTGGCAAAACGAAGGCTGTTAGTCCAACCTAGGGGGTGGAGCGGTGGGGGGCAGAGCTTAGTGAAAGGTCTATTATGCAGCCGATGTGTTCTAATTTGTAACCACTGTCTACCTGGTGTTCCCATATGGTCATGTCATTATAGGCAAAAATGTTCAAAAGTTTCAAAAATAGCAGATCTACATACCACATCGGCTATTTATGAATCTTATATTTTTGAAATTCTCTGATCAGTAACAATTTTTTATTTATTTGAACAAAATATCGGTCAAAACATATGTAATTGGTGGTCTAGGACTCTCCAAAAACAGATCACTATCAGATCCACAAATCTGGTCGGGCTATAGTAATGACTATTTTGTAAGAGTTGTGATGCTGATTGACTTTTCTGTCTGTTGTTCAGATGAAGATATGGAGATTGAGCTGGTGGAAGAGGAGCCTCCATTCCTGAGGGGACACACCAAACAGAGCATGGACATGAGCCCTGTCAAGATTGTCAAGGTACTGTACTGGCCAATGTACAGGTGCACTGTGTGGAAAATATTGTGTTTACGTCACATGATGCATTCTAATCAGGGAAATTGTTTGTAGGGGTGTGTGTGGTGTGCTGTTTTAAAGAGGTGGCCTGAATTGTGATTGGCCATTGCTAATTACACCCCCCTTGTGTATAGTCCTTGTCACTGTTGGTCTTGGAGATGGTGTAGTAGACCACCACCTGTCTCACTGCACATGGAGTCACCACCTGAAAGTGAGGAGTTTGCCCGGGAGGGCGTAACTGATGCGGAGGCACATGCTGTCCCTCTCAGTTGCCTGCTGAACAGGCGGCCGACAAACATGAAATTTGGTATTAAAAACCTATGTGATCAGTGTTAAAACTAAACTACATCAATAACATTAATATTAAAATCTAAACTACATGAAAGTGCATAACAGTATCGGTCAATGTTGCAGCATATATGGCTTCAAGTGCAAAATATTATAACAGTATAGATTAGCATTCGCAAGTCAATCATTGCCTTTTATTGGCCCGTTTTCAGGAGCCACAGGCCACATATAGTCCGTGTATTATCTCAGTGCTCAGAGCCTGATGGCAGCCAAGTAGAAGTACTCCCCAGTCAACATCGCCCTCCCTAACTGCTTCCAAACTGCGAATATGGCTAGTTGTATTTGTTGGCGGTGACCGTGGATAAATGGAACCCGAGTCTTCACTGTGGTGGGCATGGCAGGAACTTTACCCCTGCACCAACCACCCAGACGCCCCCCCCACCCTGCATGACACTTGATGCTATTGTAGTAGAGTATGTCTCATCTCTAGGCTGTTAACCAGTCAAAATGTCACACAACCCTGTATAGCATACATATACCCTCCCTTTCCTGTCCTATAGAATCCAGACGGCTCCCTGTCCCAGGCGGCCATGATGCAGAGTGCCCTGGCTAAGGAGAGGAGAGAGCTGAAGCAGGCAGCTCGAGAGGCAGAAATGGACTCCATCCCCATGGGGCTCAACAAACACTGGGTGGATCCACTGCCAGACAGTAAGTCCCTTTTAAACATCAGCTTGATGCTCATTTGAGCCTCTTGTCTAATTTTTTTTTTTGTTATTGTTTTTTCTAAATCTTATTGTCATTTCTGTGTTCTTTATCTAAAACACCACAGTTCAGCTTATGTGTGTGACATTAGACTTCCTCAGCAGTGGCAGGCTGTGGCCCTGAGGGGGACCAGTGCTGGAGATATCCATCTGTGTCTTCCTGTAGCCCTCTAGTGAGCCGGATGCAGCAGTATGTACCATACTGTGTGCCCACCATGGCCTGACAGGACCCCATCCTGCCAGACCCGGCTCTGACTCGGCTGCTCAGTGGGTTGATAGAATGATAGGAGGGGTGGAAATCAGGGGGGGGGAACACTTAGTCAATGGTTTTCATTTTTATCAAGCAAATTTCCTCTCTCTGTTATACAGCTGATGGAAGGCAGATTGCGGCCAACATGAGAGGCATCGGCATGATGCCCAACGACATCCCAGAGTGGAAGAAGCACGCCTTCGGGGGCAACAAGGCCTCCTACGGAAAGAAGACCCAGATGTCCATTCTGGAGCAGAGAGAGAGCCTGCCCATCTATAGGCTTAAAGAACAGCTCATTCAGGTCAGTAGTGAATTAAAGCATTGAATTAAACATATGAACCCTAGCATCCCTATTCTGGGCATGGCATAATAGATGAACATTATGTTCATGTAGATTGGCTATTTATGGCAAAGAGTTTTTGTGTATAGTGAAAGGGGGGGGGGGAGTATAGAGTGGTTAAACAGAAATGTTATCGAGAGAATGCTTGCTTCAGTAAGAGTATATGTTAGGGTTTTTACACAAAGGCTGCTTCCTTGTCCTTCCCTTCCAGGCTGTCCATGACAACCAGATCCTGATTGTGATCGGAGAGACGGGCTCTGGCAAGACCACCCAGATCACCCAGTACCTGGCTGAGGCCGGCTACACCACCAGGGGCAAGATAGGCTGCACTCAACCCCGCCGTGTGGCCGCCATGTCTGTGGCCAAGAGAGTCTCTGAAGAGTATGGTTGCTGTCTGGGACAGGAGGTGAGGGAACCTTTCTCTGTATATTATACATAGAACTATATTTGTCTTTCGCTGTTGTGTGGAGAAAGAAAGGTATCAAAGTGCAATAGATGGCTGATGAGTGGTCTTTGTTCTCCAGGTGGGATACACCATTCGTTTTGAGGACTGCACCAGCCCCGAGACGGTGATCAAGTACATGACAGACGGTATGCTGCTCCGAGAGTGTCTAATCGACTCTGAGCTGGGCCAGTACGCCATCATCATGTTGGACGAAGCCCATGAGAGGACCATCCATACTGACGTGCTCTTTGGTCTGCTCAAGAAGGTACGCAAGATGTTCTACAGTATCATTTCTGCAACAGCAGAAGTATATTGGGGACTGAAATCCATTTTTCAAAATGGTGTGAATTCCCCACTAAGATGCTTCACGTAGGGGGGATGTTTACACTTTGGGGGATACTATACATATTAACCTTAGGCTACACTCTAGGTTTTACATTGTCGCTCTACTCCAATTTAAAGGAGGTGTGTGTGTCTGAGAGAGAGCGAGAGGACAGGAAATGAGAGATGGATAGAAACTGTTGTAGCCTACAGTTTCGATATTGATTTTAAAGTAGAAGTGAGTAGGTCTACTAATAAACATAGCAAACGGAGAGGGGAGGGGTGCTCGCAGAGAGAGGCAGACAGGCGCTCTGGAGAGAGCACCAGCCAGTACATAGTCCTGCATTCTCCTCAGCTCTTATTATATAACAAATACACTTAAACATCGCTGTATGAGTGTCTCGCATTATGTGCTACATTTGTGGTAATCAATTAAAATATGAGCAATTCTCGCAATCCCATGCCAAAATTCAGGCCCTGAATATGACTGAAAAGTGTTTTAAATATTTTCAATGGTTTCGTCAAATGTGTCTCACGAATAACAGCCAAGTATTTCAATTGCTTTTGTATTCATTCTGTACATTCTTAGGAGATGGAGATATTATAGTAGATTTTTAAAATTACAATATTTTCCCCTCTCAGACAGTACAGAAGCGCACAGACATGAAGCTGATCGTCACTTCAGCCACGCTGGACGCCGTCAAGTTCTCTCAGTACTTCTATGAAGCGCCCATCTTCACCATCCCTGGAAGGACATACCCGGTGGAGGTCCTCTACACCAAAGAACCCGAGACAGATTATCTGGACGCCAGCCTCATCACCGTCATGCAGATCCACCTGACTGAACCTCCAGGTACCATCTACATCCTGGGAGCGGTGGAAAGCACACCTGTATAGTACATATACACGTACATATCAAAGCACATAACCACTTAAACCCTAGTGTCCCTATTCTGGCATGTCATAATATGTGAACATTCTGTGAAAATGGCAGATCTACAAGCTCACAATTTGACGCAATTGTGAGCTTGAGCAATGGGAGCAAAATATTTGGTGTAGAGAGAAAAGAGGAGGGAGCCCAGTATAGACCCCTGGGGGATCCCAGTCAACAAAGTACATGGGGTTTAAGTGGTTAATCCTTTGGAACGTCTCATTTAAAGTTTTACATTTTGACAGCAAATCTAACACACAAAATATCCAACTTGCGGTCTTGTCTTTGCTACAACTCCATACCACTTGAAATTTTAGCTGCTTATCAGTCTTTCACTGTCAAACTTTCACTCTGTCTCCGGGTTTCCAGGTGATGTCCTGGTGTTTCTGACTGGTCAGGAGGAGATTGACACGGCCTGTGAGATCCTGTATGAAAGGATGAAGTCACTGGGACCTGATGTTCCTGAACTCATCATCCTGCCCGTATACTCTGCCCTGCCCAGCGAGATGCAGACGAGGATCTTTGACCCTGCTCCTCCAGGCAGCAGAAAGGTAAGCGGTAGTGATGCGCGGGTCGGGTTTTTTCATGACCCGCCCCGCCCCGCCCCGCGACGGAACCCAACCCGCCTCAACCCGCCCCGCGAACCCATATATAAATCTATGGATTAACCCGCCCCGCGACCCGCGATTTTTTTTTTATTCTGTAAAATCATGGTTAGAAAATAATCCCCAAGTGTATTCAAACTGTTTTATTGTTATTATTCTTATTCTTATTAGGAATAAAGACAAAACAAGAGCATGTGATTTTATTTATTTTTTTGCGTGTGAGAGCGGCTGACCCGCTCACCCGCAGCCCGCATAAAATTCTCCGGAATTCTGACTTGACCCACCCGCGCCGCGGGTTGACCCGCGGGTCCCGCGGGTTACGGGTCAACCCGCGCATCACTTGTAAGCGGTCTTGTCCATGGATTTTCATCACAAAACATTATTTTGTTGTGTTTTCTTTTCTCAATAGTAGATGGAAGGTAACCAGGCCAACTTGGTAGTGATGGGCTTGTCATGCTTTGGTGATAAGTGGCTTGTAGTACTGTTATAGAAAAATAGCATGTTGACCTTTCTTTGCTTATTTTGTTGTGGCACCTAAAACAAATTGAAACTCCAAAGATTTCACAGAAAATATATTTACTGAGGCATTTCAGTCCCCGTAGTATATCTGAGGTAGCTGCTGACTAACTATGATAAATTGACTGCATTTATATAGTCAATACTCAAATGCACTTTACAATGTACTTTACATTCCCCCATTCACACACACCCTAGTGAAACTCTGTTACACATTACGTTTTACATGCGTTACACACCTTCACACACTGACCGCAGAGGCAACCATACCAATCACGAACCTGCTCATTAGGTGCAGTTATGGGTTCAGTGTCATGCTCAAGGACATGCAGTGAGGAGCTGGAGATCAAACCGGGAACCTACCTGCTCCCAGACTGTACCTTCTGCACCACTGGCTGAGCCACTGCCGCCCCAGCGATAGATTTTGTATTCATGTACCACTGTTTAACTGGAAATCAAACACTGAAGGACCATTGATTTTTCTTCAGGTGGTCATTGCTACCAACATCGCAGAGACCTCTCTGACTATTGATGGGATCTACTATGTGGTGGACCCTGGCTTTGTCAAGCAGAAGGTGTACAACTCCAAGACTGGCATTGATCAACTGGTGGTGACTCCAATCTCACAGGTAGGAATCAGTGAGCGCAACATGTTCACCCGAACATCCTCTTAGGCTATGGCATCACAACTGCTGGCGCTACATAAAGAGGGCAATATGTATCAGTTGTTTTAATAATCTAAACGTGTTTTATTTGATTGATGAATGGGGGAGAGTACCCCTCCCCCATCTGACAACGTTGTCAGCGGTCTGTCTGATACATTAGAAACTTAGAAACATATTCAACTCCTTTGAACACAGTTAGATGTTGGATTGTTTGTGCCTGTAAGAGTGCATGAATAAATCCACTAGTGAGCTTTAGATGTGATGGGCACCTTAATTTAACTCTTGAATTTAATATATATATTTTTGGTAATGTTTAGTAAGATGCAAGAGTCATGACGGTACTTTTCGAGGGTTTTAGCTGGCCACAAGCTGGTATAATGTGTCATTTCTTGTTTTAATACAAAGCATGAGCTATAAATGCCTTGTATTTGTTTTGTGTAACCGTCTAAAGTTTTGCTGAGCAATCATTGAGCTTATTTGATCCGGGGTGAAGACAGTCTTGCTGGTTCCTGAGACCGTATTGATTGAACATGGCTCTTACTACAGTCTGATTTAATCCTACCTTTCTCAGGCCCAAGCCAAGCAGAGGGCAGGCAGAGCCGGCAGAACAGGGCCTGGGAAGACTTACAGACTGTACACTGAAAGAGCCTACAGGGACGAGATGCTGACCACCAACGTGCCTGAGATTCAGAGGACTAACTTGGCCAGCACTGTGCTGTCTCTCAAGGTGAGTGCACTCTGTCTACTGCTTTGCGTTTAACTTGACTAAATAATTTTGTTCACAAATTTGATATTTAGATTTCTGTAAGTACATTACTTTACCAGCCTAGGAAATACTGCAAGCAACTTTAGCCATAAATATGTAAATCTGATCATAACATACAGCTGAAATGCACAGTCTTTATCATGTCTTAGATTTTTCTACTGCATTTTGTGGGGTTGCCTTCTTATCTATGCCCCACTATTTGTCACAATGTCTGAATTTACTCTCTGGGATCAGTAAAGGTTTTAATCACTTCCTGGTTTTGTCCACCAGGCCATGGGCATCAACGACCTTCTGTCGTTTGACTTCATGGACGCTCCTCCCATGGAGACACTGATCACAGCCATGGAGCAGCTCTACACACTGGGAGCTCTGGACGATGAAGGTCTGCTCACAAGGCTGGGGAGAAGGGTAAGGAACACTCATCACACATCACATGGAAAAAGCAGCCAAATGGCAAAATAAGTTGGAAATGAATGTCCGGAAAATGTACATCACTTGATACTGCATTTCTAGGATTGATCCATTTTGAGTTCCCATTGTATTAATGGCCACATTTGTTTTGTCTTCTTTCTCCCCCTCCCCCATCTGTCTTCAAGATGGCTGAGTTCCCTCTGGAGCCCATGCTGTGTAAGATGTTAATCATGTCTGTCCATTTGGGCTGCAGCGAAGAGATGCTCACCATCGTCTCCATGCTGTCTGTACAGAATGTCTTCTACAGACCCAAGGTACACATGCCAGGGAATGTCACGGTCTCAATGAGAGATGCAGGTATAGAAATCCATAAGTAATTGATTTGTAGGCTAATAAAACATTTTGTTACTCTTTGTGATTCAGGACAAGCAGGCCTTGGCTGACCAGAAGAAGGCCAAGTTCCACCAGGCTGAGGGAGACCATCTCACCTTGCTGGCCGTCTACAACTCCTGGAAAAACAACAAGTTCTCCAACCCCTGGTGCTACGAGAACTTCATCCAGGCACGCTCCCTGCGTAGATCCCAAGACATCCGCAAACAGATGTTGGGCATCATGGACAGGTACAGAAGCTCTTAAATCATCATTATGGAGAGTGTTTTCTTGTCTTCAACAACATACCCAAGATATGTTTTCTTCTTCTTACAAATGTGTATTCGCAGAAGTAAGAATGTCAAAAGTGGATAATTGTTTTCCAGCTCTTAGAAACAATTCCCCATTCCTCTCCTCCACAGGCACAAACTGGATGTGGTTTCATGCGGTAAAGCCACCGTCCGGGTTCAGAAAGCCATCTGCAGTGGTTTCTTCAGGAACGCAGCCAAGAAAGACCCGCAGGAAGGCTACCGGACCCTGATCGATCAGCAAGTGGTCTACATCCACCCCTCCAGTGCCCTGTTCAACAGACAACCTGAGTGGTACAGCAATTCATCATGGACCTTTTTTTGCAAGAGAATATGTATGCAAGTTGTAGCTGTAAAAACAAAATGGGAGTAACATTTTGTCACTGAGAGAAGCAAGCCTCTATAAGTAAAGACGGCACTTCTAAATGTCATTCTAATTTCCTAAATGTCATTCTAATTTCCTAAATGATTTCTTTCCCACAGGGTTGTGTACCATGAGTTGGTGCTGACCACTAAGGAGTACATGCGGGAGGTGACCACCATTGACGCTCGCTGGCTGGTGGAGTTTGCACCGGCCTTCTTCAAAGTGTCCGACCCGACGCGCCTCAGCAAGCAGAAGAAACAGCAGCGCCTGGAACCACTGTACAACCGATACGAGGAGCCCAACGCCTGGAGAATCTCCCGCGCCTTCAGACGACGTTAAAGCGCTGGACATGATGAGCGCCGGTGGCTAGAAAGA
Source organism: Gymnoscopelus microlampas (assembly GCF_963454915.1). Classification (NCBI taxonomy): domain Eukaryota; kingdom Metazoa; phylum Chordata; class Actinopteri; order Myctophiformes; family Myctophidae; genus Gymnoscopelus; species Gymnoscopelus microlampas. The sequence goes on along the minus strand of NC_139951.1, from coordinate 30,192,664 downwards.
CATGGACACAATCCTATACGTGCTACTATGTCAAAGACCGCAGGATACCATCCCGTACCTGCCATTTCTTTAAAGACACAGCGGGGGGCATTGGAACCTTCTGATTGATATCTATATGTTCCCGATTCTAAACCTCGAGTTCTCCATTCACTCCTGTTGGAACTGCGTACCCCACACAATTTTTTTAATGTCTATTTTTCCATTCTCAACAACCGTTTTTATTGTTTTGGAAAGTAGTTGTTTCCCTTTCTTGGGCTGGGTTTCCAACATGTCTTAGCATTGAGTCTGTACATGAATAAAGACAATGTTTGGTTTAGTTTCAAAATAGGGTTGCACAATTAATTGCAAGTAATCACAAATCGTGAACTTTTTGTTTCGCAATTATGTAATTGTGAATCTTGGCAATTCATTAAAATGTGTTAATTTGGTCAGCTGTTTTACCTTATCCTGGTCTCCTCACCGTTACACAAGGTTTAATATAGCCAGAACAATGTACAACCCATCTCACCTTTCAGGTTCACAGAGCCACGATAAAATCAGCGGCCATTACATACTATTTGCTAAAGATAAAAATCATAATGAGGCATTATCTTTATGTAATAGAAAATAACCTTTTCCCACCAGAAATCAATAATTGTGAAGTGATCACAATATTCAGCCAAATAATATCATTTTAGTCATCAACTTGCAGCCTACACTGACATGCCACGGCGAGCAAACTGACATTGACTGCCAGCCATGTAGCCTGTTGAGTGAAGTGAAGCCAGCCCTACATCCAGACAGCCTGGACACTGCATAAATCAGGAAAGGGGAAGAAGACAATTGGTTTTAAGATGAGTTTTCTATGAGAAGACATTACGTACGTTTTATCTAGCACTGTTTCATACTTAGTTGTACTACGGTGTCTCATGTGAAAATAGCTGATCTGCTGATTTTAGCTTATGACATGCCCAAAATGGGGACGCCAGGTTGAAAGTGGTTAAGGAAAATGTTGCAGCGGACTATTTATTTTGACTCTGTAAATAATTGTTGCTTAATGTCATGCATACGCAAGGCCTTTTGGTAGATAACAGAAATTGTAACGGGACCTGAACGCCATTTGTCAAGTCTTTTAGTGTAGGGAGTTGTGACAGATTACATCTTTTTATATATTTTGTAATACAAATGGCACTAGCAAGTGACTAGCAGTATTTCTATAACATTCTGAGCTTGCTCTTGTCAGTGGAATTCTGAAATGTGTCATTAAATATTGAGTCTTATGTGTGATTTACTGTGTGTATTTTGTGATAATTCGTTTTAGATGTCGTCCCTGTTGGGCAGAAACCTTGCATCTCCATATTTAAACTTTGTGTTTTGCTAAATGAATGCCTTACCTCCTCCTACACAACTACAGTGTCACAATAAGCAAAAATAACTGATTTGCTATTAGAAATACTTAATTTAAAGGGAAAGTGGTTAAGGCTGTCTGTGGGTTTTATAAATATTTGACCAATGAAAAGTAACTTAGCTTGTGACTAACAGGTTATTTTTTCCCCATTTCCTGAGCAGTAACAGTTTTGGACATGCAAAGTTTTGTGCTTATATGATAACAGACCAAGACCTTCATTTATGTCCCCACAGGCCACACATTCCCACCTTTATAAAGCAGTATAGGTGCATTCATCCAAGGATTAAACATTCAGCTAATTATCAATTTCATTTGCATCAGCTGTCATAGTTGTCACTCATTCTCACGTTTGACTTTCAGTTACTCTCAGTGGTGTAAAGTAACTAAGTACATTTATTCAAGTACTGTACTTAAGTACAATTTTGAGTTATTTTTCACTTTATTGGAGTATTTCCAATTTTCTGTACTTTTACTATTCCACTACATCTCAGAGGCAAATACTTTTACTCCACTACAATTATTTGAAAACTTTAGTTACTACTTTGTAGATTTTGATTATTGTTACAAAACATACATTAACCACTTCAGCCCTGTATACAATTCGGCGATTTGAAAATAGCCGATCTACAAGCTCACAATGCCTCGTAATGCGACCCATTGTGAGCTTGTAGATCTGCTATTTGCAAATGATTTTTATACATTTGAAAACTTGTGAAATGGGACATTCTGCATAATGAGTACTTTCTACTTTTGGTACTTTCAGTACATTTTCATACCAATACTTTAGTACTTTTACTCAAGTACATTTTTTATTCCTGACTTTTACTTGTAAGTAGAGTATTTCTACATTGCAGTGTTGATACTTGACTTAAGTAAAAAATTTGAATACTTTTCCACCACTGGTTCCTCTACTACACAAACAATACACAGTAACAATATAGCCTACTCTATAAATACACATTATTGTCTCTCGAACGGTTTTATTGTAACGAGTCCGCCCACAGGTAGAGGGCAGCAGCACTTCGCCCAGCTGGTGGTGTAACAGCTGCAAAACAAAGCGAATGAGAATGACTTCCGGGTTAGTAAAGTAAACAGAAAAGAATGGCTGCCTTAGAAGAAATAAAGCGTCTTGAATATCTGTCTCTGGTGTCCAAGGTGTGTACAGAACTGGAGAATCACCTGGGAATAAGCGAGAAGGATCTTGGTATGTTGTGTCGTTTTGTTTCGTTTTTGTTATTTATCTAAGCTCGCTGCAGCTAACTGCTAGTAACTAGCATTTACTGCATCCAACCTATGCTAGTTTAGCCATAAGATGCAGGCCTATCTAAGGTTTGTAAGAGTTTGTTCAAATGTCTTTACTAGGACAAACCCCTTGAGATGTACCATCTCCTTTTCTAGGTGGTCCCAACATAGATACATATTGCACATCACAATCACTGAATAAAAAAAAGAGAGACAAAAAAAGTAAACATGCCCTCTATACATACACCAGACAAACAATAACAAAACAACAAAGAAACTACGTACCAATGAAAATCTTAAAAAACACAACAGCCAATGGCCATATTAGGCAAAGAGTTGTGAGATTGGATCAACAATTACTAACAATTATCAATTCCAAAACGTTAATGAAGTCCACGATCATAACACCAGAGGCAGCTCCACGAATCATGTTCAACCCAGATTTGGCTCAACAAAGGAAATGAACTCGTTCTCATTTTATTCAACAAAAATGTGGAATGCCCTAGTACCAAAAGGAGTGTAAAACCCTACTTACTTTCAAAACTGCCCTAAAGATACACCTGCAATTCGAAAATGGCCCCTGTCTAAGTCTTAACCCAACCCCCACCCCCTCCCCGATTCTTTCTTCTCTTGTACATATTTTTCACTCTTCATGCCAGTAACCTGTAAGCTGATTGTATGACGTTCTGTATAGTAGTGTGTATATCTCTGTCTCTTAAATATCATCATGATTTGTGTGCATGGGGATCTCATCTTAAACAAGCTTAGTGCTTTATGAGTCTTCCAGTTAAGTAGACCTTGTATTGTGAATTTGTACTTCCATGTACTGTTGTTCTCATGTCTTACTAAATAAAGTACATCAATCAATCAATCAATCAATCAATCAACCATCAGGTATTGACATTGGAGAGAGTATGTTTAAACAGTAGGTTCAATACAGTGAGTATAACGTGATTATTACTACCTCATGATAACAAGAGCAGTCCATTTCAAGGTAAGAAGACAGGGCATCACCATGCTTTAACATAAAAATTATTAAATGGATCTAATGTCAACCGGTAAACTATTCCAGTCTGAAGGAGCTTTAAACATAAAGGCTTGTTTACCAATTGCTTAATCGATTAAAGGGACAGTAGAGCTGAACAGAGTGTCTGACTTGATGATTAGTAGTAAAAGGCACTAGATATCGTTGCAAGCAAGAAGGGTGCTTCAAATGAATACGAGTTAGATATGTTGAAGCCAGTGCTTATGTCTTCTTAACGTTTAGACATGGCCTTTGAAGTGTCATACATTGTACAGTGATGGGTGAGAAAATGCATCCAAGGACACATTTTCAGAGTCTATTATATGCTGACGGTGTTAAGTGGAATACACACTGTCTGATTTTGAGGCATTTTGGTAGACCACATCACAATAGTAAAACATTGGAAATATTAGTTGCACAGCCAGTCTCTTACAAACATTGTAGCAATATCTAGATGGATACAGACCATTGATTCCAAAGTTAATCTTATGGTCTATCTATATGAGATTTAAATGAGAGTTCAGAATATACACCAATATATTTAATGTCATCTTTTTTATTCAGAGGAGTGCCTCAGTGCCATCATGAACCGGTTTTGGATTTGAGTTTCTGTCTGGTACCAAAAATCGTGATTAGAATAGCGTTAAACATAGAATCCACGTTGTGTTATCAATCATATGCAATTCAATATGGCTTTCCTTTGCAGCTGAATTTGTCATTAACCTTGCTGAAAAACACGATTCATTCGACGCATTCAAAGCCGTTCTGTTGGAAAATGGAGCAGACTTTACAGTAAGTGTGCAACATCTTCTGTGTCACATGACATTGTAACATTGTGTGCGTGATTTTACTCATTCCATGTTTCCTGTTACAGGATACCCTCATTGGCAATTTGCTCAGACTTATCCAAACCATGCGACCATCTACAAGTAAAGGTATGGCAACATGTTGTTGTGTCAAACCTGCAACAGCAAAATCCTCAGTGTTAATTTAACTTTGACAGCGGGACACATTTACGTGACTGCAAAGACGAAACGGAAATGGGGGGAGGCGGACATCTGCTGTAGTTCTTTTCTCATTTTCAGTGCTTCCGTTGCATATACAGTTGGCTGTATGACTGTATGGCAGAAACATTTTTTTTTGAACATTGTGTGAGCCAACAGAACATTACATTTGTGTACTCTAGAGTTACACATGGACAAATGAACACTTAGGATTTTACTGTGTAATAATGTCAAAACAGCATTTTTTAAATCATGATTAAATGAATGTCCTTTCTGGTGGTGTGTGTGACAGCAGCTCCGCCAGCGAAACCAAAGACTGAGAAGGATAAGCTGAGAGAAGCATTTCCTGGTTTATGCAGGCCAGACGCTGCTGTGTGGCAGGTGAGCATCACTGGTGGAGGTGTGGCCAAATAAGACAAGGAATGAGTGTTTTTTATCAATTATGAATGGCGTATCAAAATTAGTTTTACAACTCTTGTTCAATTGGTGATTTTGTTTTTTAAGTCTTTTATTTTGGTAAAAAAAATACTTATAAAATATTTTTAAAGGAACACTTCACCCATTTTCAACCTCATATAATCTTCATATAATTATGTATAATTATATAATTATGTATAATTATATATCTCCATATAATTGTGTGGATCCACTAATACTCATTATGAGATGGCACCACTTCCGTCTACTCGCTCTGAGTCTCAGAAGTGGGCTGTGGTGGACAGTTCAGAAACATTCCTACCAATGACATCAGTGGGGATGGAAACTCAGCCTTCGTCCTCCTGGAAAGTTGGAATGTCCCTGGCAGACCAAGGGTGGAATGTCCGGAATGTCATCCCCTTTCTCTACCTTTTTTTTTATTTTTATCATGCTTCAGTTATTGTTGTCAAGTACATTTTTATCTCCTGCTTAAATGTTTTTGATTGTCCGGTTGATTTTAGTAAGAGATGCTGTGATGAGTATTATTTTTTTTAACCACTTCCTGTCTCTCTGCTAGGTTTCCTCCAGGGTTCCCGATAAAGAAGATCAGATGGTTGCAGCAGCCGCCATGAAAGAGTTGGAGATGCTCATGCCCAGTGTCAGTGGTACAAGCTCTGACAATAGGTGAACACGAAAGACCGCTGAAACGATAGCTCCACCATTTCAAATGATTGAAACCATCACCTTAAAACGTGTTTGTGAAGTCCTTAGTTGACATTTGTACTGACTGAATATTGTGACTAGATATTATTTTATACAAGGGCTATTCAAAGTCCAAACTAACAAAACACGTAGTTCTGACCTTATTTTGACATTTTTTAAAAACAAACAAAGTTACACATTAATTGTATCACTGGACTGAATACGAATCACCTGACTCCGACCGTATCTTCCGGCCCTCAGGACAGGCAGGGACCACCAGGAGGACCGAAGTTGGGAGAGAGACGGGGGTGGCGGGCACCACCGGTCCCGTTCACGGTCCAGGTCGCAAGAGCGAGACAGAGACGCCAGCCACAAGCGCAGGAGGAAGCGGGCGTCCCGCTGGAGCGACCGCACACCGAGTCCACGCAAAGATGAGGACAGGGACAGACACGAAGACCGCTGGAACGACAGACACGTGGACCGGCCGCCACCAGACGAGCCGGTGGTGGGGGACATCTACAACGGCAAGATCAGCAGCATCATGCAGTTTGGCTGCTTCGTTCAGCTAGAGGGACTCAGGTTAGTCAGAGTTGCTGGGTTGCCTCTAACTACTCCTAAGCCCAAGTATCTACACTGTTTTGTGCACAGCAGTGGTTCTCAAACCTTTTCATGTCAAGGACATAATCGTAAATATTTGTCCATGGACCCCAATACAAGATTTGTATTGTAAATCTTTTTCAAATACCGGTATATTCCAAATTGTTGCAAATCTTTCAAGATTTTTTGAGATTTTACAAGTTCACAACGTGTTGCATCGTGACACGTTGTAAGCTTGTAGATCAGTTATTTTCAATTAGCCAATGTATATATTGTTGAACTGATTTTTATGCCATATTAACAAATTTAGCTTGGGAACCCCTGGAACCCTCCAAGGATCCCTGGTTGTCCCCGGACCCCACTTTGAGAACCACTGGTGTACAGTATGTGTGCTAGCTTGCTTCACACATTTATTTGTACAAAGGTGCTCCCAATAATTTCTAATCTAATCTGATCACCCCTCATTATTTACTATTGTCTCTGCTATAATGTGGATTTGAAAAGTGTCACCATTATCCTAAATGAACAATGCACGTTTGATGTCACTTGTCCTTCAAAGTTCTAAAACGCTGAGCTAAGGTGTCAGCCTTGTTTTTGTCCTCAAACATTTAAAACATTCTAGCATTTCTTTGCCTGCCCTCAGTCTGAGTATGACAGCAGTGTTAGTATAATGAGTTAATTGTGCTGATATCTTACAGAAAACGCTGGGAAGGTTTGGTGCACATCTCTGAACTTCGCAAAGAGGGACGAATAGCTAACGTGGCTGATGTTGTCACCAAAAGTCAGAAGGTCAAGGTCAAGGTGCTGTCGTTCACGGGAACCAAAGCCAGTCTCAGCATGAAGGTAAGAATGTAATGTGTTCATTATGCCTTAGTCTAAAGAGTCTAAATGCATAATGGAAGACAAGACACACGTGATTGCAGTCTTGATATACATTTTGTGTCTATAGGACTGCTATGAAGTGAGTGCTACTATTTTTCTACTTTTGGTATTTCATCTTTTGCTAGAAGCACCGTCCCTTGGATGAAAAGACACTAAATATTGGAGTAGAGCACATTTAGTTTGAAAACCATTGTAAAACTACCAAGTAAACCAGGTGTTAGTGTCCAGACGAACAGTCATGTGTTAAGAGTCAATTCTGTTGCAACATCCTCTGGTAAGTGGTCATATCTGTTAGCAAATTGCCTGGAATAAAATAATAGTAACTAGAGAAATGAATGTGTTTGTTGTGCTCAGTGGAGCACATACACTGTATCTTCACTAACACTGGGTGTCCAGTCTGGCATCAGTCACTATGACATGACTCCATATTTGGGCATGGTTTCTGCCCGATCCTGCCACCATTCACTTCCACTATGTAAAATTGTGGGAAAATGCATGGTGGTACTTCCTTGGCCTACTGGCAGCATGCACAGGACATTTGGCGCTGATCGGTCCTGTGGTTTGCTAGATTAGCCCCAGACAAACTGTAATCTCCACCCTTGCCTTTGGCCTGGTGGAGATAAAAAATAAAATGCAAAAAAACACTGTTTATGATAACCACTGCTGACAACAAAGATCATCCCCAGTGGAACCAACATATTCTTTTTTTTGTGGCTATGTAGAAATGGGGGAATTTGAAAGAAGAACTAGTTTACGCAGTATGAGTCAGTATTCCAGATACTGTGCATGTAAACATAAGAGTGTCGCTGTCTCCTCTCTCAGGACGTGGACCAGGAGACAGGGGAGGACTTGAACCCCAACCGGCGGAGGAACCAGGCCCTCTTTGGGACCGGTGATGAAGCCATGAGGAACCCTGACCGGCCGGTGGAACCCAGCCTGCTGGAGCTGGAGGAGAACCCCACTGAGCGCAAGAGGCTCGCAAAGATCACCGACCTGGAGAAGTGGGAGATCAAGCAGGTAATCCACTGAGCGCACCGAGGCACAGCACAAATCCATAGTTATTTAGGTTTAATTTGAATATTATCCATGGTGAGCTTGGTCAACATGTGGTTGACCAAGCGTGGTCTTTTTAATCCATTATTAAATTGACATGAGCGAAACTGTGCCACCCCCACTCAGATGATTGCAGCCAACGTTCTGCCTAAAGAAGAGTTCCCTGAGTTTGACGAGGAGACGGGGATCCTCCCTAACATAGATGATGAAGAAGGTACAGAGTTCAGACAGTGTTATTTTATTTTATTTTGTAGAATGTTCAGCAGATGGTAATACTGCATAGAAACTATAAAGAGTGGAATATGATGTATCATTCTGACCATGTCCAACAGATCAAGACCTGGAGGTTGACCTCGTTGAAGAGGAACCACCGTTCCTGAGAGGACAGACCAAATTCACCATGAACTTGAGTCCTGTTAAAATTGTCAAGGTATGTTGATCAACAGTCCAACTATATATATATATATATATATATATATATGTATATATATTTTTTTACATTTTGACAAATGTAGCTAAAGACTATTGACTCAATATGAGTTAACCATTATGATGTGCCACTGAACAACCTTCCATATCTTTTCAGTTTCAGCACCCTTTCCTCTCCTTTTCATTATGTCATTGTGTGTTAGAATCCAGACGGCTCGATGTCCCAGGCGGCCATGATGCAGGGTGCCCTGTCTAAGGAGAGGAGGGAGCTGAAGCAGGCAGCTCGCGAGGCAGAAATGGACTCCATTCCCACGGGTCTCAACAAAAACTGGATAGACCCCATGCCCGACTGTAAGGCCCTGGATCATTATCCACTTGTACAGTACCCTAGCATCCGTGTTCTGGGGGCAAACATTTGGTGAAAATGGCCAATTTACATCTACAAGCTCTCAACACGTCACAACGTCACATGTTGTGAGCTTGTAATCGGCTATTTTCGCCAAAGAGATTTGGTTTCGAGGGAGAAAAGGAATGGGCTTTGGGGGACCCCAGTCAACTACGTATATAGAATTTAAAGCACAATTACATTTTGGCAGAGGTTTGGCTTGTGTAGTTACCTTGCCATGATGCATCTCCAAATATTGGCGAGATTTCTTGCGCCGTATATTAGAAATCGATATTCCAAAAATAGCCTTCTTATTGACTTACATTGCACCGTGAAACAGACTACACAAAGCAGTTTGAAGATCCTGATCCATCTGGGTCTTCTTTGTAATACAAATGGCAAAATCAACATGAAGTTGATGATAAAACAATTTCATGCTGGGTTTTTGTGATGTTATATATTATTATATAAACAACGCATTTATTGTGTTGTTTTTGTGCTAAAAGAGTAACTTTGAGACCTGTTTCACTGTGCAGTGCAAGTCAAACGAGGAGACTATTTGGGATGATACATTTCTAATCAACAGAGCAAGATAGCTCACCAATATTTGGAGTTGCATCATGGAAAAGTGACTACACAAAGGAAACCTCTACCAAAATGTCATTGCGCTTTGAGGTTAATCCCAGCATACAGACTTCGATGTGGCCAGTTCTAATGAGGGTGTAATGGTACTGTGGTACATGACATCTCCGGCCGGTAGATCCTACCAACTAAACAAATATAGTGTTGACTCTTGCTTGACCCGAAGGGAAGCGCACAAGTTCAGCATGAGTTGAGTCAACTTCCCAGACAACTCATTATTACTGAGAAGAAACTCGTAAAAAGGAGGAAAGCAAACACAATGGTACATATTTAATCACAAAAGAAATAAGAGGTCACCCCAGCCTTCATCCATCCTGTGGAGCCAGATGTCCTCTAAGCTTTACAGTCGCTTTCACCTGGAAACAGTGACAGTGACTTTAGGGAACCATTAGAACCCTAGACGCTAACCAAACGGTTTCTGATTAGCATCCATGAACAGACGGGCACGCCCGCAGCACATTTCCCTGCATGAGTTGAGTCAACTGTTCCCATACACTTATTATTACATACAAGAATGTTGTTAAAACGATGAAAGCAGTCACAACGGACAGATCATATGTAGATCTGCAGTTAATTAATGGCAAAGAAAAGTCTCCCATCACTCCCAGCATCCATCCATCCATCCTTTGGAGCCAGTGCTCCTCCAAGCTTTACAGTAGCTCTACCCTGGATTACCATGCCGTGGCTGGAGATGATTATCTGCCTTCAGGATGACTTTTAGAGCAGCTTGCGGAGACATAATGTGCTGCATGTCTGCGTCTTCCATAGCCTGAGGCAGAATAGGAGATTATACGAGAGAGAGAGAGAGAGAGAGAGAGAGAGAGAGAGAGAGAGAGAGGGGGGGGTGAACCGGTTCCTTCCAGCCCTGGCACACTGGCTCTGACTCATAGTTTAATACAAAAGGCAGCCTGTTTGGAAGTTAATTATCAGGGCTGTTCGTCTTGGTTATACAAAAACAGTAGTTTGCGGGGGGGTTGGTGGGGGGTGGGGTTGGAAGGATCCTGCCGGAAGGTTGCATTGGCTCTAATTCAAAAATAAAAGATGGAATTTGTAGTGATAAACAGGGGGAAATCAATTCTCTGCATTGACCCAACTGTGTCTTACTCTGAGGGAGTGTCTTTCTCAGGGATATTTAACCAGTCAGCACAGCTTGGAGGAGCCCAGGAACAAACCGGCGACCATCCGATTCCCCGACAGCCGCTTCTGTTCTTACAACGTTACAGATAAATAACTTTTGATTTACGATTCTGTCCCTATCGGGACGTAACTCGAACGGCGCTGAAGTGGACTTCGCAGCGTTCGGCACGGCGACTGGCTTGCCTGAGGTCGCTCGGTGTTGCTTCTCGTGGCCCAAGTATGCTTCAGACGACGGGCCTCCGTTGCAGTGGCGCAGCCATGGGTGGGCCTGGGTGGGCCGTGGCCCACCCACATAGAAAGCTGGCCCACCCAATCGATTTTGCAAAACAAATATGGCAAAAATAAGAATTAAATAACATAACCCTAACCTAACCCTAAAACTGAAATAAAGTTACAAAAAAACACCCAAAACGCCCAATAACCGCAAATTTTCGCTCACACAGGTCGGGGACACATGCACGCTCGCTCATGCGTGCCCACCTGCTCCTCCCCAGCCTATACTAGCGTTCTGGTTGCGCCACTGCTCCGTTGTTGCTGTCCGAAAACAAGTGCTCCGTTACGTTGCACCTCCTACGAAAACAATATAAGCCCCCTGGACATAACGCTAGTATGTGACAGGGACTTAACCCTAAACCAAGCATTGATGATGAGTGCCAAGCAGAGCAGGTACAAACTGACTTCGCCGGCTATTGAACCCCGATCTTTCAGTCTCAGTGTGGACACTAAACACAAAGCTCACTGAGCTGATGACAGGTTTGCTTTACACTTATTTTATGCCTCGCTCTCTCCCCCCCATGCAGATGAAGGAAGGCAGATTGCAGCCAACATGAGGGGGATCGGGGCAATGCCCGTTGATCTTCCGGAGTGGAAAAGATACGCATTTGGGGGTAACACGGTGTCCTATGGCAAGAAGACAGAAATGACCATCCTGGAGCAGAGAGAGAGTCTGCCCATCTTCAAACTCAAAGAACAGCTTGTACAGGTGCTTTTTAAAATGTTATGTTCTACTAGCATAAAAACCTTACTAGAACGACAGCGAAGACTGATAGAATATATGTGTGAGAGACATGGAGGGAAATCTTCGAATGAGCAAAGGTCAGTGGTCCGTAGCCCCAGTCCACCAATCCATTAGAACAGGGGTTTTCAACTGGTGGTCCGTGGACCATTGGTGGTCCGTGGAGGTATTGCATGTGGTCCCTGATCATGCATTCAGTAATGTGAAGATGTGTCCATGGACAATTGATAGAGGAACAGTCTTATAAAGGGTTATGTGTATTTTAGTTCTTATAACTATAATCATACAGTGTTATAAGCTGATTATAATGCATTATAGACATGGGATGCATAGAAGTGTTACCAAAAACACTAATCTTAGCCCATATCCTCACCCAACACAACAATGGTCCCCTGGTTGATTCTAAGTCAGGGTGGTGGTCCCTGGTTCACAATCAGTTGGAAACCCCTGCATTAGAACACTGGTTCTCAAAGTGGGGTCCAAGGACCCCCAGGTGTCCTTGAGGGGGTCCCCAGCTAAGTGATCGATAGTAAGGAACCAAATGGACTCTTAACTCCAAAAGTGTACCGTATAAGTTAAGCTTAACTAGACCATACCCGGTCGGCGCAGCGCATCCGTGGGGGGATATGCGCACATGATCTGGTAACCCGGGAGGCAGTTCGTCCCATAGCTGGGCAGGCCCGTAACCATGGCGACATTGTTTGACACAAAAACGCTAATAAGAAGCTGAGATTTGATGAAATTGAAAAACGGGCTTCACAGTTGCGTTCAGATGGTAATGGTCAATGGCTGTGTGCAAAATCAGAGCAATTGCTCCAGCCACTGAGGAGAACCGGGTAGCTTCACTCACGTACTCACGTACTCACGTACTCACCTACTCACCACTACAGACAGAGGTTACTAGAATTATAGTAGGCTGAACCCTTTGGCTCCATTTTGTACACTCTGAGACACTCAGGTCTGTGGCCTAATGCATATCCAACCGCGACCCTTGAAATTAAAAAAATTGAGAATCACTGTATTAGAACACCCAAGGACATTTATTCTATCAACACATTTCTACCCGTTGTATTTGCTTATGCGAAGAGACCCTCCAATCATATCTTTTTTTGTGTCTTTACAGGCTGTCCATGATAACCAAATCTTGATAGTAGTGGGAGAGACAGGCTCTGGCAAGACCACCCAGATCACCCAGTACCTGGCTGAGGCCGGCTACACGGTCAGGGGCAAGATCGGCTGCACTCAGCCCCGCCGGGTGGCCGCCATGTCTGTGGCCAAGAGAGTCTCTGAAGAGTACGGTTGCTGTCTGGGACAGGAGGTGAGTGAACCTCTCAGACTGTACACCAGATGAAAGCAGCCTTTTAGTTTTCTAGTTGGCCATTTTTTCCTCTCCCTGTTTAAGCATCATGTTAGTCAATACCACTTTGGAGGGTAACCAACCAGGGAATTGAACGTAAAGTAAATGTTACTTGAAGATTTTCATGTGACATACTGTAACAGGTTGAAAGTGGTTAACTGTTGCAGCCCTATTTAGTCTAGGACCTGACTAAGATATGCATGCACTTAATTTAGGAAGAATATCTCAACTGTTCTTGGCTAATATGACCCCCGGGAACAACTTAGGAACTGTGAGTAATAATATTACTCACAGTTAGAGAATAGAGCATTATTCTCTATCCTGGACGAAATACCAGAAAATGACCTTGCCCTTTCATGTTTTTTGACAATTAGAAACATGTTCCAATGCTTATCTTTATGATTTAATCTATCTAGGGGACTCTTAATTTGCTTATCACAAATATGGCCACTATGTTATGAAACAACCAATGTATCTTACAGATGTAATTTTACTGAAACAATAGAATGATTTAAGAGTAGAACTCATTCCTAATGATACAGCTACAGCTAGTACAGTATATGCAACAATGCTCAGCATAAAATGTAATACTATATACAGTAGTATTACTATTCTATACACCTTTGACCAGTATGATATCATACTAGTTCATACAGGTTTGGTTTAGCTCAGGATAGACCATTCATATTTTTGCTGTCCTTTATAATTGTGTAGGCTTCATGAGAGAATATTAAACGATTACGTAGATAGATACAGTGAGTGCGTCGTCCTACTACAACACTACAAGGGACATTCAAATATAAAGTTGACATGCAGCGGGGATATCATTGGAGGCAGCTGTGCATAATTGATCAAATAAGCAACACATTGCAAGAATTTCAGTGCTGATTAGACCACCTTACGTTGTGCAACAGAGCCATATGAATATTTTTTTAGTATTTTAAATTACATATCATCCTTCAATAAAACAACATATGACAGTTTAATTGATGACATCAGACTTTGTGCTGCTGTACAATTCTATATTCATTAAATGACTCACCTGCTGCTATGTAGGACGAAAGAGAACACACTTTTTCCAAAGTGTGTTGGCCTACATTGTCTAGCTCACAAGAGCATGGTTTCCATATCATAAATATGAAGTTTAATCCATGTCAATTTTGTTTACGTTTGTAAACAAAAGGGAAAAGGTTGAAAGGACTAAAGAAATTAGTATATATTTTGGGTTGATTAAGGAGTTAACACATTAAAACCGGGAAAATGCATCAAAAGTAGCAGATCCACAAGTGTGAAACATGGTGTGAAGCGACGCGTTTTGAGCTTGTCGATCTGCTAATTTTGATGCTTTTGAATTTGAATCCTGAAAAGTAACAGTTTTGGACAATTAGTTTCCACCTGACAGAGACCATTTGTCTGCAATCAATTAATTGCATAAAATAGAGGGGGAACCCAAATGTACTAAATTAGGTATTCTAGTGTTTTATTTTTGTTCTTTGCTTGTACGGAATGACAATACAACTCCTTGAACCTTCAATTGGTCCACCTCTCTATTCACCAGATCACCAAAAGTTGCCGAAACTGAAACTAAAACAGAAGAGAGCCAGAGGAAAAAGCGTGGGAAAGGGTGGGGAAGCGTGGTAGAGGGGCAGAGCGAGGGAGGTATAAAGCCAGAGCTAAAGGGCAGTCAAAGGAAGTTACACAGCAGATGTCAACTCACAACCATCATTGTTGGAATACAGATTCTAATCTCTCCTTCTCATGTTTTCATTTACTTTGCTTTACTTACTTAATTTCTATTTTACATTGATTTTTGTGGAGTGCATCTGGAAACATTCTCATCGGTAATATGGATAAGTTCCAACCCTTCCTGAATTTCTTCATGACACAGAAGACCATCATTGGTTACGGTGTCATGGCTCTGATAACCGTCGGCGGTGAGCATATCTTCTCCGTGGTCTCCTTTAATTGTCCCTGCAGCAAAGAGAACTTTGAATATGGGATGACTTTCCTGTTTGGTCCGGCGGCAGTGCTTCTGATTCTTGGCCTTTTCTTCAGCACCAGACTGTGGTGGATCTACACAGAGTGTTGCAACCGCAGGAGGGTGCAATGCAAATGGCAATGGGAAGACTGCAAAATCTTCGTTCGTGCCAGTGTAGTCCCTATAATATGGCTGTGTGCAGCTCTGTTAAACGGCACCATTTACGAGTGTTCTGCCAGCGGCATGAAAGGGTATTGTTTAAACAAGACAGAACATTGTCTTCAGGAGTTGGTCAAACTGCCCTGCGACAAATCCAATGGCAAGGAGCAGATTCTAAGGTTCAGGGCACACTCACAGGTAAGCACTGCTCTGCGTCTTGAATGAAATGTGGGCATTAATTTGTGAAGCACAAGCACATATTGTGCAGGATTGAGTTAAAATATCAGATTAACAGCATAACATATCAACATAACATTTTCTTTATGTCCATTCAAGCTTCAATGCTAATATGTAAGCGGGTGCTCTTTCTATTCATCCACAGATAATGGGCTGGTTGCTCATTATTGGAGCTGCCATTGTTGGTCTCCTTGTCATTTGCTGCACAAACTTCTGCTCTCAGGAGAACTATCCCCAGCGTGCATACAAGAAACACTATGCAGAGAAAATGAAGGAGCACTTTGATGCCTTCGCTGTGGACAATGCCAGCAGGCTGGCCAAGAGCCAACTCAAGAGCTTCTTTGAGAAACACCTGGACGCCTTTGGTAACCCCACCAATTGGGAGGACATCTCACCTTACGGCAGGCTAATTGGAGGGGATACAGACCCAGAAAAACTGAAAACCATAAACACAGAAAACCTGGGGATAGACAATGAGATGTTTGAGACACCAACATGAGAGCTCAGATTTACGCCCTACCACCAGACATCGAACGGCTCCCCATCCTCATTCAAAACCACCGTAAAAGAGCACCTGTCTACAATTTACAACTGGACCTAGTTAAATGTCTCAGTTATTACTATCATGCTTTCATGATTTTAGTGTCTGTATGTTTGACTTGCCCTTTCAGCTCAGTTATTGGTAAACACTGGATAACCACTACTTTCTGTTTGCCTTATTTTTCCTTTTTATTTGTTTTGTCCACTATCCAATTATTATAAATCTTTTAGCAATAAACCTTTCTGATTCTAATGTAAACATATTTTTCAAATGTCATCCACCTTTGACTATTATGATAGTATTCAATATATGCTGAGCATTGCTGTGTATACTGTACTGGCTGTTATTGTATCATTTGGGTTCTACTCATAATATTCGGTTCTACTCAATATATATTGTTTCAATAAAATGACATCTGTACACAGGTTATTTGTTTTCTCCAGTTTGAACTCATTCCCACAACTCTACACTCAAGCTGGATGAAACCTTTTTGGTATAGTGGCCATATTTGTAATAAGCACATCTTATGCTCTATATAAATATGAGCATTCCAATTTGTTTCTAATGCTCAAAAATCATAAAATAGACACCAAGTTTGCCAAAAATGACAAAGATTAAGGTAAGTAAAAAGAATACAGATAGTCGCTCAAATAATCTTTGAAATATGCAAAATGGAAGTCCGGCCAAACCCAGTCATAAAGATAAGCATTGTATCTGTGTATCAGTAGGGGGGGACGTATCTTAGCAACATTTTTTTGCTTGTTTTTCTGGCTTGTTTTTGGAGATGTTTCCTTATTTCTCCCACGAGCACTGCTGACAGGCTCCAGCACATGTGTCAACGAGACACACACACACACACACACACACTGGACAGCACGGACATCGCGCTGCCTGTCATTCATTGAAAAAAACTCTTGATCTACACTTCTGGAGTAAATGTTTGGAACCGAATTAACCGAATTAAAGTAACAAAAAGAAAACAAAAATGTAACAAACCCGGAAAAAAAACGCATGCTGTGCGAGCGTGCATGCGTAAGGTGTCCTCTTTTTGGGAATTCAGAATATGGTCACCCTATTTTTTTATACCATATTTAAATACTGTATTTAAAAACAATGGAAGAAAAAGAAAGAAATGTCATTTTTATTAACTATTGCTTCCCTATTTTTCTTTTGAGGTGGGCTACACCATTCGTTTTGAGGACTGCACAAGCACGGAGACGGTAATTAAGTACATGACCCATGGTATGCTGCAGAGAGAGTGTCTCTTAGACCCTGATATGAGTCAGTACTCCCTCATCATGCTGGACGAGGCCCATGAGAGAACCATCCACACTGACGTGCTGTTTGGCCTGCTCAAGAAGGTATGCGGATACATACGGTAGTTCAACTGTACTGGATATGTTTTAGGAAAGCTAAATAATGTTCCTATAGTGTTATACTGATGTTTAGTTGTCGATGCCCATTGCACAGATCAGTCAGAAGATAATCTTTATATGAAATGCCTGTTGAAAATAATGGTGTACCCAGAGTAACTAAGATATTGTACAGTCCCAATTATTTATGGACAGTTATGGATAAATGGATAACATTTGTGTCCCTCCAGCCGTTCTTTAGAGACACATTGAACACCTAAAACATTTAGTCCCAAAATAAATTCCACAATTCTATTCACATTCTATATTATCCTCTCGAGTGTGGAATCGTTCTTAGAGAGTGATGCTGAGTTCTAATTCCTTTGCCCATATGAAATCAAATGTAAATAGCCGCACACTCTCTTAGACTATACAGAAACGTAAGGACTTGAAGCTCATAGTGTCTTCGGCCACACTGGACGCCGTCAAGTTCTCTCAGTACTTCTACGAAGCGCCCATCTTCACCATCCCTGGAAGGACATACCCGGTGGAGGTCCTCTACTGCAAAGAACCCGAGACGGATTATCTGGACGCCGGCCTCATCACCGTCATGCAGATCCACCTGACTGAACCTCCAGGTAACATCTACATCCTGGAAACAGGAGAGGTGGAAAACACACTGGTGTTCCACGTTTGTCATTGAGACCAAGGGCAGGCATACAGCCGTGCCCGAGGTTGGATAAGAAGATATGATGGGCAATGTCGAATGCAGAATAAACCTTAATTCCCCTCTACATCAAATTAGAGCATTTAACCATATTATGAACCCTAGCGTCCCTATTCTGTGGGCTATTTCCAAGGGGTGGGACAGGCACCCGCGGGCACCCAGGCACCGCGGCTTATGATTGTGGTCAGTGGGGGGCCAGTGTCTTCCAATGTAAAATTTTAGTCACTTCCTGACTTGCCTACGTAATTGGTGACGTTTTGGAAAAAAATCATCCGAACTGAGCGAATCCGTTTTTTCTTGTGCCCAGAATAGTGACGCTAAAGGGTTAAAATGTGACAAAAATAAAATAACTACCCAAAATCCAAATCTGATCAGATCAGATAGGGATTGAAAGTTTTGAACTTGTGGGCCGGGATAGGGTTTAAGTGGTGAAGTGTGCAGGCTCCCTTTTTAGTTTTTCAGGCTTCCAAAAGCTGTAGTCAAACCTTCCTCCATCTCCTCCTGTGTCCAGGTGATGTTCTGGTGTTTCTGACTGGTCAGGAGGAGATTGACACGGCCTGTGAAATCCTGTATGAACGGATGAAGTCACTGGGACCTGATGTTCCTGAACTCATCATCCTGCCCGTATACTCTGCCCTGCCAAGCGAGATGCAGACAAGGATCTTTGACCCTGCTCCTATAGGCAGCAGAAAGGTAAGGTTAGGGATGGGAAAGAGTTAGGGATGGGTCATGGGTAGCATATAAAGATTTTCCATAATTGATTTTGGTTAAAATTTGATGTCTGCCACATGCTGTTTCCAAAACACGTTGTTGGTAAATGAACGCTGACTTAATTTCAATACATAGTCAGTTATTATATTTGACCATATATATTATATCCCTTTTTATATAAGGATTTTGAATCCTTGATGACGGATAAATCAACACAGGACCAGTCTCAACCCTGATTCTCATACCTTTTCTATAGATTCCAGTTCTATCATTCTCCACTTTGTTCTCTTGCTTGTAGGTCATCATTGCTACCAACATCGCCGAGACATCTCTGACCATTGATGGGATCTACTATGTGGTGGACCCTGGCTTTGTCAAGCAGATAGTGTATAATTCCAAGACTGGCATTGACCAACTAGTGGTGACTCCTATATCACAGGTAGGCTAGTTTAACAGGATGCTTAACTTCATGAATCAATACTATTATCTTACTTAATGGCATAACTAGGGATGTCCGATATTATCGGCCTCCCGATATTATCGGCCGATATTAGCATAAAAATTGATATCGGGAAAATATCGGTATCGTTTTTTTTTTTTGCTTTATAAATAAGTTACAGGAGTTCTTACTGTATATGGTGTGTGTGATATGAAATTTGAGCTTACCCTAATCACAATAATCCCCGCATATATCGGTATCGGTTGATATCGGTATCGGTAATTAAGAGTTGGACAATATCGGTATATCGGTTATCGGTAAAAAAGCCAATATCGGACAACCCTAGGCATAACCCATTAAAACCTGGGAAAGCATCTGTGTAATTTTTATTTCTTTGGCAATTAAAATATAGCAGATATACAAGCTCATAGCGCGTGACTTCGTGCCACACCTATGAGCTTGCAGATCTGCTATTTTTTTTTAAATCAGGATTTTGTTTTTTGCAAATCTTTCAATATCATGTATTTTTTAAAGCGAACATTTTTAACTCAAATCTTTGCTTCTGGGTGTCCCTGGAACAAAATATTTTGAGATGGGGTCGGTGGCCAAATACATATAATTTTGGGGGTCCTTGACTTAAAAAAGTTTGAGAACCACTGATAAGGCAACATAAGTTTTTCAGAAAACTGTTAGGATTTAGAAGACATTTGTATATCTTTGTATTTTTCAGGCCCAGGCCAAACAGCGGTCAGGCAGAGCTGGTAGAACAGGCCCAGGAAAGTGTTACAGACTGTACACGGAGAGAGCCTACAGGGATGAGATGCTTACATCCAATGTACCTGAGATCCAGAGGACCAACTTGGCCAGCACTGTGTTGTCTCTTAAGGTATACAGTACATGTGATATAGGATTGGTTGACATGACAATATTTTAGCGACATTAAATCTTAATTAGGATGTTTGGGACATTCAGAAGTCTTGATGGTCATGATTCACCAGGACCCTGGATGTCTTGATTCTAGGCTTAAATTAATTGATATAAATATGTTTGGAAATGTCAATGGGAAAAATGCATTGAGTATTTTGAAGTGGAACCAGAAAATGGCCGCCACTGCTATGCCCTATAGCTACTGTGATGCTGATTCTTATTCTGTAGAAACAGAGGAGGGGAAAGCAAGTCATGACAGGATTTCATTTCACGTCCATCACTGAGCCAAACTTTGCTGAACTATGAGTTCCGCATAATTAATTTGCCGTTAGGTCTGCAACTATCGATTATTTTCTTAGTGTTTGTCTGTCGATTACTTTTTCAATTACTTGAATAATCGGAAGCATTTTTTTTTCTTCTATTTCGTTGTATATCAACAAATCGATTAACCACTTAAGTCCTATTTTATACTTCTTCGCACAAGGTGTTGAGGAAAAATAGTTAAAATAGCGATCTACAAGCTTTCTAAATAATTGTGCCTATAATTATATGCCCAAAATAGGGATAGATTATTAATCAATTTATTTATTCAATGATACATTTTTTATTTTTCATAATCGATTTAATCAATTGGTTCAATTAACTGTTGCACCCCTATATGGCATTGGTCATTACCTGCTGTCCTTTCTTCACCAGGCCATGGGTATTAATGACCTGGTAGCGTTTGACTTCATGGACGCTCCTCCCATGGAGACACTAATCACAGCCTTGGAGCAGCTCTACACACTGGGAGCTCTGGACGACGAAGGTCTGCTGACAAGGCTGGGGAGAAGGGTAAGGAACAGGGGAACATCCATGTTGCGTATAAGATTTGTAAACACATCAGGTAAATATAACTGGATATGCTGAAGACTTACTATATAATGGTGAAATTCTGAGATGCAGTCAGACTCACTACTTTGGAAGCAGATGTCAGAAACAGAACTAAATAGACTAGAGGACATCCTAAAATGTCCCATATATTGTTCATGACAGCTGAAATAATGTAATCTATTCTGGGGGAAAATAATGTTATAGAAGCAGAAAATGCAACAAATATGGCCTTGTTAGATCTATTTACCCCTTAGGCTTGTCAGAAGCACAGCACACTTGGGTGACACAGACAAGTTGTTAATCATTTCCTGGAAATGCCACTTAAAGCCATGTATTGCCCTAAGTAGGGCTAAACTATTTTGGAATAAATGTCGAGGAGAAAAAACCTGGAGATGATATCTGATAAACCAACATGGTTGAATTCTTTTTTTTTTAACTGTTACCATTAGTTTTCTCACATTTTTGAATGGAACCAACTTCAGAATCAAAAGAGATTATTGTCCCAAATTGGTAATTTGGTTTCCGCCTCGCGTGAGCTTGTAGATCTGTTATTTTTGGCTTAAGTTCTCCTCAGAATAGGGACGCTAGCTAGGGTTCAAGTGGTTAATTTAAAACATAAAAATTATATCGCACAAAGATTTGGTGGCCCCCCTGTAGTAACTCTAAGGACCCCCTAGGGGTCACGAACCCCCTGTTGAAGACCCCTGGTCTAAAGTGTATGCATTAAGGACATCAGGTTGAGAGTTACTTCCATTTACACAAGGTTTCAGCATGTGACATGAATGGAGGTTTTTGGATTAAGTTTACGGTCACTTGGACTATAACCTGAAGGAAGTGGCACAAATCTTCCCCAACGGGGAACGACTGTAGGATAACCTGATGTTCTGAGCTTTGTTCAAGACTTATGTTGCTGATGTAGTCTGCTTTTGGAGAAGATATGTTAATTAATTATCGTAGTTGTTTCACAACCACACCCTGTGCATGCACTTCATCGTGGCTTAACTATGTGTTTGTGTGTGTGTGTGTGTGTGTGTGTGTGTGTGTGTGTGTGTGTGTGTGTGTGTGTGTGTGTTTCAGATGGCTGAGTTCCCTCTGGAGCCCATGCTGTGTAAGATGTTGATCATGTCCGTCCATCTGAGTTGTAGTGAAGAGATGCTCACCATCGTGTCTATGCTGTCTGTACAGAACATCTTCTACAGACCCAAGGTAATGCACAATCAAAAATAAAAAAAAACGCTATTATCTGTTGCCTCTAGCCTCCAGTGTTAGCTGTAAGTAATGCTAACTAGATTCATTTGTGAATGGGCTACTACTGAAACTGAGAAGAGCGTAAAAAAACCTGCCCTGTTTTACTTATCAATAACATGGCAAAGATTAAAAACACTGAAGGCCAATGATGTTTAAGCTCCAATGTGCTGTGGAACAAAGGGAAAACGGTAAAACAGTCGCATTGTTCTTTCTACAGGACAAGCAAGCCCAGGCTGACCAGAAGAAAGCTAAGTTCTTCCAGCTTGAGGGAGACCATCTGACTTTACTGGCCGTCTACAACTCCTGGAAAAACAACAAGTTCGCAAACCCCTGGTGTTTTGAGAACTTCATCCAGGCACGCTCCTTAAAGAGAGCCCAGGACATCCGTAAACAGATGATGAGCATCATGGACAGGTATCCCACACCGGACATGTGTCTTGTTTAATTTAAATCTTGCTGTTTTTGTTTTTTAAATTCAATGGTATTCATTGAAATGTTTGATGGGGGAAAAAAACTATGTATACTGTATATCTATGGTAGGTGGCTCATGTACATTTAATAGACAAACTTTTGACCCGCAAAGACATTTTATTAAAGCTTCACCCAGCTGATGGCACGGTCAGATGGTCATGATGAGCGCTCTGGGACAATTGGGCATGTACACTGGGTGGACTGGGGGTTAATCTGTGACCTTCAGATTAGCAGAGGGCCTTCACCCATTAAACTATGGCACCCAAATGTGGCTTCACCTTTCTCAGACATAAGCTAGACGTGGTATCCTGTGGGAAAGCTGCCATGCGGGTTCAGAAAGCCATCTGCAGCGGTTACTTCAGGAATGCAGCCCGCAAGCACCCTCAGGAGGGCTACCGTACCCTGATAGACCAGCAGGTGGTGTACCTCCACCCTTCTAGTACACTCTTCAACCGACAGCCAGAGTGGTGAGTCTACGCTCATTCCATGATGGGAGGGTTTGGTTACATTTTTGTAAGAAGCAATGTGATGAAAACTAATGTAATTATTAGCTGAACATTGGTCTGTTCAAATACGTTAAAGGAGTAGTTCACCCAAAAAATACTTATTTTCTATCAATTACACACCCCATGAAGCCTTGAATTCATGATTTTTTTTTTTACGCATTCCTAAACCAATAATTTGATGACCGGCGAAGTCATTTTTGGGGTAAACTAGTACTCCTTTAAGGGATACCTTTAGATAGTGGTACACTGATTGTCTCAAGTTGTACCTGTCATCAAATGTTTTTTTTATTTGACACAAAATAGTCTATTGCTATTTTAGTTTCCCTCCCTTAAAAAATAAGGTGTTATTTTTTCCCCATTTTCTTTCCACCACATTCTATAATCCAAGTTGTCTTTACTTGTCGGCTTGATAGATTTTAGTTTTTTTTCTGATTGACATCTTATTAATAATTCTAGTAAGCTCACGGTGGTGGTGGTGGTGGTGGTGGTTGGTGGTAGAGTGGTCTCTTGATCAAACTGCGCATGCGTCGTTGTGTGCCAGGTTTCGCGAGAGAAACAAGCAGCGAGGTCTATGAAAACGAGGCCAAACCAAACGAACCCTATAACACCAACATTGGCCCTAAAGCGCTTACAATCGGCGGACATGGCAACACCGACGCCGACCCTACACCATAGACCCCGCCCACTCTCTGCTGTGGAAAGTAAACACTCCAGATTTGTTTCCCCACACACGACACGATGCACATTAGCTCCATAAAGAACGGTTCTATGTCGTTCTCTTCCAGGATCGGGCGAACGTCCGCCAAGGCTCCGCTGTTTACCCTTTTGTATACATCGTATCCCAAAACTAATGGTAGATTCTAAACCGCACGGATGTTTAAGGTTTGGTCGGCTGCATAATATTTTAGGTCGCCAGCGAAACTACCCGTTTAAATCGCTTATTTAATCAGCCTGTGGCCATGTTTCCCATTGTAGCCAAACCGAGAGCAGTAGTGGCAGCGGACGTAGGGTTTTTTTCCGGGTTGAATGGGAAACATGGCCACAGGTTTCGCGAGAGAAACAAGCAACGAGGTCTATGAAAACGAGGCCAAACCAAACGAACCCCATACCACCAACATGCAACCTGATAATAATGTCCAAAGCATGTCTGTGTATGTTTACATCCATTACTGTGTTGGCGTTAGTTGGGATTAATGTTTATTAGCCAAACCAAGTTAATATGAGCCGTTAGCGTGATGCTAAGCTAACGGACGTTTGGCGCTAGCATGCGGCTAACGCTAATGTTAACCAACGCTGCTGTCGTCACTCAAACGGCTACGTTAAACATCTTATCAACAACCTGTATGAACGTCAGTATGGTCAATGTCATCAATGCTAACTAATTAGCCCGTTGAACAGTGTTCATTTGGTGACTTCTGGGGGTTTCTGACTGTGACACAATGTCACGATGTCGCGGACGCAGCTCGCGGGAATCGCGGCCTACTGCGCCACCAGAAGCCTCGGATCATGGTAGTGGCCCTGTCCCCCAATCAACGTGCTTTCAGCACGCACGACAACAACACATCTACCGGATGTACCATCTCAAGAGTGTTATGTAAACACGGAATGAATAGCTTAGCACTTCCGGTGGTTCCTTCACAATAAAGGTTGAAACAAATACACACACCATGCAATGAAATAATCATATGCGTTTCTTAAACTCTAAATTGATACATTCCTTTATTAACTGTTTTAACTACTCCTGCAATTACATTTATATGAAATAAATCACAACACCCCCCTATAACATTAAAAAAACGCCCAGTGGTGGACAAAGTCCTCACATTTTCAACTTAAGTAAAAGTATCAATACTGCAATGTATAAGTACTCTGACACAAGTAAAAGGCCTAAAGTACAAAAGCATTGCCATCAAAATATACTTAAAAGTTCCAAAAGTACAAGTACTAAAATGTTTGAAAATACCTCATCATCAGGCTCACAACGCGTCGCCATGCGTTGTGAAAATAGCAGATCTACAAGCTCACAATGCCTCGCAATGCGTTGTGAAAATAGGGAGATGGAGAGAGAGAGAGAGAGAGGGACGGAGAGAATACTCAAATACCTTGAGTAAACATAATTCAGAGTACTCAAAATGAGTAAAAATACTTAAAAGTACTGAAAATGAGTAAAAATACTTCAAAGTTGAAAAACAAAGTACAAATACTTAAAAATTGATAAAAACACTAAAAATACCTAAAAGTTGAGAAAAAACGTAAAAATACTTACAAATAGGGGGGCGCCACGACGGGGCGCGCGCGGGGGAGAAACCGCGACAGGACGTGCATTAACCCCAACTTTGCAACTACTTTCGCCTGCGCCCTTCACCGGGTATGGTCTATCATCTTAAACCCCCCTTGGATTTCTAATTGTTTTTATCGAAATTTAAATTTTCACAAGTTTTCTTTTTCTCCCTTTCTCTCTTTACCTCGCATCTGTGCCATGCAAATGAATCATAATTTTCACCCATTCCCCTCTATATGATCCTGTTCCCCAGGCTAGTGTACCATGAGCTGGTACTGACCACTAAGGAGTACATGCGTGAGGTGACCACCATTGACCCACGCTGGCTGGTGGAGTTTGCCCCGGCCTTCTACAGAGTCGGCGACCCGACACGCCTCAGTCGACAGAAGAAGTTACAGAAACTGGAGCCTCTCTATAATCGCTACGAGGAACCCAACGCCTGGAGGATCTCCCGCGCCTTCAGGCGACGCTGATCAACCGCCTTTTGCAACTCTGTTACCACAGGGACATACAGTGGGTTCATATTGAGAGCTGCCAGCTGACAGCATTTTTTACCCTTTTTCTGTAGATTATCTAAGCAGTGTTTGAGGTCATGAAATATAATTTATTTTCCTTTTTGTTGAAGTGATACTGTCCTTAATTGAAACTATATCCAGTTGTCAGTGTTGGTATACTCTATGAAACACTAGTTTTGTCGTTTCACTTCAAACGGGGAAAAATACACACACCTAGACAAACATGGCTATTGACTACATTTCATTTGTTGTCACCAACTGGGTCTGAGACCGTTTTCTGTTAAATCTGAAACATTATTTTCCTCCCAACATCAGGATAGCTCCTTTTTTATTTTTATTTTATTTTATTGTTTTACCTTAAATTGTTTTTTTGTGCTTAGAAAAACATTTGTGCTGTTTTAAATACCGGATGCTTTTCTCTGATGCCAATTATCTTCCGTTTTATCTGTGCACACATCAATGCTAGGAATGCTTGTTCCATAAGCTCTCTACAACCACAGATTATCAGAATGGAATGTGATGCAGAACAACGGAAGAAAGAACTGCTTGAAGTCTTCTTAGAGTAGTGATATTGGTCTTTATTAAGCAATCTCTTTAACCACAATTATGTTTATGGATGACTATTTTATACAGTGTGTGTATATAAACTCCTCACAAAAAGTTTGGAAACTTAACTTTGGTTGATTTTTTCTCCCCTTCAATAATACCAAGTGGTATCGTATTTTATATAATTTTTTATCGTTGATTAGTCACCATTACAACGAGGTATAACTTGTAAGGATTGTGCAATCGTGGAACGAGCAACACAGTTAAACGTGTGGGTAGGGCCCCAAATGTTTTGCCAAAATCCCCCAATATGCTTCAGTTGGTAATCGCGCTCGTTTTGAGCGACCTGACAACACGCCTGTGGCATGCATACATATGTATACGTATGAGGCAGCGGTGGCCTAAAGGTTAGAGGAGTGCACTTGTTGCTGGAAGGTTGCCGGTTTGCTTCCCTGGACCGGCAGGAAATATCTGGATGAGGAAGTGAATGATCACAACTCACCCTACCCCCATCACCACTGAAGTGCCCTTGAGCAAGGGAGCTGCTCAGTGGCCGACAGTGTGGTTGTACTGGTCAGTTCCCAGGTTTTAATGTCAATGTGCAGGGCGTTGCTGAACTACCCTGGGTAAATAAATAAAAAAGTGTGTATATAAACATTAAAATACATGTTAAAGTCATGTTTTTAAGGTTTTCAGGAAAGAAGAAAAAAAACCACTTTATGCCTAAAGTAATCTAGTTGACTTAGGCAATCATGAGAAAAACATATTTTGCTTAAGTCATGTTTATCTGCCTTTATTTATATCTGCCTAACTCTACTCGCCTAACACTGCTGATTCATCCTGCCTTATTGCCAATGTTCTCATCAGAAGCCTTGTTATATTCAAAAATCACGTGTGTGTGTATATTATAGTAATTTGCAATTAAAGTGTGCTGTAGTAGCATCACATGACATGGCACATGGTTAAGCTGTTGATCAAAACGGTTACGAATTATAATTTCCACCAGTACTTTATTAATTGTCACCGAGTCATCTCAGCTGTCAGCTCTTATGCACAGCTTGACAATGGCCTATGGAAATCCATAGGTCCAAAAATGTAAAAAAAAAAAAAAATCCCACAATGAAATAAATAAATATCCACAATAAAATAAATAAATATAATGATATAAATAAAAAACATACAATTAAATAAATGTATTTATTTATTGTATTATGTTTATTTCATTGTTTTTTATTTATTTATTTCATTGTTACTTTTCATTTCAATGTTTATGTATTTCATGATGCCACTTTTAGCTATTTCATCAAGTCCAGTATAATACTCAGTCTTTCAGCAGAGAGTTTCCATTGTCAAGTTTTAACAGCTAAACTACAACTCAAAAGCACTGAAAGACACACGCGGTCAAACAGGAAAGTTACATAGTGAAGCTTTAAATGCTGGAGTATTTAAACTTTACTAACTGAACGCTATTGCCAAGAGACCCATGTTGAGGTTAACTGTGTGATGGTGTGGTGGTCTAATGGTCTGAATTTCACCACAGAGAGTATGTTGAAGTCCCAGTCCTTTTACTATTATTGTTCAGCGCTGGAGTACTTTGAAATAATAAAGGTCAAACTACAAATGAACAACTCGAAAGCACTAAAAGACAAATCTGGGGTAGAACAGTAAAGTTACATGATGCAGCTTTAAATGCTGACATTTCTACTTAACTAACTGAAGGCTAACATACTAAAGAATGCTTCAACAGCACTAAGAGACATCTGTTGAGAGTGACTAAGTGATGGTGTAGTGGTCTAATGATCAGACTCAACACAGACATGCATGTTCAATTCAGTCCTCCTATGGTTCAATGCTTGAGTATTTCAACTTAACTTTATTAACTGATGGATAACATACGAAATAACTCTTCAACAATACAAGAGACATCTGCCTTGAGTGATTGAGAGATGGTGTAGTGGTCTGATAAGGCTCTCAGCACAGAGATCCCATGTTCAAATCCCAGGTCTCCTAGTTTAATGCTGGAGTACTAAAACATTTCTAAAAATTATGTTTTAGTAATGTGTTGTATGTATGTATTGTAATATGTCAAGTTCCTTTAATTCCTTTAAAAAAATACAAAACATTTTAAAGTAAAAAGCATTTGTGTCCACAGTAAGATGACTTATAAAAAGTGTGAATGGAGTTTCTAGGTGAAAGTGTTTTTTTGAGGTGCCAAAACCTGTCATCGACCTCCATTATACATTTCTGAACTTTTAAAGGAGTATATTTCTAAAACTATGAAACATTTCAAATATTCATGTTCAGGCCAACATATCCACAGTACGATGAACATTTTAATAATCTTTTTTGTAGTTTTTGAAATATTTAACTTTAAGCGCCCAATGCATTGTCAATGGCAATGGACATTTAAACAGATATTTTCCAGTAGGTGGTGGTAATGCAACAATTACGGATGCTAACTGCCATAAAACACCAAAGTAGAAGAAGAAGAAGAAGAAGAAGAAGAAGAAGAAGAATCTGGTTTATGTTGTACTTGTTCCCAAATTAGAGCCAGGGTGAGGATACTGTATATCAGCATGTAACCCTGTCAAAAACAAGAAAGTTAATGTGTTTGGGGCTGGGTTTTCACTCACAGTATTTGTACCATAACCAGCTGACCTGAATAACTTATACAGCCTACTGTGGTGGGTTGTGGTGAGTACTAGGCCTGTCACAATTATTACATAATCGTCGATTTCTTAAATATTTAACCAAAGAAAAGTATACTATATAGGCGTCAATACTGATGCGCGTAGATCTGATATTTTCGACAAGTGACACCGTTGTATGACAAAGTATGAATCAAGCTTCAACAAGTGGCGTCGTTAGGCGGGGGCTTCGGTGGCTATAGCCACCAATGTTTTATCCAAAGCCACCAATAAAAAAAAAATATATATATAATTATATATCTATAACCCTAACCTAACCCTACCCCTAACCCTAAAACCGAAATAAAGTAACAAAAAATGGGGAATAAAGTACCCGAATCCGCCGAAATCCGCGGAAAAAAAACGCAATCTGGTTTATATTGTTCCCAAATTAGAGCCAGGGTGAGGATAATGTATATCAGCATGTAACCCTGTTAAAAACAAGAAAGTTAATGTGTTTGGAGCTGGGTTTTCACTCAGTATTTGGCTAAAGTATGAAAGAACAGCAAGGTTCACCTTTAAATGTCCATTGCCATCGACAATGCATTGGGCGCTTAAAGTTAAATATCTCAAAAACTACAAAACATTTTAAAGTAAAAAGTTCAAGCATTTGTGTCCAAAGTAAGATGAATTATAAAAAGTGTGAATGGAGTTTCTAGGTGAAAGCGTTTTTTGTGTGTTTTTTTAGGAGCAAAACCTGTCATCCACCTCCATTATAAATTTCTGAACTTTTAAAGGAGTACATCTCTAAAACTATAAAACATTTCAAATATTCATGTTCAGGCAAACATGTCCACAGTAAGATGAACATTTTAAAGTATGAATGACGTTAATAGGCGTAAGTATGTAGTTGTAAGCCTGCCTTTAAATGTCCATTTGACGCATTAACAATGCATGGGACGCTTAAAGTTAAATATCTCCAAAACTACAAATCATTTCAAAGTAAAACATCGCAAGGATGCATGTCCACAGTAAGGTGGAATTTTTGAACTGTGAATGGAGTTTTTAGGTGAAAGTGTTTTTTTGAGGTCCCAAAATCGTCCATCCGCCTCCATTATAAATCTCTGAAGTTTTAAAGGAGTACAATTCTAAAACTATTAAACATTTCAAAGATTCCTTTTCAGGCAAACATGTCCACAGTAGGATGAACATTTTAAAGTATGAATGAGGTTACTAGGCGTAAGTATGTAGTTGTAAGCCTGCCTTTAAATGTCCATTTGACGCATTGACAATGCATGGGGCGCTTAAAGTTAAATATCTCCCAAACTATAAATGATAAAAAAAAAAAAAACTCAAGCATGCATGTCATGTCCACAGTAAGGTGGAATTTTTGAACTGTGAATGGAGTTTCTAGGTGAACGTGTTTTTTTGAGGTCCCTATAGCCTAACCCTAACCTTCCATCCGCCTCCATTCTAAATCTCTGAACTTTTAAAGGAGTACAATTCTAAAACTATGCAACATTTCAAAGATTCCTTTTCAGGCAAACATGTCCAGAGTAAGACGAACATTTTAAAGTATGAATGAGGTTACTAGGCGTAAGTATGTAGTTGTAAGCCTGCCTTTAAATGTCCATTGCCGCATCGACAATGAATGGGGCGCTTAAAGTTAAATATCTCCAAAACTACAAATGATTTCAAAAGAAAAAATCTCAAGCATGCATGTCCACAGTAAGGTGGAATTTTTGAACTGTGAATGGAGTTTCTAGGTGAAAGTGTTTTTTTGAGGTCCCAAATTCGTCCATCGACCTCCATTCTAAATCTCTGAACTTTTAAAGGAGTACAATTCTAAAACTATTAAACATTTCAAAGATTCCCTTTCAGGCAAACATGTCCACAGTAAGATGAACATTTTAAAGTTTGAATGGGGTTTCTATTCTATATATGACATTTTGAATCATTACAGTCAGTTCACCTTCTTTTGGGTCTTGAGTCGAACCAATTACTCCCGCGGAGACATCAAATTTCTCTTTTGGGCCTTGAGTCTTGGGACTCATGGCCCAAAAGAGAAATTTGATGTCTCCGCGGGAGTAATTGGTTCGACTCAAGACTCTTTTGGGTCTTGAGTCTTGGGAAAGAAAAAAAAGTGTGCCAGTTGGATTTGAACCAGGAATCTTCTGGTTGCAAGTCCTGTATCTAAACCACTGCACCACAGAGGTCCTTACATGTTCTGTTGACTTGCGTGGAATTTGTCTGAAAGATTATATAAAGGTAAAAGCCCCAGGTAAAAGTTAGAAAGATGTCCTTGCGAGATTTGAACTCAGGACCTTCAGTGTGTAAGGCCTGAATCTTAACCACTGCTCCATCATGGTACATACTTTCTATGGTGTCTTACACGCTGTTCAGTGAAAGATCAGATAAAGGTGCAAGAGTCAGGTATTTGTTGGAGACCTGTCCTGGTTGGATTTGAACCGGTAACCTTCTGGTTGCAGGTCCTGTATCTAAACCACTGCACCACAGAGGTTGTGACTTATTCTGTTAGCTTAGCCTTGAAAACTTTGTACCCTTTTCCCTTTAAATATCCATTGCCATTGACAATGCATTAGGCGCTTAAAGTTAAATATTTCAAAAACTACAAATCATTTCAAAGTAAAACATCTCAAGGATGCATGTCCACAGAAGGGGGAATTTTTGAACTGTGAATGGAGTTTCTAGGTGAAAGTGTTTTTTTGAGGTCCCAAAACCTTCCATCCGCCAACATTCAAAAACTCTGAACTTTTAAAGGAGTACAATTCTAAAAATATGCAACATTTCAAAGATTCCTTTTCAGGCAAACATGTCCAGAGTAAGATGAACATTTTAAAGTATGAATGAGGTTACTAGGCGTAAGTATGTAGTTGTAAGCCTGCCTTTAAATGTCCATTGCCGCATCGACAATGAATGAAACCAGGTTTCCTGGTGGAACTTTTAAAGGAGTACAATTCTAAAACTATGCAACATTTCAAAGATTCCTTTTCAGGCAAACATGTCCAGAGTAAGATGAACATTTTAAAGTATGAATGAGGTTACTAGGCGTAAGTAAGTACTTGGGGCAACGGATAAATTGACTGATATCCGTAGAATAACTTGTAGGAGTGTCCTGGTTCAAATCCAGTCACCACCTTAGTAACTGAAACCGAATCTGGCCAATTCGGTCTCTTCGGACAGACGCTCTACCAGTTTAGCTATGCTGTTGGCTGAGAGTTACAGGTTTCCTGGTGGAACTTTTAAAGGAGTACAATTCTAAAACTATGCAACATTTCAAAGATTCCTTTTCAGGCAAACATGTCCAGAGTAAGACGAACATTTTAAAGTATGAATGAGGTTACTAGGCGTAAGTATGTAGTTGTAAGCCTGCCTTTAAATGTCCATTGCCGCATCGACAATGAATGGGGCGCTTAAAGTTAAATATCTCCAAAACTACAAATGATTTCAAAAGAAAAAATCTCAAGCATGCATGTCCACAGTAAGGTGGAATTTTTGAACTGTGAATGGAGTTTCTAGGTGAACGTGTTTTTTTGAGGTCCCTATAGCCTAACCCTAACCTTCCATCCGCCTCCATTCTAAATCTCTGAACTTTTAAAGGAGTACAATTCTAAAACTATGCAACATTTCAAAGATTCCTTTTCAGGCAAACATGTCCAGAGTAAGACGAACATTTTAAAGTATGAATGAGGTTACTAGGCGTAAGTATGTAGTTGTAAGCCTGCCTTTAAATGTCCATTGCCGCATCGACAATGAATGGGGCGCTTAAAGTTAAATATCTCCAAAACTACAAATGATTTCAAAAGAAAAAATCTCAAGCATGCATGTCCAAAGTAAGGTGGAATTTTTTAACTGTGAATGGAGTTTCTAGGTGAACGTGTTTTTTTGAGGTCCCTATAGCCTAACCCTAACCTTCCATCCGCCTCCATTCTAAATCTCTGAACTTTTAAAGGAGTACAATTCTAAAACTATGCAACATTTCAAAGATTCCTTTTCAGGCAAACATGTCCAGAGTAAGACGAACATTTTAAAGTATGAATGAGGTTACTAGGCGTAAGTATGTAGTTGTAAGCCTGCCTTTAAATGTCCATTGCCGCATCGACAATGAATGGGGCGCTTAAAGTTAAATATCTCCAAAACTACAAATGATTTCAAAAGAAAAAATCTCAAGCATGCATGTCCACAGTAAGGTGGAATTTTTGAACTGTGAATGGAGTTTCTAGGTGAACGTGTTTTTTTGAGGTCCCTATACCCTAACCCTAACCTTCCATCCGCCTCCATTCTAAATCTCTGAACTTTTAAAGGAG
This sequence comes from Gymnoscopelus microlampas, assembly GCF_963454915.1. NCBI lineage: Eukaryota > Metazoa > Chordata > Actinopteri > Myctophiformes > Myctophidae > Gymnoscopelus > Gymnoscopelus microlampas. The sequence continues at coordinate 30,158,925 of NC_139951.1, read as the reverse complement.
TACAATTCTAAAACTATGCAACATTTCAAAGATTCCTTTTCAGGCAAACATGTCCAGAGTAAGACGAACATTTTAAAGTATGAATGAGGTTACTAGGCGTAAGTATGTAGTTGTAAGCCTGCCTTTAAATGTCCATTGCCGCATCGACAATGAATGGGGCGCTTAAAGTTAAATATCTCCAAAACTACAAATGATTTCAAAAGAAAAAATCTCAAGCATGCATGTCCACAGTAAGGTGGAATTTTTGAACTGTGAATGGAGTTTCTAGGTGAAAGTGTTTTTCTGAGGTCCCAAATTCGTCCATCGACCTCCATTCTAAATCTCTGAACTTTTAAAGGAGTACAATTCTAAAACTATGCAACATTTCAAAGATTCCTTTTCAGGCAAACATGTCCAGAGTAAGACGAACATTTTAAAGTATGAATGAGGTTACTAGGCGTAAGTATGTAGTTGTAAGCCTGCCTTTAAATGTCCATTGCCGCATCGACAATGAATGGGGCGCTTAAAGTTAAATATCTCCAAAACTACAAATGATTTCAAAAGAAAAAATCTCAAGCATGCATGTCCACAGTAAGGTGGAATTTTTGAACTGTGAATGGAGTTTCTAGGTGAACGTGTTTTTTTGAGGTCCCTATAGCCTAACCCTAACCTTCCATCCGCCTCCATTCTAAATCTCTGAACTTTTAAAGGAGTACAATTCTAAAACTATGCAACATTTCAAAGATTCCTTTTCAGGCAAACATGTCCAGAGTAAGACGAACATTTTAAAGTATGAATGAGGTTACTAGGCGTAAGTATGTAGTTGTAAGCCTGCCTTTAAATGTCCATTGCCGCATCGACAATGAATGGGGCGCTTAAAGTTAAATATCTCCAAAACTACAAATGATTTCAAAAGAAAAAATCTTAAGCATGCATGTCCACAGTAAGGTGGAATTTTTGAACTGTGAATGGAGTTTCTAGGTGAACGTGTTTTTTTGAGGTCCCAAATTCGTCCATCGACCTCCATTCTAAATCTCTGAACTTTTAAAGGAGTACAATTCTAAAACTATGCAACATTTCAAAGATTCCTTTTCAGGCAAACATGTCCAGAGTAAGACGAACATTTTAAAGTATGAATGAGGTTACTAGGCGTAAGTATGTAGTTGTAAGCCTGCCTTTAAATGTCCATTGCCGCATCGACAATGAATGGGGCGCTTAAAGTTAAATATCTCCAAAACTACAAATGATTTCAAAAGAAAAAATCTCAAGCATGCATGTCCACAGTAAGGTGGAATTTTTGAACTGTGAATGGAGTTTCTAGGTGAAAGTGTTTTTTTGAGGTCCCAAATTCGTCCATCGACCTCCATTCTAAATCTCTGAACTTTTAAAGGAGTACAATTCTAAAACTATGCAACATTTCAAAGATTCCTTTTCAGGCAAACATGTCCAGAGTAAGACGAACATTTTAAAGTATGAATGAGGTTACTAGGCGTAAGTATGTAGTTGTAAGCCTGCCTTTAAATGTCCATTGCCGCATCGACAATGAATGGGGCGCTTAAAGTTAAATATCTCCAAAACTACAAATGATTTCAAAAGAAAAAATCTCAAGCATGCATGTCCACAGTAAGGTGGAATTTTTGAACTGTGAATGGAGTTTCTAGGTGAACGTGTTTTTTTGAGGTCCCTATAGCCTAACCCTAACCTTCCATCCGCCTCCATTCTAAATCTCTGAACTTTTAAAGGAGTACAATTCTAAAACTATGCAACATTTCAAAGATTCCTTTTCAGGCAAACATGTCCAGAGTAAGACGAACATTTTAAAGTATGAATGAGGTTACTAGGCGTAAGTATGTAGTTGTAAGCCTGCCTTTAAATGTCCATTGCCTCATCGACAATGAATGGGGCGCTTAAAGTTAAATATCTCCAAAACTACAAATGATTTCAAAAGAAAAAATCTCAAGCATGCATGTCCACAGTAAGGTGGAATTTTTGAACTGTGAATGGAGTTTCTAGGTGAACGTGTTTTTTTGAGGTCCCTATAGCCTAACCCTAACCTTCCATCCGCCTCCATTCTAAATCTCTGAACTTTTAAAGGAGTACAATTCTAAAACTATGCAACATTTCAAAGATTCCTTTTCAGGCAAACATGTCCAGAGTAAGACGAACATTTTAAAGTATGAATGAGGTTACTAGGCGTAAGTATGTAGTTGTAAGCCTGCCTTTAAATGTCCATTGCCTCATCGACAATGAATGGGGCGCTTAAAGTTAAATATCTCCAAAACTACAAATGATTTCAAAAGAAAAAATCTCAAGCATGCATGTCCACAGTAAGGTGGAATTTTTGAACTGTGAATGGAGTTTCTAGGTGAACGTGTTTTTTTGAGGTCCCTATAGCCTAACCCTAACCTTCCATCCGCCTCCATTCTAAATCTCTGAACTTTTAAAGGAGTACAATTCTAAAACTATGCAACATTTCAAAGATTCCTTTTCAGGCAAACATGTCCAGAGTAAGACGAACATTTTAAAGTATGAATGAGGTTACTAGGCGTAAGTATGTAGTTGTAAGCCTGCCTTTAAATGTCCATTGCCGCATCGACAATGAATGGGGCGCTTAAAGTTAAATATCTCCAAAACTACAAATGATTTCAAAAGAAAAAATCTCAAGCATGCATGTCCACAGTAAGGTGGAATTTTTGAACTGTGAATGGAGTTTCTAGGTGAACGTGTTTTTTTGAGGTCCCTATAGCCTAACCCTAACCTTCCATCCGCCTCCATTCTAAATCTCTGAACTTTTAAAGGAGTACAATTCTAAAACTATGCAACATTTCAAAGATTCCTTTTCAGGCAAACATGTCCAGAGTAAGACGAACATTTTAAAGTATGAATGAGGTTACTAGGCGTAAGTATGTAGTTGTAAGCCTGCCTTTAAATGTCCATTGCCGCATCGACAATGAATGGGGCGCTTAAAGTTAAATATCTCCAAAACTACAAATGATTTCAAAAGAAAAAATCTTAAGCATGCATGTCCACAGTAAGGTGGAATTTTTGAACTGTGAATGGAGTTTCTAGGTGAACGTGTTTTTTTGAGGTCCCAAATTCGTCCATCGACCTCCATTCTAAATCTCTGAACTTTTAAAGGAGTACAATTCTAAAACTATGCAACATTTCAAAGATTCCTTTTCAGGCAAACATGTCCAGAGTAAGACGAACATTTTAAAGTATGAATGAGGTTACTAGGCGTAAGTATGTAGTTGTAAGCCTGCCTTTAAATGTCCATTGCCGCATCGACAATGAATGGGGCGCTTAAAGTTAAATATCTCCAAAACTACAAATGATTTCAAAAGAAAAAATCTCAAGCATGCATGTCCACAGTAAGGTGGAATTTTTGAACTGTGAATGGAGTTTCTAGGTGAAAGTGTTTTTTTGAGGTCCCAAATTCGTCCATCGACCTCCATTCTAAATCTCTGAACTTTTAAAGGAGTACAATTCTAAAACTATGCAACATTTCAAAGATTCCTTTTCAGGCAAACATGTCCAGAGTAAGACGAACATTTTAAAGTATGAATGAGGTTACTAGGCGTAAGTATGTAGTTGTAAGCCTGCCTTTAAATGTCCATTGCCGCATCGACAATGAATGGGGCGCTTAAAGTTAAATATCTCCAAAACTACAAATGATTTCAAAAGAAAAAATCTCAAGCATGCATGTCCACAGTAAGGTGGATTTTTTGAACTGTGAATGGAGTTTCTAGGTGAACGTGTTTTTTTGAGGTCCCTATAGCCTAACCCTAACCTTCCATCCGCCTCCATTCTAAATCTCTGAACTTTTAAAGGAGTACAATTCTAAAACTATGCAACATTTCAAAGATTCCTTTTCAGGCAAACATGTCCAGAGTAAGACGAACATTTTAAAGTATGAATGAGGTTACTAGGCGTAAGTATGTAGTTGTAAGCCTGCCTTTAAATGTCCATTGCCGCATCGACAATGAATGGGGCGCTTAAAGTTAAATATCTCCAAAACTACAAATGATTTCAAAAGAAAAAATCTCAAGCATGCATGTCCACAGTAAGGTGGAATTTTTGAACTGTGAATGGAGTTTCTAGGTGAACGTGTTTTTTTGAGGTCCCTATAGCCTAACCCTAACCTTCCATCCGCCTCCATTCTAAATCTCTGAACTTTTAAAGGAGTACAATTCTAAAACTATGCAACATTTCAAAGATTCCTTTTCAGGCAAACATGTCCAGAGTAAGACGAACATTTTAAAGTATGAATGAGGTTACTAGGCGTAAGTATGTAGTTGTAAGCCTGCCTTTAAATGTCCATTGCCGCATCGACAATGAATGGGGCGCTTAAAGTTAAATATCTCCAAAACTACAAATGATTTCAAAAGAAAAAATCTTAAGCATGCATGTCCACAGTAAGGTGGAATTTTTGAACTGTGAATGGAGTTTCTAGGTGAACGTGTTTTTTTGAGGTCCCAAATTCGTCCATCGACCTCCATTCTAAATCTCTGAACTTTTAAAGGAGTACAATTCTAAAACTATGCAACATTTCAAAGATTCCTTTTCAGGCAAACATGTCCAGAGTAAGACGAACATTTTAAAGTATGAATGAGGTTACTAGGCGTAAGTATGTAGTTGTAAGCCTGCCTTTAAATGTCCATTGCCGCATCGACAATGAATGGGGCGCTTAAAGTTAAATATCTCCAAAACTACAAATGATTTCAAAAGAAAAAATCTCAAGCATGCATGTCCACAGTAAGGTGGAATTTTTGAACTGTGAATGGAGTTTCTAGGTGAAAGTGTTTTTTTGAGGTCCCAAATTCGTCCATCGACCTCCATTCTAAATCTCTGAACTTTTAAAGGAGTACAATTCTAAAACTATGCAACATTTCAAAGATTCCTTTTCAGGCAAACATGTCCAGAGTAAGACGAACATTTTAAAGTATGAATGAGGTTACTAGGCGTAAGTATGTAGTTGTAAGCCTGCCTTTAAATGTCCATTGCCTCATCGACAATGAATGGGGCGCTTAAAGTTAAATATCTCCAAAACTACAAATGATTTCAAAAGAAAAAATCTCAAGCATGCATGTCCACAGTAAGGTGGAATTTTTGAACTGTGAATGGAGTTTCTAGGTGAACGTGTTTTTTTGAGGTCCCTATAGCCTAACCCTAACCTTCCATCCGCCTCCATTCTAAATCTCTGAACTTTTAAAGGAGTACAATTCTAAAACTATGCAACATTTCAAAGATTCCTTTTCAGGCAAACATGTCCAGAGTAAGACGAACATTTTAAAGTATGAATGAGGTTACTAGGCGTAAGTATGTAGTTGTAAGCCTGCCTTTAAATGTCCATTGCCGCATCGACAATGAATGGGGCGCTTAAAGTTAAATATCTCCAAAACTACAAATGATTTCAAAAGAAAACATCTCAAGCATGCATGTCCACAGTAAGGTGGAATTTTTGAACTGTGAATGGAGTTTCTAGGTGAACGTGTTTTTTTGAGGTCCCTATAGCCTAACCCTAACCTTCCATCCGCCTCCATTCTAAATCTCTGAACTTTTAAAGGAGTACAATTCTAAAACTATGCAACATTTCAAAGATTCCTTTTCAGGCAAACATGTCCAGAGTAAGACGAACATTTTAAAGTATGAATGAGGTTACTAGGCGTAAGTATGTAGTTGTAAGCCTGCCTTTAAATGTCCATTGCCGCATCGACAATGAATGGGGCGCTTAAAGTTAAATATCTCCAAAACTACAAATGATTTCAAAAGAAAAAATCTCAAGCATGCATGTCCACAGTAAGGTGGAATTTTTGAACTGTGAATGGAGTTTCTAGGTGAACGTGTTTTTTTGAGGTCCCTATAGCCTAACCCTAACCTTCCATCCGCCTCCATTCTAAATCTCTGAACTTTTAAAGGAGTACAATTCTAAAACTATGCAACATTTCAAAGATTCCTTTTCAGGCAAACATGTCCAGAGTAAGACGAACATTTTAAAGTATGAATGAGGTTACTAGGCGTAAGTATGTAGTTGTAAGCCTGCCTTTAAATGTCCATTGCCGCATCGACAATGAATGGGGCGCTTAAAGTTAAATATCTCCAAAACTACAAATGATTTCAAAAGAAAAAATCTCAAGCATGCATGTCCACAGTAAGGTGGAATTTTTGAACTGTGAATGGAGTTTCTAGGTGAAAGTGTTTTTTTGAGGTCCCAAATTCGTCCATCGACCTCCATTCTAAATCTCTGAACTTTTAAAGGAGTACAATTCTAAAACTATTAAACATTTCAAAGATTCCCTTTCAGGCAAACATGTTCACAGTAAGATGAACATTTTAAAGTTTGAATGGGGTTTCTATTCTATATATGACATTTTGAATCATTACAGTCAGTTCACCTTCTTTTGTTTTGGGTCTTGAGTCGAACCAATTACTCCCGCGGAGACATCAAATTTCTCTTTTGGGCCTTGAGTCTTGGGACTCATGGCCCAAAAGAGAAATTTGATGTCTCCGCGGGAGTAATTGGTTCGACTCAAGACTCTTTTGGGTCTTGAGTCTTGGGAAAGAAAAAAAAGTGTGCCAGTTGGATTTGAACCAGGAATCTTCTGGTTGCAAGTCCTGTATCTAAACCACTGCACCACAGAGGTCCTTACATGTTCTGTTGACTTGCGTGGAATTTGTCTGAAAGATTATATAAAGGTAAAAGCCCCAGGTAAAAGTTAGAAAGATGTCCTTGCGAGATTTGAACTCAGGACCTTCAGTGTGTAAGGCCTGAATCTTAACCACTGCTCCATCATGGTACATACTTTCTATGGTGTCTTACACGCTGTTCAGTGAAAGATCAGATAAAGGTGCAAGAGTCAGGTATTTGTTGGAGACCTGTCCTGGTTGGATTTGAACCGGTAACCTTCTGGTTGCAGGTCCTGTATCTAAACCACTGCACCACAGAGGTTCTGACTTATTCTGTTATCTTAGCCTTGAAAACTTTGTACCCTTTTCCCTTTAAATATCCATTGCCATTGACAATGCATTAGGCGCTTAAAGTTAAATATTTCAAAAACTACAAATCATTTCAAAGTAAAACATCTCAAGGATGCATGTCCACAGAAGGGGGAATTTTTGAACTGTGAATGGAGTTTCTAGGTGAAAGTGTTTTTTTGAGATCCCAAAACCTTCCATCCGCCAACATTCAAAAACTCTGAACTTTTAAAGGAGTACAATTCAAAAAATATGCAACATTTCAAAGATTCCTTTTCAGGCAAACATGTCCAGAGTAAGATGAACATTTTAAAGTATGAATGAGGTTACTAGGCGTAAGTATGTAGTTGTAAGCCTGCCTTAAATGTCCATTGCCGCATCGACAATGAATGAAACCAGGTTTCCTGGTGGAACTTTTAAAGGAGTACAATTCTAAAACTATGCAACATTTCAAAGATTCCTTTTCAGGCAAACATGTCCAGAGTAAGATGAACATTTTAAAGTATGAATGAGGTTACTAGGCGTAAGTATGTACTTGGAGCAACGGATAAATTGACTGATATCCGTAGAATAACTTGTAGGAGTGTCCTGGTTCAAATCCAGTCACCACCTTAGTAACTGAAACCGAATCTGGCCAATTCGGTCTCTTCGGACAGACGCTCTACCAGTTTAGCTATGCTGTTGGCTGAGAGTTACAGGTTTCCTGGTGGAACTTTTAAAGGAGTACAATTCTAAAACTATGCAACATTTCAAAGATTCCTTTTCAGGCAAACATGTCCAGAGTAAGACGAACATTTTAAAGTATGAATGAGGTTACTAGGCGTAAGTATGTAGTTGTAAGCCTGCCTTTAAATGTCCATTGCCGCATCGACAATGAATGGGGCGCTTAAAGTTAAATATCTCCAAAACTACAAATGATTTCAAAAGAAAAAATCTCAAGCATGCATGTCCACAGTAAGGTGGAATTTTTGAACTGTGAATGGAGTTTCTAGGTGAACGTGTTTTTTTGAGGTCCCAAATTCGTCCATCGACCTCCATTCTAAATCTCTGAACTTTTAAAGGAGTACAATTCTAAAACTATGCAACATTTCAAAGATTCCTTTTCAGGCAAACATGTCCAGAGTAAGACGAACATTTTAAAGTATGAATGAGGTTACTAGGCGTAAGTATGTAGTTGTAAGCCTGCCTTTAAATGTCCATTGCCGCATCGACAATGAATGGGGCGCTTAAAGTTAAATATCTCCAAAACTACAAATGATTTCAAAAGAAAAAATCTCAAGCATGCATGTCCACAGTAAGGTGGATTTTTTGAACTGTGAATGGAGTTTCTAGGTGAACGTGTTTTTTTGAGGTCCCTATAGCCTAACCCTAACCTTCCATCCGCCTCCATTCTAAATCTCTGAACTTTTAAAGGAGTACAATTCTAAAACTATGCAACATTTCAAAGATTCCTTTTCAGGCAAACATGTCCAGAGTAAGACGAACATTTTAAAGTATGAATGAGGTTACTAGGCGTAAGTATGTAGTTGTAAGCCTGCCTTTAAATGTCCATTGCCGCATCGACAATGAATGGGGCGCTTAAAGTTAAATATCTCCAAAACTACAAATGATTTCAAAAGAAAAAATCTCAAGCATGCATGTCCACAGTAAGGTGGAATTTTTGAACTGTGAATGGAGTTTCTAGGTGAAAGTGTTTTTTTGAGGTCCCAAATTCGTCCATCGACCTCCATTCTAAATCTCTGAACTTTTAAAGGAGTACAATTCTAAAACTATGCAACATTTCAAAGATTCCTTTTCAGGCAAACATGTCCAGAGTAAGACGAACATTTTAAAGTATGAATGAGGTTACTAGGCGTAAGTATGTAGTTGTAAGCCTGCCTTTAAATGTCCATTGCCGCATCGACAATGAATGGGGCGCTTAAAGTTAAATATCTCCAAAACTACAAATGATTTCAAAAGAAAAAATCTCAAGCATGCATGTCCACAGTAAGGTGGAATTTTTGAACTGTGAATGGAGTTTCTAGGTGAACGTGTTTTTTTGAGGTCCCTATACCCTAACCCTAACCTTCCATCCGCCTCCATTCTAAATCTCTGAACTTTTAAAGGAGTACAATTCTAAAACTATGCAACATTTCAAAGATTCCTTTTCAGGCAAACATGTCCAGAGTAAGACGAACATTTTAAAGTATGAATGAGGTTACTAGGCGTAAGTATGTAGTTGTAAGCCTGCCTTTAAATGTCCATTGCCGCATCGACAATGAATGGGGCGCTTAAAGTTAAATATCTCCAAAACTACAAATGATTTCAAAAGAAAAAATCTCAAGCATGCATGTCCACAGTAAGGTGGAATTTTTGAACTGTGAATGGAGTTTCTAGGTGAAAGTGTTTTTTTGAGGTCCCAAATTCGTCCATCGACCTCCATTCTAAATCTCTGAACTTTTAAAGGAGTACAATTCTAAAACTATGCAACATTTCAAAGATTCCTTTTCAGGCAAACATGTCCAGAGTAAGACGAACATTTTAAAGTATGAATGAGGTTACTAGGCGTAAGTATGTAGTTGTAAGCCTGCCTTTAAATGTCCATTGCCTCATCGACAATGAATGGGGCGCTTAAAGTTAAATATCTCCAAAACTACAAATGATTTCAAAAGAAAAAATCTCAAGCATGCATGTCCACAGTAAGGTGGAATTTTTGAACTGTGAATGGAGTTTCTAGGTGAACGTGTTTTTTTGAGGTCCCTATAGCCTAACCCTAACCTTCCATCCGCCTCCATTCTAAATCTCTGAACTTTTAAAGGAGTACAATTCTAAAACTATGCAACATTTCAAAGATTCCTTTTCAGGCAAACATGTCCAGAGTAAGACGAACATTTTAAAGTATGAATGAGGTTACTAGGCGTAAGTATGTAGTTGTAAGCCTGCCTTTAAATGTCCATTGCCTCATCGACAATGAATGGGGCGCTTAAAGTTAAATATCTCCAAAACTACAAATGATTTCAAAAGAAAAAATCTCAAGCATGCATGTCCACAGTAAGGTGGAATTTTTGAACTGTGAATGGAGTTTCTAGGTGAACGTGTTTTTTTGAGGTCCCTATAGCCTAACCCTAACCTTCCATCCGCCTCCATTCTAAATCTCTGAACTTTTAAAGGAGTACAATTCTAAAACTATGCAACATTTCAAAGATTCCTTTTCAGGCAAACATGTCCAGAGTAAGACGAACATTTTAAAGTATGAATGAGGTTACTAGGCGTAAGTATGTAGTTGTAAGCCTGCCTTTAAATGTCCATTGCCGCATCGACAATGAATGGGGCGCTTAAAGTTAAATATCTCCAAAACTACAAATGATTTCAAAAGAAAAAATCTCAAGCATGCATGTCCACAGTAAGGTGGAATTTTTGAACTGTGAATGGAGTTTCTAGGTGAACGTGTTTTTTTGAGGTCCCTATAGCCTAACCCTAACCTTCCATCCGCCTCCATTCTAAATCTCTGAACTTTTAAAGGAGTACAATTCTAAAACTATGCAACATTTCAAAGATTCCTTTTCAGGCAAACATGTCCAGAGTAAGACGAACATTTTAAAGTATGAATGAGGTTACTAGGCGTAAGTATGTAGTTGTAAGCCTGCCTTTAAATGTCCATTGCCGCATCGACAATGAATGGGGCGCTTAAAGTTAAATATCTCCAAAACTACAAATGATTTCAAAAGAAAAAATCTTAAGCATGCATGTCCACAGTAAGGTGGAATTTTTGAACTGTGAATGGAGTTTCTAGGTGAACGTGTTTTTTTGAGGTCCCAAATTCGTCCATCGACCTCCATTCTAAATCTCTGAACTTTTAAAGGAGTACAATTCTAAAACTATGCAACATTTCAAAGATTCCTTTTCAGGCAAACATGTCCAGAGTAAGACGAACATTTTAAAGTATGAATGAGGTTACTAGGCGTAAGTATGTAGTTGTAAGCCTGCCTTTAAATGTCCATTGCCGCATCGACAATGAATGGGGCGCTTAAAGTTAAATATCTCCAAAACTACAAATGATTTCAAAAGAAAAAATCTCAAGCATGCATGTCCACAGTAAGGTGGAATTTTTGAACTGTGAATGGAGTTTCTAGGTGAAAGTGTTTTTTTGAGGTCCCAAATTCGTCCATCGACCTCCATTCTAAATCTCTGAACTTTTAAAGGAGTACAATTCTAAAACTATGCAACATTTCAAAGATTCCTTTTCAGGCAAACATGTCCAGAGTAAGACGAACATTTTAAAGTATGAATGAGGTTACTAGGCGTAAGTATGTAGTTGTAAGCCTGCCTTTAAATGTCCATTGCCGCATCGACAATGAATGGGGCGCTTAAAGTTAAATATCTCCAAAACTACAAATGATTTCAAAAGAAAAAATCTCAAGCATGCATGTCCACAGTAAGGTGGATTTTTTGAACTGTGAATGGAGTTTCTAGGTGAACGTGTTTTTTTGAGGTCCCTATAGCCTAACCCTAACCTTCCATCCGCCTCCATTCTAAATCTCTGAACTTTTAAAGGAGTACAATTCTAAAACTATGCAACATTTCAAAGATTCCTTTTCAGGCAAACATGTCCAGAGTAAGACGAACATTTTAAAGTATGAATGAGGTTACTAGGCGTAAGTATGTAGTTGTAAGCCTGCCTTTAAATGTCCATTGCCGCATCGACAATGAATGGGGCGCTTAAAGTTAAATATCTCCAAAACTACAAATGATTTCAAAAGAAAAAATCTCAAGCATGCATGTCCACAGTAAGGTGGAATTTTTGAACTGTGAATGGAGTTTCTAGGTGAACGTGTTTTTTTGAGGTCCCTATAGCCTAACCCTAACCTTCCATCCGCCTCCATTCTAAATCTCTGAACTTTTAAAGGAGTACAATTCTAAAACTATGCAACATTTCAAAGATTCCTTTTCAGGCAAACATGTCCAGAGTAAGACGAACATTTTAAAGTATGAATGAGGTTACTAGGCGTAAGTATGTAGTTGTAAGCCTGCCTTTAAATGTCCATTGCCGCATCGACAATGAATGGGGCGCTTAAAGTTAAATATCTCCAAAACTACAAATGATTTCAAAAGAAAAAATCTCAAGCATGCATGTCCACAGTAAGGTGGAATTTTTGAACTGTGAATGGAGTTTCTAGGTGAACGTGTTTTTTTGAGGTCCCTATAGCCTAACCCTAACCTTCCATCCGCCTCCATTCTAAATCTCTGAACTTTTAAAGGAGTACAATTCTAAAACTATGCAACATTTCAAAGATTCCTTTTCAGGCAAACATGTCCAGAGTAAGACGAACATTTTAAAGTATGAATGAGGTTACTAGGCGTAAGTATGTAGTTGTAAGCCTGCCTTTAAATGTCCATTGCCGCATCGACAATGAATGGGGCGCTTAAAGTTAAATATCTCCAAAACTACAAATGATTTCAAAAGAAAAAATCTCAAGCATGCATGTCCACAGTAAGGTGGAATTTTTGAACTGTGAATGGAGTTTCTAGGTGAACGTGTTTTTTTGAGGTCCCTATAGCCTAACCCTAACCTTCCATCCGCCTCCATTCTAAATCTCTGAACTTTTAAAGGAGTACAATTCTAAAACTATGCAACATTTCAAAGATTCCTTTTCAGGCAAACATGTCCAGAGTAAGACGAACATTTTAAAGTATGAATGAGGTTACTAGGCGTAAGTATGTAGTTGTAAGCCTGCCTTTAAATGTCCATTGCCGCATCGACAATGAATGGGGCGCTTAAAGTTAAATATCTCCAAAACTACAAATGATTTCAAAAGAAAAAATCTCAAGCATGCATGTCCACAGTAAGGTGGAATTTTTGAACTGTGAATGGAGTTTCTAGGTGAACGTGTTTTTTTGAGGTCCCTATAGCCTAACCCTAACCTTCCATCCGCCTCCATTCTAAATCTCTGAACTTTTAAAGGAGTACAATTCTAAAACTATGCAACATTTCAAAGATTCCTTTTCAGGCAAACATGTCCAGAGTAAGACGAACATTTTAAAGTATGAATGAGGTTACTAGGCGTAAGTATGTAGTTGTAAGCCTGCCTTTAAATGTCCATTGCCGCATCGACAATGAATGGGGCGCTTAAAGTTAAATATCTCCAAAACTACAAATGATTTCAAAAGAAAAAATCTCAAGCATGCATGTCCACAGTAAGGTGGAATTTTTGAACTGTGAATGGAGTTTCTAGGTGAAAGTGTTTTTTTGAGGTCCGAAATTCGTCCATCGACCTCCATTCTAAATCTCTGAACTTTTAAAGGAGTACAATTCTAAAACTATGCAACATTTCAAAGATTCCTTTTCAGGCAAACATGTCCAGAGTAAGACGAACATTTTAAAGTATGAATGAGGTTACTAGGCGTAAGTATGTAGTTGTAAGCCTGCCTTTAAATGTCCATTGCCGCATCGACAATGAATGGGGCGCTTAAAGTTAAATATCTCCAAAACTACAAATGATTTCAAAAGAAAAAATCTCAAGCATGCATGTCCACAGTAAGGTGGATTTTTTGAACTGTGAATGGAGTTTCTAGGTGAACGTGTTTTTTTGAGGTCCCTATAGCCTAACCCTAACCTTCCATCCGCCTCCATTCTAAATCTCTGAACTTTTAAAGGAGTACAATTCTAAAACTATGCAACATTTCAAAGATTCCTTTTCAGGCAAACATGTCCAGAGTAAGACGAACATTTTAAAGTATGAATGAGGTTACTAGGCGTAAGTATGTAGTTGTAAGCCTGCCTTTAAATGTCCATTGCCGCATCGACAATGAATGGGGCGCTTAAAGTTAAATATCTCCAAAACTACAAATGATTTCAAAAGAAAAAATCTCAAGCATGCATGTCCACAGTAAGGTGGAATTTTTGAACTGTGAATGGAGTTTCTAGGTGAACGTGTTTTTTTGAGGTCCCTATAGCCTAACCCTAACCTTCCATCCGCCTCCATTCTAAATCTCTGAACTTTTAAAGGAGTACAATTCTAAAACTATGCAACATTTCAAAGATTCCTTTTCAGGCAAACATGTCCAGAGTAAGACGAACATTTTAAAGTATGAATGAGGTTACTAGGCGTAAGTATGTAGTTGTAAGCCTGCCTTTAAATGTCCATTGCCGCATCGACAATGAATGGGGCGCTTAAAGTTAAATATCTCCAAAACTACAAATGATTTCAAAAGAAAAAATCTCAAGCATGCATGTCCACAGTAAGGTGGAATTTTTGAACTGTGAATGGAGTTTCTAGGTGAACGTGTTTTTTTTAGGTCCCTATACCCTAACCCTAACCTTCCATCCGCCTCCATTCTAAATCTCTGAACTTTTAAAGGAGTACAATTCTAAAACTATGCAACATTTCAAAGATTCCTTTTCAGGCAAACATGTCCAGAGTAAGACGAACATTTTAAAGTATGAATGAGGTTACTAGGCGTAAGTATGTAGTTGTAAGCCTGCCTTTAAATGTCCATTGCCGCATCGACAATGAATGGGGCGCTTAAAGTTAAATATCTCCAAAACTACAAATGATTTCAAAAGAAAAAATCTCAAGCATGCATGTCCACAGTAAGGTGGAATTTTTGAACTGTGAATGGAGTTTCTAGGTGAAAGTGTTTTTTTGAGGTCCCAAATTCGTCCATCGACCTCCATTCTAAATCTCTGAACTTTTAAAGGAGTACAATTCTAAAACTATTAAACATTTCAAAGATTCCCTTTCAGGCAAACATGTTCACAGTAAGATGAACATTTTAAAGTTTGAATGGGGTTTCTATTCTATATATGACATTTTTAATCATTACAGTCAGTTCACCTTCTTTTGGGTCTTGAGTCGAACCAATTACTCCCGCGGAGACATCAAATTTCTCTTTTGGGCCTTGAGTCTTGGGACTCATGGCCCAAAAGAGAAATTTGATGTCTCCGCGGGAGTAATTGGTTCGACTCAAGACTCTTTTGGGTCTTGAGTCTTGGGAAAGAAAAAAAAGTGTGCCAGTTGGATTTGAACCAGGAATCTTCTGGTTGCAAGTCCTGTATCTAAACCACTGCACCACAGAGGTCCTTACATGTTCTGTTGACTTGCGTGGAATTTGTCTGAAAGATTATATAAAGGTAAAAGCCCCAGGTAAAAGTTAGAAAGATGTCCTTGCGAGATTTGAACTCAGGACCTTCAGTGTGTAAGGCCTGAATCTTAACCACTGCTCCATCATGGTACATACTTTCTATGGTGTCTTAGACGCTGTTCAGTGAAAGATCAGAAAAAGGTGCAAGAGTCAGGTATTTGTTGGAGACCTGTCCTGGTTGGATTTGAACCGGTAACCTTCTGGTTGCAGGTCCTGTATCTAAACCACTGCACCACAGAGGTTCTGACTTATTCTGTTATCTTAGCCTTGAAAACTTTGTACCCTTTTCCCTTTAAATATCCATTGCCATTGACAATGCATTAGGCGCTTAAAGTTAAATATTTCAAAAACTACAAATCATTTCAAAGTAAAACATCTCAAGGATGCAAGTCCACAGAAGGGGGAATTTTTGAACTGTGAATGGAGTTTCTAGGTGAAAGTGTTTTTTTGAGGTCCCAAAACCTTCCATCCGCCAACATTCAAAAACTCTGAACTTTTAAAGGAGTACAATTCTAAAAATATGCAACATTTCAAAGATTCCTTTTCAGGCAAACATGTCCAGAGTAAGATGAACATTTTAAAGTATGAATGAGGTTACTAGGCGTAAGTATGTAGTTGTAAGCCTGCCTTTAAATGTCCATTGCCGCATCGACAATGAATGAAACCAGGTTTCCTGGTGGAACTTTTAAAGGAGTACAATTCTAAAACTATGCAACATTTCAAAGATTCCTTTTCAGGCAAACATGTCCAGAGTAAGACGAACATTTTAAAGTATGAATGAGGTTACTAGGCGTAAGTATGTAGTTGTAAGCCTGCCTTTAAATGTCCATTGCCGCATCGACAATGAATGGGGCGCTTAAAGTTAAATATCTCCAAAACTACAAATGATTTCAAAAGAAAAAATCTCAAGCATGCATGTCCACAGTAAGGTGGAATTTTTGAACTGTGAATGGAGTTTCTAGGTGAAAGTGTTTTTTTGAGGTCCCAAATTCGTCCATCGACCTCCATTCTAAATCTCTGAACTTTTAAAGGAGTACAATTCTAAAACTATGCAACATTTCAAAGATTCCTTTTCAGGCAAACATGTCCAGAGTAAGACGAACATTTTAAAGTATGAATGAGGTTACTAGGCGTAAGTATGTAGTTGTAAGCCTGCCTTTAAATGTCCATTGCCGCATCGACAATGAATGGGGCGCTTAAAGTTAAATATCTCCAAAACTACAAATGATTTCAAAAGAAAACATCTCAAGCATGCATGTCCACAGTAAGGTGGAATTTTTGAACTGTGAATGGAGTTTCTAGGTGAACGTGTTTTTTTGAGGTCCCTATAGCCTAACCCTAACCTTCCATCCGCCTCCATTCTAAATCTCTGAACTTTTAAAGGAGTACAATTCTAAAACTATGCAACATTTCAAAGATTCCTTTTCAGGCAAACATGTCCAGAGTAAGACGAACATTTTAAAGTATGAATGAGGTTACTAGGCGTAAGTATGTAGTTGTAAGCCTGCCTTTAAATGTCCATTGCCGCATCGACAATGAATGGGGCGCTTAAAGTTAAATATCTCCAAAACTACAAATGATTTCAAAAGAAAAAATCTCAAGCATGCATGTCCACAGTAAGGTGGAATTTTTGAACTGTGAATGGAGTTTCTAGGTGAACGTGTTTTTTTGAGGTCCCTATACCCTAACCCTAACCTTCCATCCGCCTCCATTCTAAATCTCTGAACTTTTAAAGGAGTACAATTCTAAAACTATGCAACATTTCAAAGATTCCTTTTCAGGCAAACATGTCCAGAGTAAGACGAACATTTTAAAGTATGAATGAGGTTACTAGGCGTAAGTATGTAGTTGTAAGCCTGCCTTTAAATGTCCATTGCCGCATCGACAATGAATGGGGCGCTTAAAGTTAAATATCTCCAAAACTACAAATGATTTCAAAAGAAAAAATCTCAAGCATGCATGTCCACAGTAAGGTGGAATTTTTTAACTGTGAATGGAGTTTCTAGGTGAAAGTGTTTTTTTGAGGTCCCAAATTCGTCCATCGACCTCCATTCTAAATCTCTGAACTTTTAAAGGAGTACAATTCTAAAACTATTAAACATTTCAAAGATTCCCTTTCAGGCAAACATGTTCACAGTAAGATGAACATTTTAAAGTTTGAATGGGGTTTCTATTCTATATATGACATTTTTAATCATTACAGTCAGTTCACCTTCTTTTGGGTCTTGAGTCGAACCAATTACTCCCGCGGAGACATCAAATTTCTCTTTTGGGCCTTGAGTCTTGGGACTCATGGCCCAAAAGAGAAATTTGATGTCTCCGCGGGAGTAATTGGTTCGACTCAAGACTCTTTTGGGTCTTGAGTCTTGGGAAAGAAAAAAAAGTGTGCCAGTTGGATTTGAACCAGGAATCTTCTGGTTGCAAGTCCTGTATCTAAACCACTGCACCACAGAGGTCCTTACATGTTCTGTTGACTTGCGTGGAATTTGTCTGAAAGATTATATAAAGGTAAAAGCCCCAGGTAAAAGTTAGAAAGATGTCCTTGCGAGATTTGAACTCAGGACCTTCAGTGTGTAAGGCCTGAATCTTAACCACTGCTCCATCATGGTACATACTTTCTATGGTGTCTTAGACGCTGTTCAGTGAAAGATCAGATAAAGGTGCAAGAGTCAGGTATTTGTTGGAGACCTGTCCTGGTTGGATTTGAACCGGTAACCTTCTGGTTGCAGGTCCTGTATCTAAACCACTGCACCACAGAGGTTCTGACTTATTCTGTTATCTTAGCCTTGAAAACTTTGTACCCTTTTCCCTTTAAATATCCATTGCCATTGACAATGCATTAGGCGCTTAAAGTTAAATATTTCAAAAACTACAAATCATTTCAAAGTAAAACATCTCAAGGATGCATGTCCACAGAAGGGGGAATTTTTGAACTGTGAATGGAGTTTCTAGGTGAAAGTGTTTTTTTGAGGTCCCAAAACCTTCCATCCGCCAACATTCAAAAACTCTGAACTTTTAAAGGAGTACAATTCTAAAAATATGCAACATTTCAAAGATTCCTTTTCAGGCAAACATGTCCAGAGTAAGATGAACATTTTAAAGTATGAATGAGGTTACTAGGCGTAAGTATGTAGTTGTAAGCCTGCCTTTAAATGTCCATTGCCGCATCGACAATGAATGAAACCAGGTTTCCTGGTGGAACTTTTAAAGGAGTACAATTCTAAAACTATGCAACATTTCAAAGATTCCTTTTCAGGCAAACATGTCCAGAGTAAGATGAACATTTTAAAGTATGAATGAGGTTACTAGGCGTAAGTATGTACTTGGGGCAACGGATAAATTGACTGATATCCGTAGAATAACTTGTAGGAGTGTCCTGGTTCAAATCCAGTCACCACCTTAGTAACTGAAACCGAATCTGGCCAATTCGGTCTCTTCGGACAGACGCTCTACCAGTTTAGCTATGCTGTTGGCTGAGAGTTACAGGTTTCCTGGTGGAACTTTTAAAGCAGTACAATTCTAAAACTATGCAACATTTCAAAGATTCCTTTTCAGGCAAACATGTCCAGAGTAAGACGAACATTTTAAAGTATGAATGAGGTTACTAGGCGTAAGTATGTAGTTGTAAGCCTGCCTTTAAATGTCCATTGCCGCATCGACAATGAATGGGGCGCTTAAAGTTAAATATCTCCAAAACTACAAATGATTTCAAAAGAAAAAATCTCAAGCATGCATGTCCACAGTAAGGTGGAATTTTTGAACTGTGAATGGAGTTTCTAGGTGAACGTGTTTTTTTGAGGTCCCTATAGCCTAACCCTAACCTTCCATCCGCCTCCATTCTAAATCTCTGAACTTTTAAAGGAGTACAATTCTAAAACTATGCAACATTTCAAAGATTCCTTTTCAGGCAAACATGTCCAGAGTAAGACGAACATTTTAAAGTATGAATGAGGTTACTAGGCGTAAGTATGTAGTTGTAAGCCTGCCTTTAAATGTCCATTGCCGCATCGACAATGAATGGGGCGCTTAAAGTTAAATATCTCCAAAACTACAAATGATTTCAAAAGAAAAAATCTCAAGCATGCATGTCCACAGTAAGGTGGAATTTTTGAACTGTGAATGGAGTTTCTAGGTGAACGTGTTTTTTTGAGGTCCCTATACCCTAACCCTAACCTTCCATCCGCCTCCATTCTAAATCTCTGAACTTTTAAAGGAGTACAATTCTAAAACTATGCAACATTTCAAAGATTCCTTTTCAGGCAAACATGTCCAGAGTAAGACGAACATTTTAAAGTATGAATGAGGTTACTAGGCGTAAGTATGTAGTTGTAAGCCTGCCTTTAAATGTCCATTGCCGCATCGACAATGAATGGGGCGCTTAAAGTTAAATATCTCCAAAACTACAAATGATTTCAAAAGAAAAAATCTCAAGCATGCATGTCCACAGTAAGGTGGAATTTTTGAACTGTGAATGGAGTTTCTAGGTGAACGTGTTTTTTTGAGGTCCCTATACCCTAACCCTAACCTTCCATCCGCCTCCATTCTAAATCTCTGAACTTTTAAAGGAGTACAATTCTAAAACTATGCAACATTTCAAAGATTCCTTTTCAGGCAAACATGTCCAGAGTAAGACGAACATTTTAAAGTATGAATGAGGTTACTAGGCGTAAGTATGTAGTTGTAAGCCTGCCTTTAAATGTCCATTGCCGCATCGACAATGAATGGGGCGCTTAAAGTTAAATATCTCCAAAACTACAAATGATTTCAAAAGAAAAAATCTCAAGCATGTGTGACGGTGGCCAGGTTGTCACATGTAACTTGCCACTTCTTTTTAGAATGCTGACACTCTTTACTTTGTCTCAATAATAAATAAATAACAATACACATTAAACTCACAACAATAAAATATCAGTTGCACGGTAAAGTGCGGGGTGCGTAATTACTGTGAGAATAATACTGTTTGTTAGGTACTGCAAGACTACGCCACCTTTTTATTTAAGAGGTAGGGTCCTCTGTAACACTCTTTCTTAGGCTATTCACAGGTTCGAGTTTACCCAGGTAAGTACAATACTTTTAAATGAGAACAACACTTCAACACATATCCCTTGGAGAAAGCTGGACGGAAACAGGTTTGTATAAAAAGGTAATCTATTTTATTAAGCTAATACAGTGGCGTCTATAAGCCATAAAATATTGAAAAGCATAAACAAAATATAACACTAATTCTAAAACCTCAACCTCCTAATGCGCCCACTAACTAACTAAAATACAGGAATACAGACAATCACCAAACACTAAAAACAGACAGGGCTTGTGCAAACTATAGCAAATAAATAATGAATTTAGCGTTAAAGTGCCAACTATTACTGAAGCAGTAAAGTGCCAAGTGCCAATTCAATTGCTATATGTCATATACTCATCACGGTTCAATGCAAAAGGTGGGAATGTCCTTATATGGGGTTTAACTGGAGCGGGGGTTTAGGCCAGGAATCACTGTCTCTTCTTGTCTTCGTGCGTATTGCCTGCAATCATAGAAACTAGAACCAGTTCATCTGTTCAGGTATATTTCACATATGAGGTTTAGGACCGTGGGTTTATAAAGGTAACGTTGCATAGAAGGACACTTACTCGCCCGCCAGACTGTACGTCTGGCTTTGAGGGTGTGAAGCGCGCAACGTTATCGCCACTGGACCTCTCCTCCGTTCCTTGGTTCGTCTGTCTGTCCTCCCCGTCTCTGCTGCTACTGCGCCGTCTGCTCACCGTCCGCTGCTGGTGGCTTGGTACGTGCCGCGATCACTGTATTCCCCACCTCTGCTCCGTGGTATGTCTGCTCCTCCTGTGCACAACCGTCCCTTCTGGCTGTCACTTCCACACTGCCCTGTATGCCTGTCTCTCTGCTGTCCAAGTGGCTCGCGCTCACTTTTGAATAAGGTGGGCCACACCCTACTCCGCCCTCATTCGCTCTGCCACCAGCGTGACCTGGGGACATTGGCCGTCCGCTGTCACAAGGCCAATGTCACACAGCCTATAGGGGAGTCCAATGTCAAGTGGCTCGGGGACCGGGGGGAAATACATTGTCAACCATAAAACATGCAGTGCAGAAATATAGTTAAGAGAATGATGTTTTTAAGTGCGTAATACAGGTTTTTCATCATCAATAAAAAATGTTACAATTTGGTTTCACCCCCCTGCTTTGACCCTGTCACATCCCCCCCCACTTTTCCGTTGCCAGTCCCTGCAACTGTCCCTAATCATGTCCATACCTCTGGGGTGGCTGGCCTATATTTGCTCTTCCCGAGCGCCGTGGCTCATCTGGTGCTCTCGGGACGGAGAGAAACCCATAATACTGCGGCGTTGTTGCTTCTACCTGCTCGGGCTGCACTACAGCTGGGGGGTCCTCGTGGGGCGACCTGGGGGCTACACACACTTTCAACGCATTTCTATGTATGGTCTTTTCTCGCCCCCCCTTCTCGGGTCTGACTCGGTACACCAACCCCGTAGCTCCCACCTGTTCCATCACTGCGTAAGGCTCGGGGTCCCACCACGTACTCAATTTCCCCTGGCCATCTCTCTTCCTATTTCGAATCCACACTCTCTCTCCTGGTAATAGGGGTGTAATACCGGCCCTACGGTCATAAACCTGCTTTCTCCTCTTGGCCGTTTCTCCCATCCTCTCCCCTGCGGTCCTATAAGCTGTCGCCATTCTCTGTTGGTGGTCCTGTACCCAGCCACCCACTCCCATGCGCTCTTGCGCTGACTGCACTCCTAACTGGACATCTATAGGGCGCCTCAAATGTCGGCCAAACATTAAGTAGGCGGGGGCATAACCCGTAGCACTATGGATCGTGTTGTTATAAGCATGAACTAACTCGGGTAAGTGCTCATTCCATCTTCCTTGTTTATCAGTGTCTAGTGATCGCAACATGTTCAGTAATGTCTGATTAAATCGTTCCACTCCACCGTTCCCAGCCGGGTGGTACGGAGTGGTGCGACTTTTTGCAATACCATAAGTCTGACATAAATGGTGCATTAACTCGGACTCGAAGTTGGGGCCTCGATCTGAGTGGAACCGGGCCGGACAGCCGAACGGCTGGATAATATGCGTCCATAACGCACGGACAGTGGTGTGCGCAGTCTGGTCTCGGGTGGCAATAGCCCAACTATAACGGGTGAATAAGTCAGTAGCTACCAGAATGTTTTGCCACGCATCAGCAGGCCTACCTAATGTGAGGAAATCAATGGCTATTACTTCTAGTGGATATGAGACTTCAAAGGGTTGTAAGGGGGCCCGAGGCTCTGACCTGTTCCTCTGCAGGCTGCAGGCGACACAACCCTGTTGTAACTGACGCACCGCTCCCTCCATGCCTGGCCAATAGAACCGACGTCGCAGCTGGGCCAAGGTCCTCTCCAACCCAGCATGCGCCGCGGCCGTGTGGATTCCTCTCCATACCTCCTCTCTGCGTGAACCTGGACAAATGATCTGTGAGTATTGTTCTTTGGTATAAGGATCGGTCACCTTCCTATATAACACATGATTTCGTATAATCAGTTTGTTCCACTGGCGTAACAGTTGCCGCGCTCCCCGAGTCCAATTCTTCCTCTCCACCATATTAGGGGCTCTCCCCCGTTCCACGCACCTCTTCACCACCTGCACATCTGGATCCCGATCCTGCGTCTCTCTCCACTCATCCTCCCGGGCTGCTGGCGTCGATTGTACAGCCGCCACATCTACAGGCTGCACTGGGAACCGCGATAGGGCATCAGCGTTGGCGTTGTTTTTGCCCGGTCGATACTTGATGTCGAAAGTAAACGACGCAAGTTGAGCAGCCCACCGTTGTTCCACAGCTCCCAATCTAGCCGTTTGGAGATGCGCAACAGGGTTATTGTCCGTGAATATTGTGAATCGAGCGCCAGTGAGATAATCTTTAAACTTCTCGGTCACGGCCCATTTAAGGGCCAAAAGCTCCAATTTGAACGAGCTATAATTTGCGTCATTCTGCTCGGTCGGGTGGAGACTGCGGCTTGCATAAGCTATTACACGTTCGTGACCGTCTTGGACCTGGGCTAGAACCGCTCCCAACCCACGGCCACTCGCATCAGTGTAAACCACAAAAGGCTGTGTATAATCCGCATACGCTAACACCGGGGCTTGTGTGAGGGCACTCTTTAACGCATCAAACGCCCGCTGGCACTCCGAAGTCCACTCGACTTTACACTGGTGGGATTTTACGTCATTTGGGATTCCTATCAATAAGTTGTTTAAGGGTCGTGCTATAGCAGCAAAAGAGGACACGAAACGCCTATAGTAACCCGCTAGACCTAGAAACGCGCGGACCTCGCGGACCGTTGAGGGTGGTGTCCAGTCCCGCACTGCCACCACTTTCTCCGGATCGGGCCGCACTCCCTCTTTGTCCACGACATGGCCCAGAAATTGCACTTCCCTCCGCAGAAGTTTGCATTTGTCTAACCGCAGCTTCAGTCCATGTCTCCACAGGCGTTGGAAGACGAGCTCGAGGTGCTGTAGATGAGAGGAGAAGTCAGGTGAATATACTATAATGTCATCAAGATATACCAGCAAGGATTCTGTCACCTGACCACTCAGACACTGCTGCATCAGCCTCTGGAACGTCGCGGGCGCATTACAAAGCCCGAACGGCATGCGTTGAAACTCGAACAGGCCCAGCGGGGTCGTAAAGGCGGTCTTCTCCCGGTCCCGGGGATCCATTCCTACTTGCCAATACCCGCTGGCCAGGTCTAACGTGGAGAACCATTGCGCCTTCGTCAGGCTGGTGAGCGTCTCTTCTATCCTGGGTAGGGGGAAGGCGTCCTTGTGCGTCACGGCGTTAAGTTTCCTGTAGTCGACGCAGAACCTCCAGCTGCCATCTTTCTTCTTGACCAGTACGATAGGTGCCGCCCACGGACTGCAACTCTCCTTGATGACTCCCTTCTCCAGCATCTCATTCAGGAGGGTCTTCATCTCCCGGTACATGGAGGGCGGCAACGGCCGGTGTCGCTCTCGTATGGGTGCCGCGTCTCCGGTCGGTATCTGGTGTTGCACGACGTCCGTCCGTCCGAAATCCTCGTCATGGATGGCGAACACCTTCTTCCACCGACACAACATCTCGTGTAACTCTCTCTTCTGCGCCTCCGGCAGGTCATCACGCTCCGTCAACACTTCCATCTCTTCGGGCAGGGTCTTCAGTGGTCCATCATCTTCCACACTGATTACGGCCACTTCCACCTCTCCGTCGGTCCCCAGGGACAGGCTCAGGTCCCTGCCGCCTCGGACATCCGCTTCTTCCACCGGGTACAGCCTCCCCAGCTTCTGGTGGCGGTCCAGGACCAGACTATATGCGTGTGGGTTGCACACTCGTATGGGAACACGTCCGTGGCGCACCGTGACGAGGGCACGGGCCACTCCCAAATCTTTTCCATCCGGCAAGGCTTCCATCAAGGCCTCGTAGTCCGCTCCATTTGGTCCTCTCCAAGCGTGGCCCCAGATCATCACTTCACTCTGCGCGGGGATTCGAATCTTCCGCCGGCCGACCGGCCACACATAACCGATGGACCCATCTTCGTTCGTCACTGCCTCCACCCTCCTACAGGTGGCGAATGCGTCCTTCCACAGCGTCCTTCCCTGCTGACATGGAAACACAGGCCTCCCAGGCCATTTAAAGAGGGCATGCCATACAGCGTTCACGACATTCATCCCAATAATCAGCGGTTGAGTACAATGTTCATCTTTCACGATTACAACTCCTCTCCCTGGGATCTTCATTCCCTCCAGCTCTAGGTCCAATATGGCATAGCCAGTGTACGGTAAGTCAAGACCATTAGCGGCGCGTAATTTAAAAACAAGGGGCCCATTTCCCAACGTTAGGTGTGAGAATTTTTCCTCAAATAAGCTTTGCTGCATTAATGTGACTTGTGACCCAGTATCCAGTAACCCCCTTAAGTGGACTCCTCCCATAGTGATCCCAATAGTCGGACAGTCCCCAATAAACACTTCATTAGCCCTTGATCTGGCGAGTGCGCGCTGCACCCCTGTCTCCCGGACCTCGGCGACAGGGCGTACTAGTTTAAATGATTGGGGTCAGATTTACAAAAGCGAGCAATGTGCCCAGACTGCCTACAGCTCCTACAGATCGGCCTACCTCCCTCATCCCACTCGTTGCGTTGGTACGGCTCCCGGCGTCGTTCAGATGGAGGCGAACCGCGAGGTCGTGTATCGGTGGTGTTGGGTCGAAGGAGCGGTCTGATCTCTTTCATGAGCTCCTGCGTAAACCCCTGCATTTGCGATTTGACGTCTTCCATAATCTCCTGTTTCAGTTTCTCTCTCCATTCAGATTCCTGTGAGGGTGTTGGGATAGAGACAGGTTTAACAGCATGGCACAAGATTTCAGCAGTCCCTTCTCTTCTATGTTCAGTGTCTAGTAGGAAGGCCTCATTTTTTAGGGCGGCGAAGTCTTCTGTGGGGTTTCGACGGGCATATATTCTTAAGGCTTGACCCAGAGGGCCTTCAGACAGTCCTACAAGTAACTGCTCTCGCAGAATGGCATCGGAGGGAGCGGTGTCTGGGTCGAGCCGCCGCAGCCCGCAGAACAACTCTCTAAGCCTCAAAATATAAGCCTGCACACTTTCGCCTGCGCGTTGCGCACAGCCATAGAACAAGGCACGAGCTTGGGAAGCAGAAACAGATGTTTTATACAACGTGTCTAAACATTTAAAGACTTTGGCCACTGTATTGCGATCTTCCTTGTCAATTACACTAATTTGTCGCTTAGCTTCCTCAGTAAGGGTCTGTACTACAAAAGCAACTTTTTTCTCCTCTGTTAAATCCTGAGTGCCCAATAATCCTTTAATCTGTTCTCTCCATTCCCTGTATTTCTCCTCACCTTCTATGCCCGAAAACTTAGGTAGCCACGGTGCCCCTGGATACACTGGCATCATCATCATTACTTTCTTGATTCAACCAAACAAAACAAAACAAAAAGCAGCAAAACAGCAAAATTTCAATACAGTTTCTCTTAGGGATTTTGTGTTGTTCTCTACCCAGTCCTGCCGCGCTACGCCAAATATGTGACGGTGGCCAGGTTGTCACATGTAACTTGCCACTTCTTTTTAGAATGCTGACACTCTTTACTTTGTCTCAATAATAAATAAATAACAATACACATTAAACTCACAACAATAAAATATCAGTTGCACGGTAAAGTGCGGGGTGCGTAATTACTGTGAGAATAATACTGTTTGTTAGGTACTGCAAGACTACGCCACCTTTTTATTTAAGAGGTAGGGTCCTCTGTAACACTCTTTCTTAGGCTATTCACAGGTTCGAGTTTACCCAGGTAAGTACAATACTTTTAAATGAGAACAACACTTCAACACATATCCCTTGGAGAAAGCTGGACGGAAACAGGTTTGTATAAAAAGGTAATCTATTTTATTAAGCTAATACAGTGGCGTCTATAAGCCATAAAATATTGAAAAGCATAAACAAAATATAACACTAATTCTAAAACCTCAACCTCCTAATGCGCCCACTAACTAACTAAAATACAGGAATACAGACAATCACCAAACACTAAAAACAGACAGGGCTTGTGCAAACTATAGCAAATAAATAATGAATTTAGCGTTAAAGTGCCAACTATTACTGAAGCAGTAAAGTGCCAAGTGCCAATTCAATTGCTATATGTCATATACTCATCACGGTTCAATGCAAAAGGTGGGAATGTCCTTATATGGGGTTTAACTGGAGCGGGGGTTTAGGCCAGGAATCACTGTCTCTTCTTGTCTTCGTGCGTATTGCCTGCAATCATAGAAACTAGAACCAGTTCATCTGTTCAGGTATATTTCACATATGAGGTTTAGGACCGTGGGTTTATAAAGGTAACGTTGCATAGAAGGACACTTACTCGCCCGCCAGACTGTACGTCTGGCTTTGAGGGTGTGAAGCGCGCAACGTTATCGCCACTGGACCTCTCCTCCGTTCCTTGGTTCGTCTGTCTGTCCTCCCCGTCTCTGCTGCTACTGCGCCGTCTGCTCACCGTCCGCTGCTGGTGGCTTGGTACGTGCCGCGATCACTGTATTCCCCACCTCTGCTCCGTGGTATGTCTGCTCCTCCTGTGCACAACCGTCCCTTCTGGCTGTCACTTCCACACTGCCCTGTATGCCTGTCTCTCTGCTGTCCAAGTGGCTCGCGCTCACTTTTGAATAAGGTGGGCCACACCCTACTCCGCCCTCATTCGCTCTGCCACCAGCGTGACCTGGGGACATTGGCCGTCCGCTGTCACAAGGCCAATGTCACACAGCCTATAGGGGAGTCCAATGTCAAGTGGCTCGGGGACCGGGGGGAAATACATTGTCAACCATAAAACATGCAGTGCAGAAATATAGTTAAGAGAATGATGTTTTTAAGTGCGTAATACAGGTTTTTCATCATCAATAAAAAATGTTACAATTTGGTTTCACCCCCCTGCTTTGACCCTGTCACACATGCATGTCCACAGTAAGGTGGAATATTTGAACTGTGAATGGAGTTTCTAGGTGAACGTGTTTTTTTGAGGTCCCTATAGCCTAACCCTAACCTTCCATCCGCCTCCATTCTAAATCTCTGAACTTTTAAAGGAGTACAATTCTAAAACTATGCAACATTTCAAAGATTCCTTTTCAGGCAAACATGTCCAGAGTAAGACGAACATTTTAAAGTATGAATGAGGTTACTAGGCGTAAGTATGTAGTTGTAAGCCTGCCTTTAAATGTCCATTGCCGCATCGACAATGAATGGGGCGCTTAAAGTTAAATATCTCCAAAACTACAAATGATTTCAAAAGAAAAAATCTCAAGCATGCATGTCCACAGTAAGGTGGAATTTTTGAACTGTGAATGGAGTTTCTAGGTGAAAGTGTTTTTTTGAGGTCCCAAATTCGTCCATCGACCTCCATTCTAAATCTCTGAACTTTTAAAGGAGTACAATTCTAAAACTATTAAACATTTCAAAGATTCCCTTTCAGGCAAACATGTTCACAGTAAGATGAACATTTTAAAGTTTGAATGGGGTTTCTATTCTATATATGACATTTTGAATCATTACAGTCAGTTCACCTTCTTTTGGGTCTTGAGTCGAACCAATTACTCCCGCGGAGACATCAAATTTCTCTTTTGGGCCTTGAGTCTTGGGACTCAAGGCCCAAAAGAGAAATTTGATGTCTCCGCGGGAGTAATTGGTTCGACTCAAGACTCTTTTGGGTCTTGAGTCTTGGGAAAGAAAAAAAAGTGTGCCAGTTGGATTTGAACCAGGAATCTTCTGGTTGCAAGTCCTGTATCTAAACCACTGCACCACAGAGGTCCTTACATGTTCTGTTGACTTGCGTGGAATTTGTCTGAAAGATTATATAAAGGTAAAAGCCCCAGGTAAAAGTTAGAAAGATGTCCTTGCGAGATTTGAACTCAGGACCTTCAGTTTGTAAGGCCTGAATCTTAACCACTGCTCCATCATGGTACATACTTTCTATGGTGTCTTACACGCTGTTCAGTGAAAGATCAGATAAAGGTGCAAGAGTCAGGTATTTGTTGGAGACCTGTCCTGGTTGAATTTGAACCGGTAACCTTCTGGTTGCAGGTCCTGTATCTAAACCACTGCACCACAGAGGTTCTGACTTGTTCTGTTAACTTAGCCTTGAAAACTTTGTACCCTTTTCCCTTTAAATATCCATTGCCATTGACAATGCATTAGGCGCTTAAAGTTAAATATTTCAAAAACTACAAATCATTTCAAAGTAAAACATCTCAAGGATGCATGTCCACAGAAGGGGGAATTTTTGAACTGTGAATGGAGTTTCTAGGTGAAAGTGTTTTTTTGAGGTCCCAAAACCTTCCATCCGCCAACATTCAAAAACTCTGAACTTTTAAAGGAGTACAATTCTAAAAATATGCAACATTTCAAAGATTCCTTTTCAGGCAAACATGTCCAGAGTAAGATGAACATTTTAAAGTATGAATGAGGTTACTAGGCGTAAGTATGTACTTGGGGAAACGGATAAATTGACTGATATCCGTAGAATAACTTGTAGGAGTGTCCTGGTTCAAATCCAGTCACCACCTTAGTAACTGAAACCGAATCTGGCCAATTCGGTCTCTTCGGACAGACGCTCTACCAGTTTAGCTATGCTGTTGGCTGAGAGTTACAGGTTTCCTGGTGGAACTTTTAAAGGAGTACAATTCTAAAACTATGCAACATTTCAAAGATTCCTTTTCAGGCAAACATGTCCAGAGTAAGATGAACATTTTAAAGTATGAATGAGGTTACTAGGCGTAAGTATGTAGTTGTAAGCCTGTCTTTAAATGTCCATTGCCGCATCGACAATGAATGGGGCGCTTAAAGTTAAATATCTCCAAAACTACAAATGATTTCAAAAGAAAAAATCTCAAGCATGCATGGTCAGGGGATCTTAGAATAATCTCACATTCTATTCCAATTCACTTTTTAAACAATTATTTTACTGATTTTCCTTTCAGACCCCAAATTAGATATTGCTCAATTTTTTAAATATTCACTTCGAATTTGAAGCTCAGATTATACTAAGATCCCCCGGGCCCTGTGAAGGTATCTTAGTATAATCTGAGATTCAATTCGAATTCACTTCTCAAGTCTATCTTACTGATTTTCATTTCAGAACCTAAATAAAACATTGCTTGTTTCTGTCTGCTTCTGTGATGTATGTCCTGTAATGTACTTTGTGTAATGTATTGTGTATGTCCTGCCTGTATCTTGAACATTGACGTCATGGACACAAAGCAAATTTTGGTGAAAGCTGACAATAAAGTTGTATCGTATCGTATCGTATCGTATCGTATTGCTTCATTTTTTCAATTTTCTATCCCACCAAAAAATCAGGAAAATGCTCAATTTTTCTGATATTCTGCTTAGTATTTTGGCTTCTTTTGATTTGGGACTGACACTGAGAAAAGCTCAAAATAGTTTTTTTTCCAAATCTTTCATCCCAGAATAAAAATCAAAGAATGTCTTTGCCATTTTTCCAATTTTCTAGCCTACCCAAAAAAATCAGGAAAATGTTTCGTTTCGGTAAAATGTATTTTACCGAAACGAAAGTTAAATCCAAAAGAATCACTAAGTGTGGAGGCCAAAATCGTCCCCCCAAAAACCTGTTAGGAGTACGTTTCAGGCAATTTAGAATTGATTGGTAATTTTCGTTTCGGTAAAATTTATTTTACCGAAACAATTTAGAGTTGATTGGTAATTTTCGTTTCGGTAAAATTTATTTTACCGAAACGAAAGTTAAATCCGAAAAAATCACTAAGTGTGGAGGCCAAAATCGTCCCCCCAAAAACCTGTAAGGAGTACGTTTCAGGCAATTTAGAGTTGATTGGTAAATTTATTTTACCAAAACGAAAGTTAAATCCGAAAAAATCACTAAGTGTGGAGGCCAAAATCGTCGCCCCAAAAACCTGTTAGGAGTACGTTTCAGGCAATTTAGAGTTGATTGGTAATTTTCGTTTCGGTAAAATTTATTTTACCGAAACGAAAGTTAAATCCGCAAAAATCACTAAGTGAGGAGGCCAAAAAAAAAATCGTACCCCCAAAAACCTGTTAGGAGTACGTTTCAGGCAATTTAGAGTTGATTGGTAGTACTTTGTAGTGACTTTTTTTTTCACCATTGGGTCACTACCGAAACGAAAGTTTGTCACTACCGAAACGAAAGTTAAATCCGAAAAAATCACTAAGTGTGGAGGCCAAAATCGTCCCCCCAAAAACCTGTTAGGAGTACGTTTCAGGCAATTTAGAGTTAGGTAGTACTTTGTAGTGATGATTTTTTTGGTCCCTAACATTCATCGAGCTCTGGCTATAAACACATTATAAACACATATCGATGACATAATGTATCAAAGGCGCCGCTACCTTCACACAGGGTGTGATTTTTTTTTCTACTTTTGAATTGGGATCCTGAAAAGTAACATTCGTATTTAATTTGAAATGCATTTAGTTATACTTATATTAACCTTATGAATTTAATTACAAATACATTGGACATAAAAAGACAATAGAATTGTAATACTAGTCATCAAGCTACTAATATAGACTGAAAAAAACTTTTATTACATTTTTATTAACTTAACCCCATATGGGTAACCGGTGAGCCTCAGGGCTCAATACTAGTGTATTTTCTGTTTTGTGTTGTGTTATTATGAGGAAAGTTTTGACTGAAAATAGCCGATCGAAAAGCTCACAACGTGTCGCAGTGAGCTTGTCGATCGGCTATTTTCTGCTAAAGCTATACCCACAATACGGATACTGGGGTGGTTAACAGAGCTTAAAGGGCACGACCACTTTGGTAGAGGTTTGGGTTGTGTAGTTACCTTGCCATGATGCATCTCCAAAAGGTGGGCAAGAAATCTAAAATAATTGCTCCATTGATAATAAAAAAATATGCTCCTCAATGAATTACATTGTAGGCTGAAACAGCTCTCAAAGTCACTCTTTTAGCACAAACGAACACAAATAAAGTTGATTCAGACTATATAGAACATCACCAAACCCAGTACCGTTTGTTTTTTAAATAAAAATGCTAACATCCTGTTGATTTTGCTATTTTTATTAAAAAGAACTCGGACTGGATCCGCGGATCTGGATCTTCAAATAGTAAAATCAACAGGAAGTTGACATTTTTATAAAAAAAAAAAAAAACAGTACTGGGTTTGGTGATGTTCTATATTGACTGAATCAGCTTTGTTTGTGTTCGTTTACGTGCTAAAAGAGTGACTTTGAGAGCCGTTTCACCGTACAATGTCAATGAGGAGCATATTTTGAATGATCAATTTCTATTCAATTATTATACAGCAATTATTTTAGATTTCTTGTTCACCTTTGGAGTTACATCATGACAAGGTAACTACCCAAACCTCTACCACAGTGATCTTGTTCTTTAACAAGCAAAATCCAAAAGGCTGGAGTGCTCCCAGTGAGCTTCACGGTGAGAGAGAGAACAAGAATGAAGTCCAACCACCTCTTTTATAGAGGACAATCCAGATGGGCCAGATCTCCACTGATGACACACTCCGCCCTCCAATCATTCTGACAAACATGACACATGGTTAGTAACCATGACAACCACACCAGTCACAAGAATTAAATATAAAAATAGATAGCTGTGCTGTGAACAATTTAGGCTGACAAGAACAAAGTATTTTTTTAACGACAGGACAGTATGGCATTTTGTTTATATAGTATTGTATGACTTCATTTTTTATGACACAGAACGAGTTTAGTATGACTTTTCTCATATACTATTGTGTCAATGTAGGAACTGAATTAATAACAAGCTAAAGTCCTTTTTGCATTAACTCCTCCAAGGAACAGGCCATATGGTGTAGTTGGCAGGGCTTTATTGAAGAAAAGGTGAAATTAAAAACAAACAATTAGACAAATAATCATACATTGATGATGACAATGAAGTGCACATTAGCATTCACACTGATTTACATGTCAACCTTAAAGTCACATCAGACAATGAGCATGAAACTGTCACTTTTACAAACTGTAATAAAAGTTATCCTTGCCTGAGCGTACATCTGTGCTGTGTACTCCTTTAAAAGTTCCGAGATTTATAATGGAGGTCGATGGAAGAATTTGGGACATCAAAAAAACACTTTCACCTAGAAACTTCATTCACAGTTCAAAAATTCCAACTTACTGTGGACATGCATGCTTGAGATTTTTTCTTTGAAATCATTTGTAGTTTGGGAGATATTTAACTTTAAGCACCCCATGCATTGTGGATGCGGCAAAGGGAAACGAGTACAGGCTACTAATCCTACATACTTACTGCTAGTAACCCCATTCATACTTTAAAATGTTCATCTTACTGTGGACATGTTTGCCTGAAAAGGAATCTTTGAAATGTTTAATAGTTTTAGAATTGTACTCCTTTAAAAGTTCAGAGATTTATAATGGAGGTCGATGGAAGAATTTGGGACCTCAAAAAAACACAAAAAAACACTTTCACCTAGAAACTCCATTCACAGTTCAAAAATTTCACCTTACTGTGGACACGCATGCTTGAGATTTTTTCTTTGAAATCATTTGTAGTTTGGGAGATATTTAACTTTAAGCGCCCCATGCATTGTGGATGCGGCAAAGGGAAACGAGTACAGGCTACTAATCCTACATACTTACTGCTAGTAACCCCATTCATACTTTAAAATGTTCATCTTACTGTGGACATGTTTGCCTGAAATGGAATCTTTGAAATGTTTAATAGTTTTAGAATTGTACTCCTTTAAAAGTTCAGAGATTTATAATGGAGGTCGATGGAAGAATTTGGGACATCAAAAAAACACAAAAAACGCTTTCACCTAGAAACTCCATTCACAGTTCAAAAATTCCACCTTACTGTGGACATGCATGCTTGAGATTTTTTCTTTGAAATCATTTGTAGTTTGGGAGATATTTAACTTTATGCGCCCCATGCATTGTGGATGTGGCAAAGGGAAACGAGTACAGGCTACTAATCCGACATACTTACTGCTAGTAACCCCATTCATACTTTAAAATGTTCATCTTACTGTGGACATGTTTGCCTGAAAAGGAATCTTTGAAATGTTTAATAATTTTAGAATTGTACTCCTTTAAAAGTTCAGAGATTTATAATGGAGGTCGATGGAAGAATTTGGGACCTCAAAAAAACACTTTCACCTAGAAACTCCATTCACCGTTCAAAAATTCCACCTTACTGTGGACATGCATCCTTGAGATGTTTTACTTTGAAATGATTTGTAGTTTTGGAGATATTTAACTTTAAGCGTCCCATGCATTGTTAATGCGTCAAATGGACATTTAAAGGCAGGCTTACAACTACATACTTACGCCTATTAACCTCATTCATACTTTAAAATGTTCATCTTACTGTGGACATGTTTGCCTGAACATGAATATTTGAAATGTTTTATAGTTTTAGAGATGTACTCCTTTAAAAGTTCAGAAATGTATGTTTATCTTTCAAATGATTTATGTTACAGCACTAGACCCCAGGGAGACAGATTGCTCACATGCTGATTTTCCATTCCCAGGATTCGATCACATGACCTTGTTGTTCCGAGTCAAGAGCTCTTCCGACGGAGCTATTCAGACATAAGAAACGTTGTACATTGACATTCCATGAACGTGACGGTCATTCCCCCCAAATAATTAAAGGCACTTGGAAGTGGTTTGAAATGAGTTGAAATTCTAATCAGATTTCTGAACACTCGTACGCTGAAGCTTGATTCATACTTTGTCATACAACGGTGTGACTTGTCGAAAATATCAGATCTACACACATCAGTATTGACGCGTATATAGTATACTTTTATTTGGTTAAATATTTAACATATTGTGACAGGGCTAGTACTCACCACAACCCACCACAGTAGGCTGTATAAGTTATTCAGGTCAGCTGGTTATGGTACAAATACTGAGTGAAAACCCAGCTCCAAACACATTAACTTTCTTGTTTTTAACAGGGTTACATGCTGATATACATTATCCTCACCTTGGCTCTAATTTGGGGACAACATAAACCAGATTCTTTTTCTTCTTCTTCTACTTTGGTGTTTTATGGCAGTTAGCATCCGTAGTTGTTGCATTACCACCACCTACTGGAATATATCTGTTTGTACGTTTTCCTAGCCTGGTTCCTGACCATAGACCCCGCCCACTCTCTGAGTGAGCTCCTCTTGGTCTGGCATTATAATGTCAGCCTATGGCTTTTCGCGATCGAAGAGATACCTGACAAATCAGAGTCGGAGGTGGGAGTGGTCTAACGACAAGCAAATCAGTGAATATCTGCTAAAACAAGCTGTACGATAACGTCAGATGTAGGCGGATCCGTGAATCTCTTGTGATTGGTTTAGGGAAATTCGAATCCCCTCCCTCTGGTAATCGCGGACCCTGCAGCCAATGTCAGACTGAAGCTCCACGCAGCTTCTGTCTGATAATCAGGCTAACGTTTTCCCCATTAAATATCCATTGCCATCGACAATGTATTGGGCGCTTAGAGTTAAAAAAAACTACAAATTATTGAAACCCCATTCAAACTTTAAAATGTTCATCTTACTGTGGACATGTTTGCCTGAACATGAATATTTGAAATGTTTTATAGTTTTAGAAATATACTCCTTTAAAAGTTCAGAAATGTATAATGGAGGTCGATGACCGGTTTTGGCACCTCAAAAAAGCATTTTTCATACGTTAACCTATAAACTTGATTCACAATTTAAAAATAAAGAGATTTTTACTCTGAAATAATTTGTAGTTTTTTAAATATTTAACTTTAAGCACCCAATGCATTGTCAATGGCAATGGACATTTAAAGGGAATGTTTTGACGCATTCACTTTTTATATTTCAAATATATATATAGGCAAGTTAATAGTTAATACCAATGGTAGTTAATAGCAATCATATTCATATCTTTTCATTATTGATTACCATTTCTTAATTCATTTTCAGTAATCCCATCAGCGTCTTTTTGTGACCTGTAGGTCTGACTTGGATGTCGTATCGATGTTGTGGGTGCATTTCGCCTTTCCGACATGTTGCCTTTCCGACGTTGACGAACCCTATACCTAACCCTAACCCTAACCGCACGCGGAAGCCACTAGTCGGAGTGGCGAGATGTCGGAATGGAAGGAGAACCCCCGATGTTGTATGTCTTTTTGACTGTCTGTATCCGTAATGACATTGCATGGACGTCTTTTTGAAGGTCTGTATCGATGCTGTATGGACGTCTTTTTCCGGCGTTGGTTGGTGGTTACAGAGGTCGACTTTGACGTTGTATTGACGTTGTATGGAGAGATTTTTGATTGGAAATTTTTGTTTCTAGATTACTTTTCCCAACCTGTAGCCCAAGTAACTCAAACTCATGAACACAAATGATATCGTCTTCTTTATGTGATTCCAAAAATAAGTTGGGCATATAGGCTACAGGTGGTGACAAACCAGCCCTGAATAATTAAATCAACACCAACGCAACAACAGTTATACAACAAATTATAAAGAACACTTATTAGTTGATTATTTATCTTATCTGTTGACATTGAATAATCATACACTGATTGAGCTGGCAGTGTGCCCAGTATTAACAGAAATAAGTATGATTCAAAAGGTGAACGCTTTGCTAACTGAGCTACCCAGGCACAATATACTGGTTGCTGGTTTAGAAAGCTACATGGATTCAGTGACATCTTTTATAAGACCACCTTGAACTGAGCAAGTGGTGTCAGTCATAGTCATATGCTAGCCATAGCTTTGTGCAGCTAGTCATAGCTAAATGCACTGTGCATGTTTTTTAAATAAAATCAGTTCTACTGGTTGCTGTGGAATCAGAGAATGGTAATTGCCTGATTTTACCTCAGTTCATCTTTTAGTTTGGCTTCAGTTCAGTTCAAACGTGGTTCCTAATGTAAGATCATGCCCAACTAGTTGATAGGGTGTTTTTTTTTTGGTTACACCAATTGATATTTTTGCTATCATTCCTCCAAATATTCTATCAATATTGAATAAAACCATAACTAGATCCTCAAAAGAATAAAGTATGCAAGTAACTTGTATGCTTATTTTCAAATGTTGATACCATGATATATCATGGTCGGTATCATGGTCAGTATCATGTCAGTACTGCATCACATCTGTCCCAATATGCACAGGGACACAGTGTTGCCAAGATCCGCTTATAAGCAACTTTGGGCTTGTTTTTCAACTACCAAAAATTGGTTGCGTTTTGGGCTGTTTCTGGAGTGTAGTTGCTTATTTGGGCTTCCTTCCTGATTTTGTATAAACATGGTATGCATAGCAAATGCCCCCCCCCCCCCCCCCCCAAGCGTGTCTATTTTCGAATAGGCTATGTAGATAGGGTTCAAGTGGTAAAACAGATTTTTATGCTATATTAACTCTGTGTTGTGTGTTGCTGGGGATCATGTGTGTGATCATGCAGCCTAGTCGCTTCTTTTGGGCTTGTTTTTGTAGACCTGGCCGCTTGTTTCTCTTGAAAAAACACTGGACACACATGCATCTCACATACATGGGGAGCACTTAAAATTGCGATTTACTCACACACGTTGCAATAGTATTTTCAGATTTCAATGTATGACACATCATTTGAAAGATTATATTCTGTACCTTCATAATATGTAAAAAACTGAAAAATTAACAGGGCCTACAAGGCCTACATGCACCTGCACCAAGCACTGTGTTCGGTCACATGTAACAGAAGAAAGAGCAGCTTGGAGTCTTCTTAGAGTAGTAATATGGGTCTTTATTAAGCAATCTCTTTAACCACAATCATGTTTATGGATTGAATAGGCCTCAGAAGTGAGAGGAATGCAGCTCTTACAAACTCAAAAAAAAAAAAAAAAAAAAAAAAGAAGATCCCTATCGAGATTAATTTAAACAAAAAACAAAACAAAAAAGAAAACACCGTAGCCTTATATACACGTGGATGGGGTGGGCATGTGCAAGAGATGGGGGATTGGGGCATGTATGATGATGGGTAGGGACAAGAGTAAGGTTTCTGAAGGCAGGAGGGTGGGGTTGCCATTAGTACATGTATCCTTTGGAGTAGGGCTGGGGCCCCATGTTTTGGGAGCCTTGCTCCGGGGGATAGGAGACAGCCTCATCCAGGTGTGACAGAGGCACTGTGTCCTCCTCGTTGACGTAGCGCTCAAACTCAGCCTTCAGGCTGGGCCGTTGATTGTCAGGGAAGGCCAGGGAAATGAGGGCCTCAGGCTCGCACACAAACTTGTAAACGTAGCGCTCCCCTGCCACCTGGGGACACAGACAAAGGGTTGAGTTAATAAAAAAAAGGTTAAACACAGTGGTAGTGGCAGACCATTCTGCTCCGTTCTATTTTGTATTTAGTTGTTTAGTTGTGAGAGTTGAGTGTAGCTAAGGGAAAGGTTAGGAATCTGCCCAATACTTGAACAAGGGACAACTGGCAATCACAGCGACTATTGGCCGATCACAGCCCGTCTTTTCTGATGTGGTGTAGGCTATCTATGACGTATGACTTCAAATTTGGGCAAGGTTTCAGCCCGATCCGACCCCATTGACTTCTATTCATATAAAACATGCGGAAAAAGGCCCGGACCCCACCTACGCTCAATGTAGCCTGACACGTCGTGATCCCGACGGCCTTTGCTGAAGATTAGATATTAAAATTGGCTTACGGGAGGACCGGCCAGCGGGCGGGGGGGACCTCTGACATCACACTCATGTCACCATGATATAACCATATAAGGAGTACCCAATGTAACTATGCCTAAATATGCCCGAACACCCGAACGTCTAGTATATCTCTGCTGTCGGGCAGAAACCACGTCCACTTTTCAGGAAATTAAAAACAAAAACATGTTTTTAGAACAACACAATACTGCCTCATCAAAGTTGGTTATGGTGACTTTATACATTGTCAGATACTTGAATGTGTCATTATATCATCATCACTTTACCCAAATACAGCTCAAGTGGAGTTAGGAGGTTTTTGACCATTAATGTGGAGATTAACTTACCGTAGTCATTCTAATCAATGGTGGACAAAACAACTATCTCCACAAGTTTGAACGACAGTTTGAGGATCCAATGGAGTTAGGTTTAGTCAGATGCGCTTTAGTCAGATGCTTTAGTCAGATGCTTTAATCAGATGCGCTTTTCAAGTTTTCATTGGTGCAATATTTGTAAAACCCACACACAGACGTAAAGGATGTTCAATAGCACAGATTTATTAAAAGACATTAAAAAGTTGAAAAATGGAGATAGCTGGTTTGTGCCCGACAGCGACGATATAAAAAAATATGAAAGCACAATAATGAAATACAATGTTATTACCTCTTTTCAAGAAAACATTTCCACAGATTATACCCTTTTATTTTTAAGGCAGAGGAACCATTGATCATCGTTCTTTGTCTTGTTATCCAGACTAACATCAAATGTCAAATCAGTAACTGATTTAGTTTGTACCCGTTCTGTGTTCTGCGTTTTTTCACCTAATTCATTTTGCAACATATGTCTTCTGCCTTGCTATTTTGTTTTGTGAAATGTCGTGTTTTCTGTTTCACTAATTTGCTTTGTGACATGCATTTCCAATTTGTTTTGTTTCGTAAAATGCTATTGTGTTGTGCACCGATAGTAAGGAAATTTGTACAGAACCTTATAACCCAGTGTGATAATTAAAGCAATAAAAAAAGCAAAGGAAACTAGAACATTTCCATTAGAGCTGTAAATGTGTCCCTCAAGCTAATGTGAACAAATACCTTCTGCATGATTCCCTTCTCATAGTAGTACCGCAGAGAGCGGCTGAGTTTGTCGTAGTTCATGGCCGGACGGTTCTTCTGCATGCCCCACAGCCTGGCAACCTGAGGAGACACAATAAAGCCTAGTTAACTTCAGACCAAAGAATCGTGATGAGCCGAAATCACTTTGTTTAAGCCCCATACTTCGTCGTACGACCGCAACGCATGCCGAAAATAGCCAATCTATGAGCTACAAGTTTGCAGATCATCTATTTTCGGTGCATGACACTGTCATACGACGCAGCAATCAAGCATTTAGAACACTGGAGAAATATTGCAGCGGTCTGAATTTTACCTACGGCAGGAGGAAGAGAAAGGAGGGAGAAAACCTCAGAGGGAGAATAGCAGAGCAGGAGAATAAAGGGAGTGCGAGAACGAGGGAGGGAGAAGAAAAGAGGTGGTTACGCATCTGGGATGGTTCAGCTCTGGTGGCTGGGGCCTGGGTTCCTTCATGGGTGACTGAATGGACAATCGGGTACACTTTAGAAGGCTTCAAAGAACACGGTCTTCTTTTTCTAAAAGATGTTTCAACATAAGTTTTTTTTTCCGCTGAAACAATTGTAAGTGGAGCTCCTTTGGCGGAACAATGATTGTCCCATTGAACCACAGCAACGATAACCCAACGCTGCGAGTCACAACTCTGCCCTTTAACCACTAGGGGTCCTCAGCGATAAGTCAAAGGCCTCAGTTCTTCCTCCATCTGTGTCGGCATGCCCAAAGCAGGGCGAGTCCCCAACATGTGGATTCACTTCCTTTTTATGTAACCCATTACCACTTGAATGCAACCAGAGTCCCACAGTGTGTGCAGTGAAATAAGAGTCAGCGGCTGCTTGTCATGGGCAGACTATGAAATACCGTCCCCAAACCCAGGTTGAACTTAGGGCCGGCAGCAGCAGCCCACTAACCTCTCGCTATAGTCTCTCATCCCAAGTGAGGGAAGGTGGGTGAATCCCATTATTATTTAGGAGATGTCAATCCTTCTGTTGACAAACGTCTTGGGATATTGCGAGTAGGTGGGTGTGTGCAGGGGTGTGGGCGTGTAAAGCGCTGGAGGAGGTTGCAAAGATTTGGGCAGGGAGAGCACAGGAGCAGAAGGAGACACTCAGAGGAGAGACATAAAGAGAGGAGAGGAGGCTTATGACTCAGTAGGAGACGGGTCATATCCCACGGTGGCTGGCCAGCCAGAGGCTCCGTTTGATCTCTGAGCACTCAGCCCTAATTGCCTCTTGTAAAAACTCCTGGACCCATTCATTTTTAATGTACAGTAAAAAAGATAATGGAAATGACAGTAGGCCTGCCTATCTAGCATACTGGGCCCCATCTAAATGGACCATCCGGCTGATACGGCCAATCAAGCCGCAGACTTAAACATTGCGAAAAAATGTCCAGACCTGAAGAAATGTGAGGAGGTGAGAGGGAGAGAGAGAGAAAGAGAAGGGGAGGGGGTGCATGATTCGGCGATAGAGCTTGTCCTTCATTTTGTATCAATCTATTGTTTCATGTGCTGAATAATGAATGGGAGACTAATGGAGCAGGGATCAGAGTACAGAGCATTGTGAGGACAGAGGCCAGATCTCACTTCTAATCATTGTGATCTGTGCTTTGTTTTAAAACCCGTCTACTAACATGAATTCATCACAACTCAGATCCCAACGCCCTCCTCATCACTTCCCTATCAACATTGCTTAGGTGCAAAGAAAAGCGGTGACGAGGAATCGACCTCAAAGGATCATAGAATAACATGCGGAAGTATATCATTATGTATAATGGACCAGGTAGAGTTACGAGATTTAGTGACAGGTTCTTGTTTATACTTTTAATTGGTTAAATATTTGTAAAACCAGCAGACACACATACATGATGGCCACTAGCATTGATTTAGCTATATGGAGATACAAGGTTTCCATAGATAAAACTATTATGCTAAACTCAGATACAAAGGATTATTTACATTTTCCTGTATATTTAGGTTCCTGAAAAAAAACAGTAGGCTAATAGTAAAGCACTAGTAAAGCAATTGTAAACGTGCACGTTTATAGCAATTTCCGATCATTTTTGTCTAATAAACACAATGTTGTCTATTGCTGCTCCAGCCATCCTTGTGTGCACACTCAACGCGCAATTTACTTTGTCGTACAATGGTGTCGCGCTGACTCGCGCACAGAAAATAGCTGATCTATGCAATCTCACAATGCATAACGGATGCAAAATGTTAATTAAGCATTACACACCATGGGTATGTTCATAATTGTCATAGGATGCAACCTAGGACTGGTCTGTTTAATGTAATGCAAACCACTGCCTGTTGCAGTGGTGAATTCCTTTTCAGTTTCTTTGTTGTCCCATGCTAAATCTCTGTATTGAAATGTATTGATAGTATATCTTCACCGGGCGCATTCATGTGCTTGCATGTATACAGTACCGTCCCACCCCTGACAAATACGACTACCCCAAAAGCCATCAGGGTGTCATTTGAACACTGCTATGTTCTTATCTCCATCCTGGAATTTCCTTTGGGATCAATATAGTACCTATTTATTCATCTACCTACTGTATTGTGTTATTGATGTTGTATTTTTCACGTGCTCATGTTTTACAGCACTTTCATTCAAGAGCACCAAAGAAAAACTAAATAAAGAGTTAATTGCCAAAAAGAATCTTAAAAACCTCTACTCAATAGACACAAAAAAAACAAGGACATTGTAGAAACCAAGAAAAAGGTTAGCCTCCATAAATTAAGTTGTGTGTTGTATCTGACGCTGGAAACCCCTCATTATACATTTATTTTTAAGAAATCAGATCTGTGACTAAAGATACATACCTCCTCGGGTTCGATGAGTT
This sequence comes from Gymnoscopelus microlampas, assembly GCF_963454915.1. Taxonomy (NCBI): domain Eukaryota; kingdom Metazoa; phylum Chordata; class Actinopteri; order Myctophiformes; family Myctophidae; genus Gymnoscopelus; species Gymnoscopelus microlampas. The sequence continues at coordinate 30,116,665 of NC_139951.1, read as the reverse complement.
TGAACTCCATGCCACGGCCGGTCCAGGCGATGAAGTGCGAGTTGCCGGGGTCGTCCAGCAGTGCCACCAGGAACTGCCAGAGCTGCAGGGATCCACGGCGCTGGTAGGGCGTGCCCTCACGAAACACGCCACCTCCTTCCTGCTTCACTTCACCTGAAATAATAATAATAATATTATATTATAATAATACTAAGCGACACTCTCACTCCTGAGGATCACCGGGGACCGCTTGATGTTACCAGTCTGAGGTATGCACTCTACAAATTAATGTTTCAAATGTTTTCAGAACTTGCCTGAAGCGAGTCCCCGGTTCGAGTCCTGAGCCGCGCGGACCATTTGCTGCATGTCAGTAAGCGACTCTCTCACCTGGTTTCCTGTCTTATCTCCACTGTACTATCAATAAAAAAAAGCCCTAAAAAAAATACTTGAAATGTTTTTGTTTTTTATAAATCTGCTATTTAAAAAAATGTTTTGATATAGTTTGAATATTTTTTTAAAAGGTGTGGCTCAGGAGACTAGCTGTCTATAAGACAGTGTGAATATGTGTGTCTGTGTTTCCGGAGGCAATCTCGCAAACCGCTGGACCGGTTTTGTTTTCACATAATTAGGTTTTAAACTTTTCAAAATATTTAACTTTCATTTCATGAATGGAAGTCAAGGGGCTCTGAATGGAATGAAACCATGCCCACATTTGGAGCCATACATCATAGATATGTCTTAGACATCGAGATCCACATGATTCGATTTTTTTCCCCTGCCTATATCTACGCCTACATGTCCAAAACTGAGACACCAGGGTTAAAGTGATTCAATCAAATCCTTATTGACAGCCTATGGAATGATTTGACAACTTTAATCCATTAAGACCAGGAAAGCATCTGTGTCATTTTTAGATTTCTTTGGCTATAAAGCAAATTGCAGATATACAAGCTCATAGCGCGGCACCAAGTGCCGCGCTATGAGCTTGTAGATCTGCTATTTTTAGAAAAATCTTGAAATTTTAATAAATCTTTGAATATATATATATATATATATATATATATATATATATATATATATATATATATATATTTTAAGCGAACATTTGTAACTCAAATCTTTGCTTCTGGGGGTCCCTGGAACAACATATTTTGAGATGGGGGTCGGAGGACAAATACATATAATTTTGGGTGGTCCTTGACATGAAAATGTTTTTCAGAAACCTGTTGGGATTTAGAAGACATTTGTAAAATCCCCAGAAGCAAAGATTTGAGTTACAAATGTTCGCTTTAAAAATGTATATATACTCAAACTAAAGATTTGTACAAATGTTCACGATAAAAAGAAAAACAGATCTACAAGCTTGAGTGCCGCGCTATGAGCTTGTATATCTGCTATTTTTTGAATAGCCAAAGAAATTTTAAAATGACACAGATGCGTTCCCGGTCTTAATAGGTTACGGTCATTGGCAGCAGTATACCCACCAGCCACCATCGGTGATGTATACAAAAGCAGGTGCAGGGAAAAGGCGTCCTGCATCATGAGGGACTGTACCCACCCTGCACCTCCTCCCATTAGGCAGGAGGCCACGCACTGTACCCACCCCGCACCTCCTCCCATCAGGCAGGAGGCCACGCAGCAACAAGGCTGAGGCTCTTCCATGATGCTGTGATACTGATTCTGCATCTCACTCATCAATTGCTGCCATTTAGTATTAGTATCATTATGCAGTTTCATACTAGGGCATTGCTGCACTTTGGGTCCACTTGGCCACCTAGTTTTTCATTTAGATTTATATTTGCATAGTTTATTTTTCTTAAGTTTTATTCCATATTATCTGCACCAGGACCTGAGTGCCTCATTTTGTTCCCTTTCATGTAAAACATGCTCTGGAATGACAATAAAAAATATCCTCATCCTTAGACGTTTTACCAATTGGGATTTATACTGTACACCAACAAACCGAAATGTAAGAAAAGTTATGTGTGAGACAAAAAACAGGGGCTGGGCAATATGCTAATTGTCACCGATATGTGTTTGGCTATAGAGTTAGTTATTTACCGGTTACTGGATCCTCGGTACACAAGTGTGGGAACATGAGGACCTCGGCTATGTTACTGGTGCACTTCAGTTGTTCAACCAGTGCTAAAGCCTTCAGGCTCTCCACTCAATCTCCTTTAGCGTCAATCTCGAAAGAACGCATGGGAAACTGGCTGTCACCGTTCCCACCCTGACATAGGAGCCCTGCACGTTGTACCACAGAGAAACCAGACCCAACTAGCTGAGCTCCTACCTGATGTAGTTCACCTGTTACGTACGGACCCTCCAGTGCTTATTGTGTAGGGATGCTAGCTGATACACAGGGAGCTCCAATACCGATTCCAGATGGAGATAGGGATTTGATGCCGAGCACAGAGCCAACTATGCCTGCTTTGTGTGGCTTGTGTTTCTCTATTAGAGATAGATACTCTAAAGTGCTGTCACCCATAACTATTTCGTCCAACTGACACCTTCCCAAGTGGATTGTGGTGTGTCAAGGTAATAGAGTGTGTGTGTGTGTGTGTGTGTGTGTGTGTGTGTGTGTGTGTGTGTGTGTGTGTGTGTGTGTGTGTGTGTGTGTGTGTGTGTGTGTGTGTGTGTGTGTGTGTGTGTGTGTGTGTGTGTGTGTGTGTGGGTCATACTGCTATATGTTGGTTTGACCAAAGCCTTTGTGTATTAGTGCAAGCATGCATGTACAGGAATTATTAATCATGACTCACCCTCAAATTTCTCTGGAACCACTCGGGAATCGTTTTCAAACAGATAGCCTGCAAAGATAAGGGCGGGCGGGGGGGCGTGTGAGTGTTTCAAGTGGCCTTGCTCTTACAATTACAGTCAAATTGGCCATTTGGGATCCACGCCAGGCTTAATGAATAACATCTCAACAAAATACAAGGGTGTATTCACCCATGAATAACATTAAGGCAGTAAGTGTGTCCTCCTGATCCACTCCACCAAAAGTAGAGTGGAGGAGGGCTTCTTGAGAGTGAGAGCATTTCACCCTCTGCAAATATCTGTGACGGACGGTCACAGGATGGTCCTGTTCGATTCCAGGACCTGTAAACTTCTGAGCAACACTCCTATTAATTCCCCTCATCAGATTTAGTTTAGGCCTTATTCATTTAGCGTAAATAGCAGATCTACAAGCTGATGATGCATCACGTTGTGAGCTTGTAGATTGGCTATTTTCACCCATATATATTTGGTGTAGATTAGAAGGAACAAAGGAGAACTATTGTAGACCCCTGGAGGACTCCGGTCAACTAAGTATTTAGGGTTTTAAGTGGTTAAAAGGTCTTCCACTGTCCTGACTGGCTGAACGTGGGGCAAAATAGCTACAAACGGTGTTACAAACAATGGGAGTGAATGGGAGGATTGTTTTCCCTTTTCTCACTAGGAAAAATACTTTAGCTTTTTCCAGGAGTAATATTTATCCAGGGATTCTTGAGGCGGGGGGTGAGGCCAGGGCCCCTGCCAATGGAAACACAGGCACACCGCCGGTTAGCCAATGGAAACACGGACACTCCAGGCCGGTTAGCCAATGACCGCAAGGCTCCAGCCAGGCCAGGCTCCGTTATGATAAAGGATGGGCGGGGAGGGAGATCTGGTACGTGCAATCGAAAGACTCCCATCACATCGACATCATCTTTAACTCTTAAATGACTCTCGTTTAACAAGCCTTTTACACTTGAGCCTGTACGTAACAATGGACAAGATGAAAGCACATTTACCTCACACACCCAGAGTTTCTATTGGACCCGAGAGTTAATCAATTCATAAAAATGTTCCATATAGAACATTCTATAAATCTAAAATGGTTCTAAAAGAGAACCATGTGAGATCTTCATAAATGTCTACATAAAATGTCCACTAAGAATCTTTTTGGGAGCCATATACTGTATGCATGGAGCAAACTAATAACTCTTTCTGATAAAAGTGTACAGTGGATAGAAGGCATGCAGATTAGATTAACATTATGCCTTACCTTCATTGCTGTGCTGGGGGTTGGAGTAGCCCTCATTGTGGTGGTACATAGAGGGACAGCCAGGCACATCTGAAACCCATTAGCACACATCAGTGGACTGGTGCTTACAACTTTGTTTCCATTTACCAAGGAACTCAAAAAGTGGACCTGTAACCCTTTGTGGACAGAATTGTTCGTGTTGCCCCCACTGCAACATGGACAACAATCTCTCTCTCTCTCTCTGTCTGTCTCTCTCTCTCATTCTCTCTATCCGCAAGTACAATACCGCCAATGACAGTGTGTCTAGAAGCACAATATGGACAATGATAGTGAGTGTCTACTATGGACAATAGTTGAACTTTGTATTTAAATGTTTAGTTACATTTTTATTCTTAAATACTTTCTTTGCTTAAAATATTATAGGTTGAAATGTCTCAATTTCTCTTCATTTTGATTAGTTTTAGTTTGTTGCACCTGTAATAACGCTAAAAGGAATTTAGTTCAACTGAATTCATGTTTTACTAAAAAGAAGGAGAAAAAAAAGCACTCAGAATGAGATTGTATAACTGTAGCCAACCCTAAGTGGATAAAACACTTTCACCCCAAAGCAGGGCTTCTCTACAGAGATTTGTCCCTCTCCTAACATAATCACAAATCATCCATTTGGTATTACAGTATGTGAATATTTCAGAGGGCTCATCCCTATAGCGCTCCTGCAAGGACAAAACTCTGCATTTATCATCGTATCACTTGTCTTGTCTCTGCTGGTATTTTTAGGCCAAGCACCTGCGCCCGGCCAGAAGGAAAAAAAGCTGTACAGTATACAATGTCTGTGCTTTGTCCGGGCACATCATTGACTGTCTCAAATAGCTGCATTCGCCAAAATAGATTTTATATTTCCCTCTTAACCTCCCAGCAAATTCTTAGCAAGCTGGAACACTTGTGTAGCGCCCTCGTAACATGTTGTGAGGAGTCGGTACGTGCTGAGGAGAGCTTTCAGGGTGCTGTCTGTCTGTACTTGACTGTATGAGTTAGAGACAGCAAAAGTGTGTAAAAACTGACCCAAATGGACCCTCTGAGTTAAATGAACACTGATTTTACACTCTCAATGTGAAATGAACAATGAGTCTTTAGCTGTGTAGTGTCTAAAAAGGTGCCTCTGGCTGGGGGCCTGTGACTCACTCCTGGGGAATGCAGTTGCAGCGCTGTGGCCACGATAAGACGCCACTGGGGGAAAATTAAGCCCTCCATTTCGGGGAGGCAGGAGCAGCAGCGCTCGATCACACTGTAACTAATCTGCCTGCCAGCGACAGCAGACCTCACCCACCGGGGGAGCGAGTGACGGGGGGTGGGGTGGTGGGTGTCTGGTGTGAGAGCGCCAGGGTCAATTGTGCGCAGTGTCGTGGTCATTTTGTGTCTTTCATCTCACACAATGGCAGTGATTAGGTGACGGGATGCCAATTTGTATGTGAAATTGGTTCTCAGATCTACACAGACTCAGGGATTTAACGCTCAGCCTCTACGGTGTATACCTCTGTTTGAGATTTAATTTCCCTTAGCATGTCTTCTTTTTTATGTTATAGGTCAGGCATTGATGACATCAGAGATGTAACATCAAACAGCAACTTAGAGCGAAGCACCACAGTGTTGCTAATGTCAACTATATCTGTGGGAAATGACAGAGGTCTTATACGCCCCTCTTGATCAATGGGGAACCAGTGAATAGCTTCAAGTAACTCGGTGACAGAAGACCTGACCTGGAGAATGCACACAGAGAGTCTGTGGCAAAGAAAGCCAGACAACATCTGTACCACCTCAGACAGTTAACGACATTCATGGTGTCACAGAACGTCCTGAAGTCCTTCTACTCTGCTACCACCCAGAGCATCTTGACTTTAGCCATCACTGTATGGTAAAGAAATAGCATTCCCAGGATCTGCGAGTCCTACAGCAGGTGGTTTGTTGCAGTTGTGTTATCACAGTCTTGCGGACCTTGTCACACTAGCATTTTGCTGCTTGTAACTGTAGGAGTAGCGATAAATAAAATATCTTGATTATTGGCATATTTAGGAATTTAACCGACCATATTACATTTACTGCTACAGTAGAGCATGTTTTTGTAATTTGGGTTAACTGTGATGTGGGCTGTGAAGTGAAGGTTCAGATTCAATGGACATCCTATAAATCACCCAAACGCATTTTCTTTATGAAGCCACGTAGTAAGAACAGTTGTGGGGAAAGTGCCTAGCTCAAGGGAGAGAACATTACTTGTTCACTCTACAGGACACATGCTTTTCATCACTGACATTAAGGCCTGAGTGATGGGCTATAGGAGGCATTGAATCTTTTGAACAGCAGCCTAAAAGAGCGTTTACATTAGCAGAGAAATTAGGCGAGCGATAAACGGCACTATAATCTATTTCTTTGTTCCCCTGCAACGGTTATTATTTGTGATCAGGAAACTGCAGCTGGCTATCGTCGTACGAAGTGAAAGTGCTGTCACACACACATAACCATTTCGTCTAGCAGACACCTTCTCAAGTGGTGCCGATCTACAAGCTCACACCGGGTCGCATCCGTGATGCGTTGTGAGCATGTAAATCAGTTATTTTCGGCGTGTGACACATTCGTACGATGGACTATAAATTAAGCATTTCACAGACACACCTCTCTGGCGGCCATGGCCTCCCAGCAACACACACACTTTTATCCACAGACAAACATCCTTTTGTTGGTCTTTCTCTAGTCCCTCCTCAAGGCTCCTGAAAGCACAAAGCTCAACTTTGTCAGGGCTATCCGTCTTCCACTCCCTATCAAAAGGTATGGGTACAAAAAAAAAAACATTAACAAAAAAGTAAAGAAAAAAAAATCTAAATGGAATTTAGGTCGACGATCCTCGGGTGTTCATTATGCATAAAGTATGCCAGTTTCAGAGCATGGAAGCACCCATTCCTGTGCTTATATAGAGGGCAGCAGTTTTTACAGTCTCACAGAGTCAATTCAACACTCTGGATTTTACCGTGTATATCAGCCAGAACACGGTAAATGAAGCTCTTAGACAATGCTCTGTGGCTACACACATGTACAGGTAAATTGTTACACTGTCAAGAGTTACATTAATACTCAGGATTTTTACAGCATAGTTAGTTGTCATGCTACCTAACAGTGAAGGCTGCTTGCTTACCCCCCCCCCCCACCACCCTCAATCCCTTCAACCTAAGCCCCCCTCTCCCCTCCAGGCCAGCCAGTGAGCATCTCAGGTTGCTGCGGCCACGCTCATTTTTCCATTATGAGTTCATCTGCCTGCAGAAAAAGGAAGCCAACAGTGCAACCTGAAACCCTGGAGCACTCCGCCGGGGACGCTAGTCTTTCCTATGCCCTCCATTTTCTCAATGAAATTCCTCTGCCTCTCTCTCTCTCCCTCCCTCTCTCATTCTCTCTCTCTCTCAGAGACCAGGCGAGAGAGAACTGTAGTGAAGGAGAGAGGAAAAAAAAGTTCTTCTTTTTTTTGCTTTGCAAAGTGTCATAGAGTTGAAAGGAGGAGTTTGCGAGGAGGAGGAGGAGGGGGTGGAAGTCTAGGAGCCGATACAGTAAAAAGGGAGCGTGTTTTGGCTTTTTGGACATTTTGTTCTAAGGTTGGCTGCACACACGCCAGGGGAGGATTTGTCTTCAAAGAGACTCTTGTGGAGGCGAAAGCAAAAAAAACCCCAAAAAACTGCTGCACCGCGCAAACACCGTGAGGCTTAACGCTTCCGACGGGCCAGACGCATTTTCAGCTTGACACGCTTGCAAACAACTAGAGAAAATGACATGACGCGTTTGTTTAACCACATTAACCCTGTCGAACCTGTTGTGAGGTCTTTTTTTAAAGTACACTTTTGCAAAAATAACAGAACTACAAGCTCACAATTTTGTGTGAGCTTTTAGATCGGCTATTTTTACTATTTGTCTTTTGATTAAGTATATATCGGGTGATTAAAGTCCTTGAGCCAGCTTGATAATGATGGTTGTTATCCCTGTTATATATCCCCTTTTTTCAGTACATTTATGAGTTAACCCAACCCTGAGGCCGATTCTACAAATGCCTTCTTTTTTTTTTACATTTTTTTTTAATCCCACGATTTGTATAACCCTTTTTTCACCCGGTTCCAATTTCCCGTGCCAAGGCCCCCCAAAATGATATATATGTGGCCGTGGTCCCCCATCTGAAAATGTTTTGTGCCAGGGACTCCCAGAAGATTTGTGTTAAAATCATTCAACATTCATTCAACACTTTCAAGAAGCAGACGTACAAGCTTGAGCTTGTATCTGCTACTTTTGAGAACCACCGTTCTAAACCAATGTTCTAAATCGTAAAAAAAATCTGAAAAACTTATGTTGCTACTGTACATATATATATATATATATATATATATATATATATATATATATATATATATAGCTAAAATGACACAGATGCTTGGGTTAAAAAATACCGGATTTGACTTTGTCACTTGCACCCCCCCAGCCCCCCCCACTCCTCTCCCTACCTGCCTGTCTCCTTTTGATCACTTCGCCTTTTGTAATAACTGCTTGGTGGTGTAACTATAAGACATTAGCCGTACACATTAATGCAAGCTTCTCTTGACTACTTTCACATTTATTGATTGTCGAGGTGCATTTCGTTTTTATACCTTTTGTTTTTGAGCAACACGATTTAATATTAAGTAAATGTTAAGGGAGGTACATGGTCTGTTCCAATTCACCCGTTTGCCAGAGAAGCTTGCAACCGAAAATACACAAGCAAGACAGACCTTAGACAAACAAAAATAAACTGCAAAAAGCACCAAAGATATGGCAGTTGGCTCGACAGGTTTCCTAATTAGAATGGCAGTTTTTTAACCCATATAGTTAAGGAAGAATCTCTATGCAGTGGAGCGTGTTCTCTGACTGTCACTCACCAGGGTCATATGTGTAGTCCGTGGGCTCCTGTTTGACCATCATGTGGGCCGGTGGGAACCTGTGTTGGTGGGGGTGTGGATGAGGGTGTTGGTGTTGGTGGGGGTGAGGGTGGGTCTGGGGGTGAGGGCCAGGGCCCGGGCCCCCCGCCGCCATGTGGGCGGCCCGTTCGTACAGGGGGTCCAGGTACTCCTGCTTAAAGCTCTGCTGCAGGTAGGGCAGGCAAGGGTCGGAGTGCTGTCGATGGTACACACCACCTCCTCCCCCTCCTCCTCCTCCACCACCACCACCTCCCGGTCCTCCGCCCCCTCCTCCTCCACCACCACCCCCGGCATGGGGGCCCGCGGCCGGGGCAGGCTGCATGCGCTGGAAGGCCTGCTGCCCCTGTGGTGGGAACTGGGTGCACATGGGGTCTGATGAAGGGCCCTGGTACCTGGAACTGAGAGACCAGATTATTAACTAAGGTTTGGCTTCCTAAATATATATATATATATTTTTTTTTTTTGTTGAGTATTGTCAATATGTCTATATATATATATTATCTATACACATCATTGCAATAATAGTTGTAACTCTGGCTTGTCAGAGGGGACCTTGAATCAGGCTTTGATTCGGGCATTGATTACTTGATGTGGGTTGTCACTAAATCTATAACAAATCATATGTTCATATGTCGTTGTGCGTGTCTGAGCACAGAGGTTTTGTGCATTTGATACGAAGCCCTGTCATGAATGCCATCAGTGTGTCACCTGGGGTTGATGGGGTAGCTGTGGCTAGGCAGTGGCTGGGTGGAGGCAGCAGGGTTCATGTAGCCAGCGTCGGGCCGTCCGGCCACAGCAGGTTTGGGGGAGTAATGCTGCTGCATGGGTGACATGGGCGTTCCCGGGCAGGAGCTCTTTCCTCCCCCTGCAGCCCTTTTCTGCTCATAGGCACTGGAAAACGAAAACACGCACGCAAACACACACACAATAACCACATTAACCCTGGCATTCCTGTTTTGGGCATGTCATTATAACCGAAAATCTCCCTGAAAAAGATTTTCAGTGATTTTCAGCAGATCGGCCATTTTCTTTGCGCTCCATTACATATGGCGAAGTATAAAATATGTCTTTTAAGTAGTTAACACAAACACACACATGATTCACATGTTCGGAGACGGTTGTACGTGGAAGAGGCACAGGGTTTCATGAGTCAATACGACAAAGCAGGCTAATGGGAGCTGTGTAGTGAGGCTTGTGGTGGTCAATAGCATGTGGTCACTCTCTTTGCTGTGTTGACTTATGCATGAGAGCTGACCAGGGTTTGGTTTCCTGAACATAGTGCTACCACGTCCTTGTTCTGTTTTTATGTAGCTGGACAGACTGCACAAACCCTCACAGAAAAGAGCCATAATATAGCCTTTTATTAACCCATTCAATCCGGGAACGCATAGCTGTGTCATTTTAGATTTTTAGCTATAACCATTATTTTATACTTTGGGCTATTACTTTGGGCTATATAAATAGCAGATCTACAAGCTCATAGCGTGGCACTGAGTGCTGCGCTACGGAAAATCTTTGAATATATATATATTTTTAAAGCGAACATTTTTAACTCAAATCTTTGCTTCTGGGGATTCTACAAATGTCTTCTAAATCCTAAGAAGCTCATAGATCGGCGCTATGAGCTTGTATATCTGCTACTTTTGAATAGCCAAATGAATCTAAAAATGACACAGATGCGTTCCTGGATTGAATGTGTTAAACACTGACGACGCATCTATACTTGTGTTTATAATGGCTTGAAAACATGCTCAAATACATCCCATGCTGTGCTGTAGTTACAACGTGACCTCTGCGTGGGGTGTTTTTTTACCTGGCGTAAAGGCACTGCTCTCCGCTGGGGTAACTGAAGCTCTGCTTGTGGCTACAGGACTGGCTGGGGTCGGAGCCTGGGCTCTGGGGCTCTTTCTTGATGGTGACCGGTGGGCTATGGAACGCCACCGCTATACAGGGGAGACAGAGAGGAGAAACAGACGGGTTGGCAATTACATGATGATTGAAATTCTTTATTAGGAATAACCCCTTGAGATGTAGCATTTTGTTTTCGAGGGGGTCCTAGAACAGTACATAAAAACATTGGCTGTACAGCAGTGGCTCTCACAGTGCGGTCCAGGGACCCCCAGGGGTCCTTGACGGGGCTCCAGGGGGTCCAGTAAAATGATTTAATATAACATCGAAATCTGTTTAACCACTTTAACCCTGTATACATCGGATACATTTGAAATAGCAATTTTTTAAAAACATTTCAACAAGACAAATCGTAAGTAAAATGTTTTAGAAACACTGTCATACAGAAGATAGACACCCCCCCTCTCTCCTGATACGACTGCCGTCAAAGGCTGGGAGGCAAAAGCAAATACTTCTGTCCACACAGGAATCCGGCTGACATGCCAGCCAGAGTGCTTAAGAGACAGTCAATTGAAACCATCAGGAGGCAGACAGACAAATGTAAACACACTGGTGTGCGTTGGCACATACGCACACACACCGACAATCTAGCACACACATAAAAAAAGCTCTCTCTCGCTCTCTCTCCCAGACAGGCTCTCTCTCGCTCTCTCTCTCACACACACGCACGCACGCACGAGCTCCCTTTCTCTCACACACTCACACATACTAACAAACTGCACACGTATTGACGCACACTCACACACATACACGACGGCATTCCAGCAGTCGTTTGGAAGTGCAGCGTGTCCTCGCCCACTTCTTTGCTCTCTGCCAGACACAACAGCAGCCATAACTACCTCCAGTCAAAGTCAAGCTCAAACCTAAACAACTGTACGGGCCAGCAAAGCGTCCTCTCTGCTGATGAAAGGCAATGTCACACCTCTGTGAGAAATGCACATACACTGTATATATGTGACTCAGCATTCTTTCCTATCGGGGCCCAGATGTTAGCAGCAGGGTTTATTTGATTATCTAAAAAAAAAGTAAAAGAATGAAACAAGGAGGAGAGTGTGTGCTTAAAATAGAAGTATGTGTTTTGTCGCTACGTGAAAGACAAATACAGTGCCGTATTCTCTTTCCTTAATCACTTAAGCCCTGTGTTATACTTCTGCCATTTGAAAATAGCCGACTGACATGTTCACATGCACCGTGACGCCTTGTGAGCTTGTAGAACTGCTAATTATTTTTTTTGAAAGGTTTAGACGATTGTTACTCTCAAAAACAATTTCTTTTTTTTTTTTTGCCCAGATTGGACGATTGTTGAAAACTTACGCCAAAATAGTGGGGGAGAAATTTTGAAAAAAGAAAAAGTAGTTACATTACATCACAGGAGAGTTGGGCGGATGCAAATAAATGGACCAAATGCACACAAGGATTATTGCTATTGGTCAAGCTCACAACAATCTGTGAACCCATCGGCAAAAGAAAAGGAAAAAAAGCGCTGAATATGTCTTGAGAGCTCACAACAGAAAAAGTTGACCAGGGTTAACTTTTTTGAACAGGGTCCCACAGTGGTCTATACAATGTCCCTTCCTTTCTTCCCTCCACTAAATCTCTTCGCTGAAAAAAGCTCACAACCCGTCGCAATGCAACGCATTGTAGATCTGCCATTTCCACTGAACGTTCGCCTATTATGATATTCCCAGGAAAGGGAGGCTAGGGTTAATGTGGTTGAACCACAATTTGACGTTTCCAAGCTGGTTTTCTGATGCAATATATCATAATTTTCTTTGTTACTCCAATTTCTTCCAGCTTCCCGGCAAGACGGAGATCTGTCCATCAAGCCTGGACTACAGGAGGGGACCTTTTGACTCAAGGGCCACAGAAACCACCCAGTGTGGAGCTTCAAACTGTGCCGAGGGCCCGCGTGTTTATTATGCGAGGGGAGGTTTTCACCCAGAGAACTGTACAGGATGTTTTTCTGGTCTCGACACGGTAAACAGCAGCAGCTGTGCACTTCCAGCTGGGGAGGCCTGTGTTTATGCCTGTGTGTGTGTGTGTGTGTGTGTGTGTGTGTGTGTGTGTGTGTGTGTGTGTGTGTGTGTGTGTGTGTGTGTGTGTGTGTGTGTGTGTGTGTGTGTGTTAGCCATCTCAGTGTGTGTGTCTATGTCAGTGTGCATGCATGTGGATGCATGTGTGCACTTTTTTTATGCGTTCTTAATTTTCGTGTGTGTGTGTGTGTGTGTGTGTGTGTGTGTGTGTGTGTGTGTGTGTGTGTGTGTGTGTGTGTGTGTGTGTGTGTGTGTGTGTGTGTGTGTGTGTGTGTGTGTGTGTGTGTGTGTGTGTGTGTGTGGCGTACGTACGTGTGCATGTCTGCAGTGGGTGTGGACCTGCTGGAACAGGCCACACTGAAAGCTGAGCCCAGGTAATTACATACTGTAGCCCATTCACAAAAAAGGGAGGAGAGGAAAGAAATGCAGCGAGCGGCTGGCTGACTACATAGCCTGAGCCGATCTGTCCCACAAAAACCAGAGAGCAAAAATCACATGGAAACAGAGTCAACAGACAATGGGGGAGATTAGATTGAAACGATCCTACACATTAAAATCCTCAGTGTTAATCCAACTCTGAGAGTTACAATGGATAATTAACACTGAGGATTTTACAGTGTGCTTCAGTTTGGTGGGACAGTTTTCACTTTTCAGCCCATGTACCTCCATTTAAAAATTGAGGAGAGATCCATTTAAAACTTTCTGTGTTTGAAGTACAACTTTCAAGATGTAAGAGCAAAAAAACAAATAGTTGACTTTGTCCCCAGAATAGGCAACATTGGAGGTCAGTTCATTGAGTTCTACAAACTACTTCCATGAACAAGGCTAAAAAGGCGCAGAACAAACGCCCAGAGGTGCTTAGGACATCATGGTGGGTAAAATGCAGTGTTTGGTAATCTGTATGTGCTGTGCGTGCTCCCACAAAGTATTTATTTTTTACTTTGTTGTGGTTACAGTAATTCTGTGGGCCATGTCCTATAACTATGTAGAAGAAGATACTGCCAATATGAGTTTTTCCTCCAATTTTGTCATTGATGAGCACAGAGCATCTCAAAAGTGTATTTGAAAAAGTTCACTTTAACTTGAAGTGCTCAAACAGGGCTTTACAAGACAGAGTGTTCTGAAAACGGACACGTGGCCTTAAGGTCCGTACTCCGTACACACCGGGATATTTTGTGCGATTAATTTGCATTCATTTACAGACGTTTAGGTTATGTGTGTGTATATGCACACAGAGCGAGATTATAACGGGCGATTAAGTGATGTAACTATTTTTTAATAGCGTGAATAAAATCATCAACCTGTATGAATGAGGCATCACCAAAATATAAGGGAATAAATGGGATTGACAGTCTTGGGTTGAGGCCTGGTCACGGGCACATGCCCCCAGTCGCAAACAGTTGGCTGCAGAATTCTACCAAAAAGAGTCATCAGACAGATTGAAAATGAGATATGAAAGCATACAGAATTAACAAGTACATTTAAAGGCCTCCAAGATTTGTTTGAGCATGAGGTACACCCGTTGAGGTACAACACATCTGAACCATCTCACAGACACATATTACTAACAATGTCACACCTCTTTTACAACAGAATATACATTGTATATCCAACTCAGCATTCTTTCCTATCGGTAGCCAGATGTTAGCAGTCAGTTCAGTTGTATGTTTGTTTGCCTCGGAGTTAAAAGGGGGGAAAGCTTCACATCCACGTCAACATGCTAACCCTTCTGGCCTGGGACATCGACTCACTCTCCCATGACTGGCAGGCAGGTGAGGAAGTTTTGGCTTTAGCAGAGGATCAACGGGATTAGAGGGCATTTAGGCAGATTTCCCCGACAGACACAACGGGATTCCAGAAGCTCCTCTAAGTCTCCGCCGGCTCGTCTGCTCCCATAACAGAGGGCGGCACATGACCGCCACTCTGATAAAAGCCCAGCGCGTGTTTGTCTACCGGCGCATTCCCCTTTCTCTGGTGTGGCCGTGAACTGCAAACAAGTGGTGGTGTGTGTGTACACAAGTCCACTCACAATGCAGCCAAGCGAAGCCGCTAATGCGATTGGCAGGGATACGGCCTTTGATGTGGCCCAGTTGCTTTATGAGGACGCCTCGAGAACATGCTGCATTTGAAAACACTGCAGCCTATGAATGACATTGAATGTACACACAGGTGTGTGTGTTTGTGTGTGTGTGCGTGTTCATCTTCAATATTTAATAACCATGGTAAACAAGTGATTGGGACAGCACTGAGTGAGTGAGTGAGTGAGTGTGTGCGTCTGTGTGTACAAGTGCATGTGTGTGCCTGTGTCATTGGTGTTCCAGCCTGTTGCCTGGCATGCTTTTTCAATTAGCCACTTGGCTGATTAACGAATCCCTAGACACAGAATACTCTAATTAATGGAGCCAGGGATCAAAGCATCATGCAGAGATTGGTATAACTCAACATAATCGCTCCACTGAAAACACGCAGAGAGACCCCCGGTTCATGCCTATTCACATAATGATCTCTTAGAAAAAAGGTTTAAGGTACAGAGAATTAGTTTAAAGGAACGTTCTGATTTCCCGGAGCTGTTTTAAATCAAAACAAACCCCCCCGAGGCTCTAACAAGTATTTCAAACTCTCTCGAGTATAGCAGTAAATCTCCCTGCTCCAGATGATGTCAAATTTGCTGCAAAGGTTTATAAGGAAGTGGCAGTCTTGTAAATAGAACCGGAGCAGAGTTATGTTCACGCCGTTCAACGCTCTCTTCCTGGTTTTATTTGGGGCAATATGACCCCGGGCTCTCACGGCTCTGGTTCCCTCCTTTAACAGCTCTGTTCAAGTGTTACATCACCCCTTCTCAAAGATCCTCATGTTTCATAGAGTTTCTACAGAACAGGGGAGTGAGGTGGGTAGGGTGTGGTAAAGCGGGTGGGGGTTGGAGAACATCGATGGACACAGAGCATGATGGCCCTGATAGAAGTTTAGACCTTCAAAGACGTATACATACGGTACACCCTCCAGAGTTATATGGGTATGTGTAGGGCTAGCCAATATGTCCATATTATATAGTCGATATAGTGATATGACACTAAATATCGTCTGGGATTTTGGATACGTAATATTGTGAAGTGTCACTTCCTGGTTTTAATCACTTAAGCCCCATTTATCCTTTTTTTCTCCTTTCAAAAACTGCAAAAATAGCTGCATCGAGTGAAAAAAATTATTATACTGTCACAATACAATATTATCGTTACTTGATAGAGGTATTTGTTCAAATAATATTGAAATATTAGATTGTGTCTATAACGCCTAGCCCTAGGTGTGTGTGTGTGTGTGTGTGTGTGTGTGTGTGTGTGTGTGTGTGTGTGTGTGTGTGTGTGTGTGTGTGTGTGTGTGTGTGTGTGTATTTATGTGTGCGCGTATGTGCAGGCTGTGGACACGCATGCTTTCAAATGGAACATTGGGCGGATTCTCCACACATCCTAAACTATAAGATACGGTCGGGGGTGGCTGGGGGGGCTTGTTTTATCTCCTCCTTCCTGATTTCCAGGCTTTCTTCAGCTGTCTGCCATTCACTCCCCATTCTGAGCACCATCTATAGAGACAACACCCCCCTAACAGCTAAAGGTCGGTTGGAAGAGGGCCTTTTTTACATAATGTAAATGGTGGGTGGGTGGGGTTAGAGGAGAGAGGAGGGGGCAGGGTGAAAGGTGATGGTCATGGTTGAGTGCTTTAGGAAGTAGAGGGATCATTACATACAAGGGGTGGTGGAGTTGGGGGTGGGGGTGCTATTCAGTAGATACCCACCACAAACAAATCCCAGGAGCAAGAGATGGCACCCTGAGAACCCTCATCACTCAGTCTAAAACCACCCAACCTCTTGGTCACACAATGGCCTCCTCCAGCTGGGACATATGGAGGCAGCAGGACCTGGAAGGAACAGCACTATAGTATTCTTACGGGGGTTGTCGTCTGTAGCTGTAAGCACCACGGGCTACAATACTATAGACTGACACAGAAGATTTACCGCGTAATGGAAAGAAGCAAATAAGAACCATGAAGGCTCGCGATCAATGAAATCACGAGAAAACGGCATTTAAAGACTGATAATGTTTTCTCCTCAGTAATAGTTTCTAGCCCAATTCCATGTAAAACTTTAAAAGATTTTTTTCCCCCAGAACAACTACTTTATCTCCATTAAGTAAATTCAATAAATGCATTCAAATCCAATACCCATTCATGGGCATGTCTGAACGTAAAGAATAACAGGTTCAAATGCAAGTCCTGTTCCGAGGACCCGAAGGAAGTTTGGTTAGATTTACTTAGGAAATCTTGTTTAGAGGTGGTGGTGGAATATGTGTAGTGTAGTCACCGTGAGAGTGCGTGAAACATGTTACACGCCACCTGTGCACAAGCCATCTCAAGGCAGCGGCGTTGGGGACCGTCCCATGAACTCCCGTCTTATTTTAGAACCAATGTTTCCTACCATTAAAGGGCCTGGTGTGGGGAAATCCAGCCTGAAGTCTGGAGTGGATCTGGAGAGTCTTACCATGGATGTTTATCTGCAGCAGAGCCAAGTCTTAAGTCTCTGGAAGTCTGCAGCACACGACAGCCTGGCTCACACTTAACTCATCACTTTAGCGGTTCAGAACCCAGCTCAGCTCCCTGTGTCAAACAGGGTGAGTGCTAAGCTAGCTAAATGCGAGTACAACACGCGAATGTCGAGTAACTACTTATCATGTAAAATCATAGTTCACCTGTCAATGTCACACAGACTCAGACCTCTCAGTTTTTATAGGAGTGGTGTGGGGATTATCTCTCGGATTTAGGGGAAATGGTGCGTACCTCGAATTTAGTACATAATGTGCACAGCATACTGCCCCACGTGCAATCTGTCCAGGAATTCAGAAAGTGTGCTTGGGTAGACATGGCTCCCTGCTAGTCAACTGATCCCTTATGGAGGGCGGCAGATCGATTAACCAACAAGGACCCCAATTATGTCACAAAGCCTTTAAAGGTTAAAAAGGAAGGTATTGATTCAGCGCGGCGACAAATAGCATTACTCGCTCTCGACACGCGACTCCACTGTTGTGGCGATTGAGGGAGGCAGAAGAAGAGTAGAGCAACGGCGTAACTTGAAAATATTTGCCTGTCAACTCAGGTTACATAATGTGACATGCTTAGATTTAACCTACAGTATACTTTGTAGGGAATCTTAAAGCAAGGCTGTATGCTCGATCTGACACTCTACATTGTGCTTTCAGTGCAGAGGGTGCTGTTTCTATCAATAATATGAATGTTTTTGCAATTAAATGTTGTTCAACTTACTCTTGAGACACTTTTTTTTATGCTAAGAGCAAAACTTTAAATATGCGTAACTCACACTCAAAGAAAGTCCAAAATGTATAGTGGAAAATCCTGAGAGCTGAGGTAGACAGTGAATGACACAGAGTCTGGGTAGAAAGACAGAGAAAGGAAGGAAGGTAGATAACAGAGAGAGGAGACAGAGAGATGAAGCAACACAGACATAAATGAAGAGAGAGTAAAAAGGGAAGTGAGGTGTTACGATATGTATTAGCGAGCGTTTTCGACCATTTCGATCCAGCCATTCCACTGGTGCATGGAAACATGTGCAGGACATGTGTGTGTGTGTGTGTGTGTGTGTGTGTGTGTGTGTGTGTGTGTGTGTGTGTGTGTGTGTGTGTGTGTGTGTGTGTGTGTGTGTGTGTGTGTGTGTGTGTGTGTGTGTGTGTGTGTGTGTGTGTGTCTGTCTGTGTGGGCACACACGCTTCTCAGGTCACTGCAGATTCAGGAAGACAGGGAGACAGAGAGGAAGAGAGAGCGGGAGAGAGAAAGAACATGCTAAATGGGAGAAAGAGAGAGAAAGCGAGAGACAGCCAAGATGAGCCTGGTCAGAGAGGAGACAGAGAAAGACGGAGTGAGAGAGAGAAAGAGAGGAAGTGAGAGAGAGCCAAGCCGAGTCTGGTAAGAGAGAGTCAGACTGAGACGGAGAGTGTGTGTGAGACAACAAATCAGAAACACAGAAGGAAAAAGAAATGGAGTGAGAGCGCTGAGCTGAACCTGGCCCACAATCGACAACTCGTCCTCATCTCTGGGAGTCGACGGGCCCCTGAGTGGCTTCAGTATCTGCCTGCTCTCAGGGCGACCAGCAGCGCTGCATCCATTAGTGTCTGCCCTGATCTGATTTACAGGTCGCCCTCTCTCATCTGATAATGGTTCAGCTTCCTTGAATATTTAAAGCATTGTTGTCAGATACCTGCCAAACGAGCCAAGCCAGATTGATGGAAAGTACAGTGGAATCAACGGGGAGGAGTGACCCCTTTTGATTTGCGTTAATGCAACAAACAAACAAAACTAAGAGTGCCGATGGTCTGGCCGTTGTGGAGGAGGTTGTGCGAATAATGACATGTTCTAATTTAGACATTTGTATTTGTTGCGTCAGCTTTCAGAATGTGGATCACGAGAAGAAACTGCCGCGACGGCTTTCGCAAACATCAAAGTTTCGCTTCTCCTTTTCCAAGTATCTGAAAATATCTCAAATTAGGTCACGATGTCCTTTAGGCTAGTGGGAATGTTCTTGTCAGTTCCAAGTACCGTGACCCCAGGTTCCTCAGCGCTGAGTGGGTCTGTTTGATTGTGTGCATGTGTGCGTGATACGTCCGGTGGTCAAGAAGCAAAGTCAGCTCATTGAATGATCTCTGGCCCAGCTGGCTTTGAATCTTCTCAATGAACCAAGCAAATATCGACCTGCACAAGTATCATCGCACATCAGTCATACACAAACAATATAGAATGAACTGCTGTTAATTGTAATTGCAAAGTCCTGCTCTGTGCTGTGCACACGGGGAACATATTCAACAGTGGTAGTACACAGTAAAGACCGAAGTCTTAATTTTACAATTCATTTAGAATGTCCAATTAGAATGATTTTTTTACTCTCTCATAAATTAACCACTTTGAACCTGGTGTCTCTACTTTGGACATGTTTTACAGGCAAAAACAAAAAAAACATTTCAAATTGTTTCTAAATTATCACTTTTTAGACAAAATTTAAAAACCTTCCAAAATAGCAACAATAGCTGATCTAGAAGCTCACAACACGTCCCATCGCAGCACATCAAGTATATATGGCTTAAGTGGTTAACACTTCAGATTGTACTACAATGTATCAAACTTCACGTAGCCCATCGCAGCAGATCACAACATGTATCTATCAACCCCTTCAGTCTTTCACGTGTGTTCCCTTCACTTGTCCATTACGGTTCCAATCGCGCTGCGTTGGCTCTTTATAAATTGGCCATTGACTGTTCATAAATCTCATCTCTGCCATTGCAGTTTAGCGTAGCCCCCCCGCCCCGATACAATACATCCCCGTTGTAGGACACGTGCAGCGTGAGGGACGCTCCGCGGGCAGGCGATGGGGGGTATGTAATTAATCTGGCACAATATTGACTCCTCGCTCACCATCCCTCACCCCCAATATAGCTGTCCCCTCTTAATGTTTAATGTAGCAATCGATCCCCCCCCCAGCACTGTTACTGAAATGATATAATGAGCTCCTACTGTCCGCCATCATATTGTGCAAGCGAGGCAGAGATTGTGTGTGTGTGTGTGTGTGTGTGTGTGTGTGTGTGTGTGTGTGTGTGTGTGTGTGTGTGTGTGTGTGTGTGTGTGTGTGTGGTGTGTGCATGTGAGAGCACATGAGTGCAGTGCCTCTCCATGCAAGTGTGCATATCCCTTTGTGTATGAGCAAGCACATGTGCACATCTGCGTGTACACATATGCCTGTGTGTGTGTGTGTGTGTGTGTGTGTGTGTGTGTGTGTGTGTGTGTGTGTGTGTGTGTGTGTGTGTGTGTGTGTGTGTGTGTGTGTGTGTGTGTGTGTGTGTGTGTGTGTGTGTGTGTGTGTGTGTGTGTGTGTGTGTGTGTGTGTGTGTGTAGCATACGTGTTTAGAGTGTGTGAGAGTCCGGGGCAGGAATCCGTCTTATCTAAATGAGATAACACATGCAACATCGAGTTTCCGTCAGGCTCCAGAAAGGCCTGGACACCTTGCTCTTAATTATCGGAGCCCACGCCACGTCCACACAATTCCCTCTGCGCTTCTTCATCACTCCTCGCAATCTCTCCCTCTATTTTCCCCCCTCCTCCTCCACCCCCCCCCCCCCTCTCTCTCTCCATGTCTTGATCTGGATCTTGATCGTAACGGCCCCCGCGTGGCACGTTTGACCCACTCTTGCCCCCTTATCTCCCCCTGGTCCTGATTTATCCGTGCTTTATCTTTATCCGTCCATCTATCAAAGCCTCCCTCTCTCTGCCTGGATCGATAGCTCCATACGATGGCTCTCACTCACTCCACACACCTCCCTGTCTCTCTGTGTCAGCAAGTTACAGCAGGTCCATTCTCGCTACGTCGCATGTCCTGTGGGCTTTTGTGTTCGGACACGCATGTGTAGACATGGATGTGATTGTGTATGGGTCCATTTTTAAACTCATAGAGCTAAGTTAACGCTGCAGATTTCGCTGTAGTGCAGTGATTCTCAAACATTTTTCATTTTGATATGCATAAGGCCATGGACCCCCATTTGATACAATTATGTGTTTATCTCTTGGACCACAATCTACACCCTAAAATCCTCTGTGTTAATTTAACTATGGAACAAATGGAACCATAATGGGCTGCTTAAGGGTCCATTTGTACACTCTCAGAGGTCTATTTAGCTCTTATCAATCATTTAGCTGGACCCCACGTTGAGAACCAGTGGTGTTGTGGTTGTGGATTATATTGTATTTTATTTTTCTATGTGTGTGTGTGTACACGCACACTTGTGCGTGTCTTCATGTGTCTAGATACTGTACGTGCATGACCGTGACACGCTTGTGCACGTTGCGTGTCCAGAATGTGACAGACGGGGTAAAATACATCACAATGTGTTTATGCGTACTTAACACGTTTCCTGGCGTCTGGCTGCTTGTTGCTCTTAACGCGCGACTACCATTATTTTTAGCATCTCTCCCGCTCCTTTACGGCATCTGTTCTACGCCTTGCTCTGCGCTCGCTTTCGAGAGACGAAAACACACTCCAGCTGTAGAGAACGTTAAAACACAGCCATCCTTTCGGGGGGTGGGGGGGTGGGGGGTATGGGGGGGCTTCTCTGGCGCATGCATGTACATGTACAGGAACAGGCACACATGCGCTCTCTTTTCCTGTTTCCCTTTTCTCTCCCCATGCACGTATACGCACAGGCAAACATTCTCACTCTTTTTCTGCATCCCTCTTTCACAGACACACACACACACACACACACACACACACACACACACACACAACTCCCCTTCTCTCTGTCTTGTAATAAAACACACAGTGCCGTCCATTCACAGAGCGGTGCTGCTGTAACACCGGGCTAGGCCTGCCTGGCTCAAATCCCCGCAGCCACTGGCTTTGACAGCACTGCACTGAATCAACACGGCAGAGTACTGCTTTTCTCTTCCCCACTGGAGGCTGTTACACGCCTATTAGCCTGCGCGTTTGACCGTCGCTGAGCCAGTTTCATCGGGTTCGGTCGGCAGCCCATGGAGATACAGTATTGTATATAAACAGGGGTAAAAAGGGTAGAATTTAAGTTTTTTCTTTTTTTACAGTTTGTTGTTGTTCTACAATTTGTTCTGGGGAGAAAACATTTAGTACAACTACTAATAACACTTTTTCAGGGTCAGTTGGAAATGAATGGTAGTTGCGTGTCCATTAAAACTTTAACACTTTAACTTTAAAACACAGAAAAATCAATACATGATAGTATGAATACTAAAGCTGTAGAGTGTAGAGTGACAGGGGAACATACTAGCTGAGCATTCTCTCCTGGAGTAACAGCCCCCCAAAACCCCCCCACTCCCCGCTTTTCATGAATGGAGGTTCACTCCCCTTAACTCAATCTGCTGCCTCAGCCAGTCTCTCACAACCAGCCCATTCATAAAACCCTGGGGCTCAAGTGTGTGTGCGTGTGCGTGTGCGTGTGCGTGTGTGTGTGTGCACATAAAGTATGTGTAGAAAGCATGTATGTAGTATGGGGAGAGTGTCGAAAGTATGTGTGTGCGTACCGTGTGGTGGGTAGAAAGCATGTGCAGAAAGTTTCTTTGTACATACATATGTGCATTTGAGTATGTTTGCATGTGTGTGCAAGTGTTCTAATGTGCATGCCTGGATGGATGAGTGCCTGTCAAGGCCAATTAAACAACCTCTCATATTTAGGAACACACACACACACACACACACACACACACACACACGTTTGTATTACTACACTTGTGGGGACATCAACATTTTAGGACGGTGATTTTATGAAGGCCATTAATTGTTGCCATTTTGAACCCTAATGCCGAAAATAGCAGATCTACAAGCTCACAACGGGTCGCTGCGACATTTCGCCCTCACGAGTATAGTACTACAAGTGCACACACACACACACACACACACACACACACACACACACACAAGAGTGATGGCCTCCCCAGAGCTAGCAGAATCTGCGTGTATCAAGCAGTCACCTGGCTGTTTTTGCCGACTTTGTTGCGTAGCAGCTGTATTTTGGAAAGCCGAGAGAACACAGGGACGCATGCTTCTCTTTTCAGCGAAGAGAGGAAGAGAGAGAGGGAGGGGTTTACCCATTCACTCTCTCCTCTGCACTCCAAATGGGGACTGATTGGGCCAGCTCTGATCTGAAGCGAGCAATGGGAGGAAAATCAACCCAAATGACCAGACAGACCGAGAGGAAGAGAGAGAGAGAGAGAGAGAGAGAGAGGGTGGGGGGGTGGGGGGGTGGGAGAGAAAGGATGTGAATCCATGACGAGGCAGAAACGCACACAGCCAGAGAGACAGACAGACTGCTGGGAAACATACAGAACTGGACAGAACTGGCTTACTGTAGCTTCTCCTCTTTTAGCCGTTTCTTTCTTTCTTTTTACTCTTTCACGGCTTCCCTTTTTTTGGCCAAAATCACAGTAATTGTCCTCTTTTCTCTAACTCTCCTCAATGTTTCTTTACTCTCTCTCTCTCTCTCTCTCGCTCGCTCTCTCTCTCTCTCTCTCTCTCAGCCCTTTCCAGTCTCAATTCTGTCGTCTCTTTAATCTCGCTCATACTTGTTTTTCACTGCCCCCCACCCCACCAAAAGGAAAAAAAGAAAAGAAACGTAACAGCATTCTATAGCCACGACTTCCTATATAATTACTACAAGACACAAATCTAAACAATCGGCCCACACAGCTCAGAAATCACTGGATTAGTTCACATCTTGGAACACTCAATGTGTAGAGTGGGGGGGGGGAGAGACAGAGAGAGAGAGAGAGAGAGAGAGAGAGAGAGAGAGAGAGAGAGAGAGAGAGAGAGAGAAGGGGGGAAGGGTGTCCAGATTTTTAAATTGGGCTTTAGTTTGTACAGGCACAGGAAGGGAGGGAGGGGTTTAGAGTATCCACTTGGAGAGAGGAGGAGGAATGAAGGGAGAGAGAGTGGGGGGCAGGGGGAGGTCTGTAGTACTGTAGGGCTTTTTTTTATGAATGGGGATTGAAGGAGAGCAAAGGAGGAGGTGGGGGGAGCAGGAGGGAGGTTGAGGCACACTTCCTCTTCTACACCGAGGAGAAAATTTATGAATGGGTCACATCTCTGCGAGTGTAAACAACATACTTGGACAAAGAGGGCCGTCCTCTTCGGGGCGACTGACTCGCACTGAGCTCTTTAACTCAGGCGGACGACGTGGACAATGCTGCTACATGTGTGTTTTAATCTCTTTGAACCTGGTGTCCCCATCTTTGCCAATTCATCATATGTGATTTAAATATTCTAAAAAACATATATCTAAACGTATCAATATAATAATCTTTCAAAATGTCAAACATGTGCAAAAATTGTGATTCTACAAGCTCACAACATGTCACAATGCAAACACAATGTAGATTGCCCATTTTCTCTATTCACTGTATGCCTAAGTATAGGTCTTAAGTGGTTAGGTGGGATTTTATTTTTCACAAATTATTAGAAGTACGTGAATGTTTTTGCTCTCTGTTGATGCCTTCCCGTGGTTATTTGTCCGTGGGCAGAAAACAGAAAATAGATTCTATACGACAACCCTCGTGTCTAGCCCCCCCCACCCCCCCGACGCTGCTGTCAGTCCGCAGATATCAAATACACCAGTAAACTTTTTCTTTGTGACTTCAGTTTTTGTCTTTGCTGGCCCAATCGTGCACGCTGAGGGGAAAGTTATAATATGCCGTTATCAACAATGGCTCAATTACAGTTTAGACTCACACACAGATACACATACGTGTGCCAGTCAAGTACATAAAAGTCATGTGTTTGCATAACCTTCCCTCAATGGCAGCGCACGGACAGAGCAACGCTTGTTAGCCATTAAGTGAGGGGAGAATGGACGAGATCAGATAGATTTAGCAGATGTTGCAGGTATTGCACAATCCCTGCTCTCACCCCCCCACCATGCCTCCACCCCCCCCCCCCCCCCCCCCCCCTTCTTCTTTGTCTTCTTTCTTGATCTAGCATTCCGTTACGTCCCACCGTTTTCTCACCTCGCCGTCTGTGTCACAGCTCTCTCTGCATTTTGTTTTTATGTCTGATTTATACTCCAACTAGCCGATGTACAAGTACACAATGCATTGCATCGCGATGCGTTGTGGGCTTTTAGATCTGCCATTTTCAGTGCACGAAACCAGCGCACAACCAATTGTAATAAATCAGGCATTACCGTGTCCCCCCCTCTGTTGACTCCACCACGCCCATGCAGGTAACTACCTGACTCAGTAAACAACAATGTTTAATTTTACCACGGCGCCTTTTCAATTCAAGCCTTCAATTATATTTCGGTCACCAGGGATTAGGAGCTTTGCTCTGTGCTTGTGTCTTTTTTTACCGTGACAGAGTTTCCAAAACAAATGACTCACCTGCATAGTTTGTCTTTTTGTTTTCTTTTTTTTGGTGGGGGGGGGGGGGGGGGGGTAGAGCAACACTATGTACCCAGGACCGTCAATGGAACCTTGGCATGGGAAAAACATTTAAGCCCTTTTTTCTATACAGCTAACACTGTCGGCTTTGACAGATCCGTCGCAGGGGCGTACCACAAATGCGCAGATGAATATATTTTTGGCAGCTTGTCAGCCTCGCTTTCCCATCAAGCCGAGCTGAATAGAGATGCACCAACTGCGCTCTGTGGGCCCATTGACTGTGAACAGCGGGGGCACTGTCTGTCAGCGCAGAACCGTCTCTGCTGCTTATAAGTGAGCTGCCCGTCAAACCCCTGGCCCCCTGACCCTGCGGATCATACCGTCGTCCGCGAGCGGGACCCTGACAGCTGATTGGATGACGGGGCCGCGGGGGTTAAGTAGACATGACCTCTGCGTGCCCCAGGGTTCATTTCCACTTCCTCCTGCCCATTGTTGGCCGACAGAAGGGGACAATGTTTCTACAGGGCATGTGTCACCGAGGGGTTCGCCAGTTGTGACTTAGGGACGGTTAAACCACACAATGTTTACACACAAAAGCTGTATGGGGCTTGGCATGGGAGGAAGTGGCATTGACTGAGGTTGACAGGTAGCTGTCACCTAAACCTTTGAGATTAGAATCTAAGGGTTATTTACGTTTATTTAAAATCAATCACGAATGACAATGTTGTTAAGCCCAAGTTTGCGAGCGTGTAGATCTGATATTTTTGCTGTTAAAAAAAAGTTTAATATTTGAGATTAGAAATGTGAAGTTGTTTTTTTTTATGTTTTTTGGAAAATATGCCCAAAATAGGGATGTCAAGTTGAAAGTGGTTAAGTATACTGACGTCAGCAGCGTTTCCAAGAACGGAGAATACCGTAGTTCTCTGAAGTGTTAGCAGTGTGCTGTACAGCGCCACATACACCCCCACACAGATCCTGAATTGCCATTGTTCAGACATGCAACGAAAAAGGGAAAACCATTCAAATAGCAGCCACTCCAGTCCGTGCGGCCCTGGAATTTGCTTTCCCATTTTACACCTTCCGACGAGCACAAAGGCCGATGTTTGTACCTGGCCCCTTGAATGATCTTATACTGGTTTCCTGTGCTGTACCCATTCAGCTTTTCAAAGCCATGCAAATGGGCGACGGTGGCTTACAATGCTGGCATCGAAATGCATTTCAGGACCACTGGGTCATTAGTGCCCCATGTCTCAGCAACGCTTTGTTCTCCAAAAAGGACATTACTGTAACATCACCACCAAGTTACAGTATCCTCACCCTAGCCTCTGGCAGTTCCACAACACAAACCTAACCCTATACCGCTGGTTTCACTCTCACT
Source organism: Gymnoscopelus microlampas (assembly GCF_963454915.1). NCBI lineage: Eukaryota > Metazoa > Chordata > Actinopteri > Myctophiformes > Myctophidae > Gymnoscopelus > Gymnoscopelus microlampas. The sequence continues at coordinate 30,089,439 of NC_139951.1, read as the reverse complement.
TCATCATAAGTACACCACATACACACACACATGCCACTCAGATACAAAAGACACAAAGGACACACAGACAAGCGCACATAATGGATTCACGGCAGAGGGACCTAATACAGTTTTTCTGACCATAATATCTCATAGTGTGGCGAGACCATCCTGTTATGTGGTGTGGGTCCGAATTGTGTGTGTTCACATCCAGCTTCACACAGGTGCAACCTATACTCGCTCAAAGACACACATGAACACGCACATTTCTGAGAGTTGTGTACTTACAGTTCTCGGAGTGGAAATCAGGAACAAACTGCTCGTCACTGTCAGGGACCTGAGCTGAAATTAGAGGAGAAAACAGAAGCTGTTAGGATAGGAGTTGTTGGGTGATAGAACAAACTCTCTCTCTCTCTCTCTCTCTCTCTTTCTTGGGCTTGAAACACGAGCCACAGCGAGGCCTAACCTCTGTGCAACCAAGTGACCTTCACCTCCTCCACCCAACTTTTACTGTGTGCCAGCACTTCTCTGTGATCAATACACCATAGTTAGGTTGAGAGGATCTCCCGAACATCCTCGGTGATGACTGCTAACCACTTAAGCCATGTTTTATAGTTTGTAGTCGTACTATGGTGTCAGGCGGAAAAACACAGCCACAAAAATAGCCAATCTACTCACATGTCGCTGTGTGTGTGCCATGTTGTGGGCTTGAATATCTCCTATATACAGTATATATTTATTCAAGTTTATTAGTTTGTTAGTTTTTTCCACTTTTAAAGTTTTTGCCTATAGGATGTCAGGTTGAAAGTGGTTAACCTGCTGGCTTGCTTTCATGACAATTTACATTTTGGCATCTCTCAACCGTGGCATTGGCCTTTGTATGAGATCTAAGCACATGAAAAATCATACGTATGCCATAAAATTGGGACGTAACCTTCGTTGGTCGTCAATATTTACAATTTCGGTATAAGAGTTTTTAAATGTCTGGTGGTCCCCATCGTGAGCGGAGCAGTAAATACTGGTTTGTGAGACCATTGTCGTTGAGCATCGTTCATGACCGATGATTCAAGTTGACGCATCACTATGAAAGCCACGGGTGATTTAAGACTTTAAGAGCAGCACTTACAGTGGAGCCAGAGTTACTGTCACTCACACAGACTACCTATTGAACCAAGCTGATGGCAGATCAATAGGGAGGCAAAGCTATCTTTTCACCATCCGCTTAATAATGGACCCCACGGCAGATAGTCACTACACTGTAAAATCCTCAGTGTTAATTTAACTAGAGTGTAAATTGACCTGTAAGTGTCACAGTTGATCTAACGCTGAGAGTCACAGGGTTATTTTAACACTAAGAATTTGACTGTGTACCATTCTACACCAAACCACCGGCATATCATAAAACTCACTTTAACCCTGGTCAGTTTGGCAAAAACTAAAAGGAACTGGCCTGCTGTATACTTAGTTGACCGGAGTCCCGCAGAGGTATATACTTGGACAGCTCATTTTTCACTCTACACCAAATGTCATTACTGAAAATAGCCGATCTGCTATTTTCACAGAATGTTGGCCTATTATGACATGCCCAGAAGAGGTACACTAAGGTTCATTTGGTTAGGTCTTTATCACAGAAACCTAGAGAGACTAAACACGCTGTTCAAGCTACACCAAATGTCATCACATAAAATAGCCGATCTGCTATTTTCACAGAATGTTCGCCTATTATGACTTGCCCAGAAGAGGTATGCTAAGGTTAATTTGGTTAATTATTTTTGATCACAGAAACTCAGGCAGACTAAACAGGCTGTTCAAGCTAAACAAGTGAGGATCTGTCAATGTGGTATGACGGAGTAGCTCTATGGATGTCACATCTCTCCCTCTCTTCCCATCCATCTGAGGTTGATTGGGGACATTTTCTGGGGCTAGAAAGCTCTCTGGAGTTTGTCATCTGCTTTGAGAGGTGCTCCGGAGTCACCCTGGAGGTCAAACTAGAAGTGTTTATGGAGAGGCAAGGAAACCAAAGAGACCAAAGAAAAGAGGGGAAGTGTGGATGAACCAAGAGGGCAAGTTGAGGTTAAAGCTACTTAGAACTTTTGTCACCCGGCCATTATCTCTTGTGAATTAATGACGTGTTTTCTGCGGCAGTACTTAATCATGTCGGAAAGACGTGATCGGCGTACTTTTCCTGCCAAGGAGTAAATGTAGCGAGCTACAGTTCATATATCACCCTGTATCCGTTACAATGCGTTATATAAGCGTTTGCTGTCCCACAATGTATATAGTCCTCAGAAACAATATACAGTGAGCTTACAGTAAATACTGATTTTCAAAAATAGATAAGTCAATACGTAGATATAGTATGTGTACCGTGTTATTTGGCACTGGGATACTGTTACCCAGTTGGTTTTCTGCAGGGATACAGTTTCAAGTATCAATGTTCCTGATTACGTGTTCTCTCATAATGAGGCTCATTTAGAGCCTAACTGAATTAGTGCAGTCAGTGATGCCAAGCCCAGGTGCAGTGGAGCTAGACAGACGCTATTGTGTGGCCCTAATTGTAGGAATACCAACCCATTCACAATTGTGCATTTGGAGCTTTGGATTTTGACTCGCACAAACAGGTCAGAAAAGCCCCCCATCATCCGACCGCCAAATGCCCAAATAGGGGTGAAAAGGTCAAATTCGCCCGCTGAGCCATGAGCACACTGGCATTCGATTCGTTGTCCTGGGCTTAATGGCCTAACCCCAAACCTAGAGCGGAGCCAGGGCCAGCAAACTTCTAATCTGGCATCGGTCCAAGTCCACAAGGCTTTCTGGGTTTTCTAAAGTGTTTCCATTGCTCGGGCCTCGCACTTACGTCATGGTGCAAGCTAACTGGTAGGGAAAAGTTGATGGCTATCATTAAATATCATGAACCCAATCTGGACCATGATGGCTAACAAAAATAAAATGGCACCACACTGTGGGCAATCATAAACCCCTCAGCATCTTTAGCTCACTACACAGGACCTTGTGACACCAACGACATTCTCTCTCAAATCTTAAGTATTGACCAAACGGAGCTTCCTGGTAAGAGTTGCAGTTACTTCTGTATTTCTCTAAAAGTGGTAGGTTCAGAGTCCACAGTAACCACATTCTGCCAAGTTCTGAGACTGTGACCTCACCCAAGCGAGCAAAAGAACGGAGCCCAGACAACCAATCATCAACCTCAGCAGCCTCTTCTCTCTCACACTAAGTCCACTTATGGGTTCCGCACCATGAAAACGCCAGCATGGAAACCATAACACAGAGATGGAGACCAACTGAGAGAGAGGCTGGTTAAGGACACCAAGAAAAAAAGAGGAAATAAGAAATTCAAATCCACTTTCTTGCTTGTAGTCCTGCCCCTGCTTCCTGTGCAGAGGAAACCGGATGATAGCGTTTTGGAGCATGTTCAGATAAATGACATTGATTTCTTGTATAATGCCACGTTCTGTGGCTTGCTATACGGTAATACTATTACCCCCGCTTTAACTTTTCAGCCTTTTGCCCCCGAGGAGAAGAATAAAGCTGTTTTATGAGACAGACCAGAGGCCAATATTTAGTCCAACAGATCAAACTATAAATCATTTCCCACTGGTTTCAACATGTCTAAAATGGAATACACTGGACATCGCTCAGAAAGAGAAGGAGAAAAAAATACTAAAAACATTAAGGATGTCTGAACGTCAGAGCAACTGGCTCACAGACAAGATCAAGACCCTGATTCTTAGGAAGTGTGCGTGTGGGTGTCTGCGTGTGTTCCTGTTGTGTACATGGCTTCAATGAGTGTGCGCGCGCTTTACTTTTGTGTGCATGTCTCCGTGGCCTCTACGCACATGCATGCTTGACTTTGCTTGTGCATGTGTATGTACATGTGATTGTACACTCGTCGTTGTGCGTCTGTGTGTGTGTGTGTGTGTGTGTGTGTGTGTGTGTGTGTGTGTGTGTGTGTGTTTGTGTGTGCACGCGTACGAGGTTCGCTTCCAGGAACACCTCGTCAGGGGCTTTGAAATGCAAGTCAGCACAAGAAGGAGAGTGCGTTTATACGAGTGTGGACGCATGTTGCCCTCGGTGCTTCCAAGCACCTTGAATGACTTTTTTTTTCTCAATGGGAGATCCTGGGCGGAGCCAGAGCTCTCAGTCATATAAAGCTAAAGGCCACTGTGGCAAGATGTGACAAGCTCCTGAACTCTCACCATTCAGAACTTTTCTCCCCTCCCTCCCCCTTTCTCTCTCTCTCCGTCTCTTCCGCTCTCTTTTAGTAAAAAAAAAAAAAAAGAAAACCCTCCAGCTACCCAGTTTTTACAATCTTGGTGAATCCCTCATAACCACAATCAGGCGTGATAAGGTCTTTAATTAATTCAACAGGAAAGGAGAGGTCTTAGCCGGGGAGGCTGAAAAACAAGCCGGTACTTAGGGTTAAATAACACTTTGATAAAGTTACACTACCAACTTCCACCCCTGATTCTGTCTCCGTCTCTCTCTCACGCTGATCCACCGCCGCCCAATTTGTAACGGAGGCACAATGCCTAATATCTCAACACTGTGCAGGCCTTTGTGGCCAAGTGCATGAATACAAATAAATGTCCATCAATGGATTGACACTTTGAAGCGTCTCCCATTGTTGCCTGTTTTATTGGCCATTGGCTTTATCTTTGTCTGCGAAACACTGGTGTGAAATGAACTTGCTGCTTTGACGCTGCATGAGAATTAGGTGAGGAACCTGAGGTGTGGGTCCGGGGTTGTTTGCCCGGCTCGCACCATAAACAGTAGTCCTGTCAGGGTGTAGGCCCTGGGCCCTGGCTAAAACGTCTTGCTCAACTCCAGCACACACACAGCCGCTTCCTCAAAGTGTCTCTCTGGGCATCTGCTATTGACTTCCCTACTTCCCTTTATACATGAGTCAAAGTCAATGCCAGGACACGCCGTTTGAAAGGCTGCAACGAGTTAAGGCGACATAAGCAATTTCTCGTGCTTAGGAATATGAAGAAATCCCCTTTGGCCACAACAACAGCACTTGAGGGCACCACCCATTCAACATGTACCGATTTCCTCACTGCATGAGAAGGGAAATATTTACACTCAACATGCAACATTTTTTTCCCACAGCCAAAACTAAATAAGATCAACAGAACATGGGTAACCATACTCTGTAAAATGTCAAAACTCAGTGGCATTGCCAGTTTAACCCCTACTTGGTCGTAGACGAATAGCGAAAATATCCCATCTACAAGCTCACAAGCCACACAACTCATCACTTGCTGTCATGATGCGTGGTGAGCTTGTAGATTGGCCACTTCCACTATTTTTGAAAATTGTAAAAAATGTAATAAAATTAAAAAAACGTTTAACTTTTTTATTTCATTCGTTTTAGATTTCTGGAAATGTTTCGAAAAATGTTGCCTACAATTACATGGCCAAAATAGGTACACCGGGTTGAAATTGGTTAATAAAAATGCATCAAATCAACCAGCTAACAAATAACCCTTTTAAAGCACTCATCCTTTCTTGTTACTGTTTGCAGCACACAAGACTATGTTCCTGATGCCGCTGTGCACGAGGTTTAGCAAACATTACCAAACAGGCCTAATGACTCATGCCACGGCGTTGTTGTCCCGTCCTGACATATAATTGCTCCATTAGAGCTCACGTCAACATTGCACTTATAAAGTCTACAGGCTGACAATTGCCTCCGACTGGCCTCCATTTCATCGCTATGTGCCTTGAGTGACACAAGCCAAATACGCTGTTTGTTTGCATTGGCTGCAGGCTTGGCATGCAGAGTACATGCCAACATGGCCAAAATAGGACATGCTCAAAAGCTAATACTCTTCTGGTCTGTGCTCACTCTAAATTTACATTTTTTTTTTACATTTGCTTTCTTTCTTTGTGCTGTTGTAAAGTTTATGAGCATGTGTGTTGCATCAGAGCGTTTTGGCTCCCCACGAGACTCTTTACTGCAAATTCAACCCTCCTAAACTGAAAAGGTCATCTTTATACCAGAAGGTTGCTACACTCAGGAGTGGACTAGCCTCCAGCATTCCTCTGAAATGCTGCACAGAAAACAAGACAACCCAAACATCTGTGGCAATTTCTAACACCACGTTAAAAATGCTGTGCACACACTAATAATGAGGAAATGGGAAATCAGGTTATAGCCCCGTTTTGACATAAGACACATTCACGGCCGGTTCCGCAGTGGAAAACATTATTGAAAGAACTGTGAGTGTGTAATACATAACATGTCATTATACGGTGAATAGAATAGTCAGATTTTTCATATCCTCTCTCACATTTTCTTAATTCATCACGTTGACATTTCCCAAGCCACACAAGTCAGCCTTATCATCCACAAATGCCACAAATGGAGCAATATTATTCAGTGAAGCATGCAAATTAAAGTAAACGCTGCCTGCAGGCAAGTCTCACCTTCTGTGAGCCATGTCTCTTGGAGTTGGCTTAAATCCTGAAAGAGGTCTGAAAAGACAAATAGGAAGAATAGGATTAATCCCTTGCAGCAGCACAACATCAAAGCTTCTCAAGAAAGTTACTCACTCACTACTAGACCAGTACTTAGTCACAATGTTGACAACTTAAAGTCTAGTTTGTCTCATATCATCTCCATAATATCCGAGTACTTAGAAGGGACATCTCCCATATATATCAAAGTAAGCCTGTGTCACATAATCGTAAAGGGGCTTGAGGCCATTGCAGCTCCCTCCGAGTTCTAACTGTACTTTACCTTCTGATTCCTGAGGGGGTAATTCTGTGTCCATGTATTTCCTTTTCGCTGCCATCAACAGTCTATTTAGGGGCCCATTTCCTTGTGACTTCTGCAGAATAACAAACATTTAACAGAAGTGAGAGGAAAAACAAAACTCCCAATAGGTCAAATACTGCAGATAATGCCAATATAGATCATGTCTACTGTAGTACTATCACACTAAAGTGATTCATAAATTAACAACAATACAACACATGTAAACAATAAATATTATTATTATAATGATTATTATTATTCCTTAAAAATATATAGTTTCGTTTTTTATATTTACTATGTCACAAGGATCTTACACACTTACATGTTAAGAGCCAAAACATATCTACATTTAAGCTACGGTGAACTTAAACAGCATGTAGGCTACATCCCAACATCGGAAAAACAAATGCGCTCTCGGCGCCTCAACTACATTGACCATTTGGCATACAAACTGATGGCTTCTCACACCAAAAGCAGAACATTGACAAAACACTGTAAAATGCAATAATTACTATGTTTAGTCACTGCAGCAGTCGGTGGCGATCTTGCGATAGCTCACAGCGAATTGAAAATTAGTTTCCATCGCGAATATTATGACTTGCTTGAAACAAAACTCAGTGGAGAAAAACGATCGAAAGAGAAAGCCAAAGGCAGCCATAAAGTCCTAAAAATTAGTGCAAAGAATTTAACGAAAAGAGTTCATCCATACGTACATTTGCTAAAGTGTAAGGCACTTGCTGATCCAAATATCCATCCATCTTATAATCCATGCGTTAACCGTTTGTGGTCATTTAGGCTGAGTTGCGATCCAGCCTGCAGGGAGAGAGACGGAGGGACGAGGTTAGTTGTGAATGGAGCTGCGTGGAGGCTGCATGCATAATGAGCCCCATTCACAAAAAAACAGCAAGGAGAAGCGACGGCAAGTGATTATTACCCAGCGGGGCTGCCTGCCGCTGCCCTCTTTACAGTATACTACAGATCTGCTGTGTTTTTCCTTCTAATGTCTCGTCAGGACATTCAGGACATGTTAGGTAGCCTAGTAGGTAGAGATAAACAATGTACAATCCTCAAGTTTTAAACCCAACTCCGAGCGTGTAAACAAATGTAACCGAGTGGTCCATTTGGTTACATTTGTAGCTAGTAGCTACACAGTACACTATCGGAGTTCCAAAATGATTTGTGTAGGTAGGCTTTAGTAGGCTATTTACCCTTCTTTCTTTTAAATGTAGCCTATTACATACAACGTTAAGTGTAGACGGAAATGTTATATTATGTGTTTGCATAGTATTGTATAGTTGTCTTGTCATTAAATGTTTCGATGAATTGAATACACAGGACTCCAATGGAAACAAGCCATAGTGCTTTCTTACTGGTTTAGCATTATTTTGAATAGAACTATACTTTCTGTGCTTTTTTTTGCCTAACTGTTAATAAAGTAGTCAATCAATCAATAGGGATTATGGGCTTAATACAATTAAATACACATTTATTTCCACACGCAGTAAAACCCCCAAGTGAAATGGCAGATATTTATTCAGTACTGATGTGACATTAGCAACTTCTGTTGACTTTCAGCCTACGTTTAGTTTAGCTTTGGGGGGGACAGGGAGCTCGGCACCGTGCGAGAGAAGGAAACTGGCATGGCGTGAAAAGAAACAGATGTGTGTGTGCGGCGTCTCACGCAGATTTGAAAAGTATTTAAACCAGCGACAATGACTACATTTATTTTGTTAAAATTAGTTGAATTCGACTACACTGTGAAGTCATTTTGAATACCAGTACTGCCGTGTCAATTCAAAGTGTTGATTTGGGTATAAATAGGAAGACTTGCTTTTCTCGCTCTCTGTCTGTCTTACTTTGATTGGTGGATTTCCTCTTTCAGGGGCTCGAGTTTCTCCGTCTTTGTCTTGATGAATGCCCCGACTTATGAATGAAATCTCGGTTTCCCCCTGTTGACCAATCAGCGACCCGAAAGTCACGGTACCTAGCAACAAGGGGCGGAGCTAGCGTCGCGACAGCCAATCCACATCAAGAATTCTGCGAGCTTTTATACTGGATTTTCCAGTTGTTTTTCATTCACAAAAAAGGAGAGAGGGAAAGTTTAGAGAGAGAGAAAAAACTTCCATTCATAAAAACCTGCCCTAACATGAATGTCCCGACTTGTTTTTCTCTACTCTTGCCCAGACACAGTCAAAGGACTTAGTTTGTTTACCTTCTTGCACGTCTCCCTAACCTATAATTTATTGCAAGTAAAGTTATTTCCTTGGTGATGGAAAGAAACCAGGCACAGAAGAGCTAAACGCCTCTATACCTATGCATCAAAAATGAACACCCAGATTAGTTCTGGGCTGTATATTTTTGTGGTTTTTATACCACATGAAAACCATAAGGAATTTGTTCTGCCCTGTGTTATGTGCACGAGGCCTCCAGAATAGTCTTATGATTTGTTTTTAAACTGAGCTCAACTAGAGCCAAACCTTTTTTTCTTTTAAAAAGTGGACAGCCCACACTCCTTGCTATTTTTTTTTTTGTATAAGCCAGGACTCGGAGCAGACTGTCAGGATTCAGTTCTAGGCCTACAGGCAGGGATCTTAACCACTTCACCATCTAAAGGAAAATATGTATTCAATTCCCACACTTCAGACTTGAATTTTGCCATAATTCTTTTACATGAAGTGATAGCCTCACACACAAAAAACACTGAATCGACCATACTATTAATTGTTAAGTTTTTGTGTGTACCATGTTTGAGATAGATATATTCAGATTCTATAATAATTACGTAGATAATATATAATGTATGTCTTTTAAACCCTTATTATGTTGCCTGTGTGTAGAGGCAGCTACACACAGACAATCGCACACACAGTAGCACTCCTCAACCACCTACTGTATCTCATTATTTAACACTTTGCATATTATGACCGTACTACACACACGTGTACTGTACTTAGGCATACTGCATATAGGCACTGTTGCACTGGTTGGGATGCATCTCCACTTAAAGGGGTTAAGTGCAATACTCAGTGGTATTCTGACAGTATTTACTAGAGGAGGGGAGAGCATGTCCAGTTTGCAAGCATGCTTTTTGAACTATGAGACGATATAACCTGCATACATTATTGAACGGGATAGGACTGAACAAACCGAATGATGTATTTGAAAGACAAACCTGTGAGGTCAGTTCAATCCCAATTACTTTTGTCGCCAAGAATGTCAGTGATGCAAAACACTAAAACACTGATTAAACGCCATCGCGCACATCTACCATATTTATTGAGTACTTCTTGAATCTTCACTATGATGAATTGAAATGGGGAAAGAAAACAGCTGATTGCCTGAGATCCATTAGGTATTACACTGATGCTGCAAACACACCGTAGCACTAAAACATATTGTTAAATGTACTGTAATAGATGTCCAGCACTGGGTCTAATAGGGCTTCGTCAGCAATGTGATAAGTATGGCCAGAGAGGCATTGTGAGCTTGGTGCGGTATGTGGAGTACTCTCAAAGTGCTTATTGATCACAGTGAGCCATGCTTGATGGACGGCTACAATGTTATTAGGAGCTTCAACTCAACTGTTCCATTCGTACAACAACAGAGAGGTGTGTGTGTGTGTGTGTGTGTGTGTGTGTGTGTGTGTGTGTGTGTGTGTGTGTGTGTGTGTGTGTGTGTGCATGCATGCGTCCGTGCGTGGGTGCGTGTGAGAGAGTAAAAACAGATGTGAGAATCCAGTGTTTGTAAGAGACAGAGATTCAAAGAGAACTAGAAAGAATGGATAAAAAGAGAGAGGGGGGGAGGAGGCATTTCAACCAAAATAAAGTAAAAAGAAGGAAGGAGAGAAATAAAGAGAGAGAAAGAAAGAAAGAAAGAAAGAACGAAAGAAAGAAAGAAATGGGAAAGAAATAAACTCAAAGAAAGGTGGGAGGAAAAGAGGGAAATGAAAGCACAAGGGAGACTGTTCTCCGTGGGGGATGGGGGCGTGGAAGCCTTCGTTGGCAACACCTCTCCCATCACTCTCCTCTTCCTCTCTCTGGAACAACTTCCTTTTCTCTCCTCCCACCTCCTCCCTCGCTCCCGATAAGGCTGATGGTGACTGATAAATGAATGGAGATCTTTGACAACCCAAGGACATCATGCAGGGACTTACTGGAAGCAACACTCCCCACGAAAAACATCCCATCATTGCCCACGTGCAAGACTTTATCAAAGTGAGAGTATTACTTTAATGACCAAATTATTATATCAATATAGATTTTTTGTAGTGCTGGGATGTGGTAAGATACTCAACTTAAAAACTGAATGTATATTGTGTGGCTGCTGACACAGTGTTAATTGTGGCTCCTTTAGTACACTGGGCTGCTTTTAAATACACCTGGACAGTGTCAAAATTGCGATACACCTATAGAGAAGAAGAAACAATGCGGTTTGAGCTTGTAGATTGGCTATTTTTATATATATATATATATGTATATATATATATATATATATATATATATATATATATATATATATATATATATATATATATATATATACATATTCTTTATATATAGTATATATTTAAAACATATATATATATATTTTTTTTCTTTTATGTTGACACAAAACATTTAGGATGTCATAGGCTTTTTACCTGCTGCTCACACCAGCAAGCATCCAGCCACTGATGCCAAAATTAAATTAATCTGATGTATAATAATTAAATATATATTTTAAAATCACGTGAGTCGTCTGACTCAACAATTGTCAATTATTATAAGACAAACTACTGCTTGTATTTATTTTTAAATAAATATAAATATAATTTCAGAATCATATTTATAAATGTATTTTTTACAATGCTGTTTTTGCTAGCTATTCACCAGTCTAATGACAGTTACGTTGATCTGGAATTTTGCCATACACCACTGGTTCTGAATTGATTTTGCACTTGAACATGAATTTAGCAATTTACCATGAAGTTATTATATATATATATTATATCAAATAAACAACATACAGAGTCACTGAGAGATGTCAAGGACAGCCTCACTCATACATTACAGTCACTGAGTGCTCGAAATCACACCAAAATGAAGGATGAAATGAGAAGATTTAAGGACAGACATATTTTTTAGAAATTAACAGTTTTGTTAGACTTAACCACATTAAACTTGGCATCCCTATTTTAACAACACAATTATTTGTCAATATCACCACAATGATTCTTTGTCTGTGACACAAATCACCTTTGAGGCCTTGTCCACATAGATATAGTATCAAATAATGTAAAACATAAAAAATAAGGCTACATAAGCTTAAAAAAAGCTGCCATTTAAGCTTGATTTAGGTGTGCTCCCCTCAAAACTACATGGCTAGTTGCCACCCTGTGGGTTTTGTATTTACAGCTGAGACAGCAGCTTGCCATGCTGGGCCAGAGTGGTCCATAGTGTGTGTCAGGCCTCACCCCTACTGGGAATGTAATGAACTCCCATACCAGAGCCATGCCATGCCTGGCCAACTACACCATGCCAAAACCAAACCATATGGGCTATACTCAAACCATGTGTGTCCACGCACACATCTTTCTCCCATGCCAACAGAACAATTTCATATTTTCCGTTATAAGTATCCTTATTCATGTTTATGGACTTAAAAACATTTCATTAAAAAATACACCAATAAACCATGTAATCTCCATGATACAATTACTGACAAGTGTGATCAGATATTCCCCATGACACACATTTAGTTTCAGGACTACTTTAAATAAAAAATCAACCCATTGGTTACTTCAAGGCCAAATTAAGTCAATGACTCAAATACAGACTAGCTTAAATTATATTTAAACTGATAGTGAGTTATGCTCTGTGTAGCTTTATTTAAAGTATAACGCAGTGCAGCTTTAAAGTTGGCATCAATCATAATGGTGTTGGGAGACATCCACTATACATGGAGGACACTAGTTCTCAGCGAGGCCACTGCATGGGCATCACTACGCCATTAAAATAAACAGGACATACTCCCAGGCTGCAGGCGGTGGCCAGGAGAGACAGGGAGGCTGGGTTGTTTGGAGTGGGGAACGAGCTTCCGAGGAAGAGCTGCCTGCTCTCACATGCCATGTCAACTGGAAGATGATTCCCAATGCAAACAGACATCGTGTGAAACCAGGGCCTGGGTGTATGTGTGCGCCTATTTATGCTGTGCGTGTCCTTGCAACTCACTTGTGCGTGTAGCCCGCAGTGACTAACCTTTTGTAGTTTAGTTTACAGGGTGACCAAAAATAATCTCCACGCATAAGGCTGCCGACTTTATCTCACATCCTCACCGTGCTGAACTGCCAAATGAGGGCCGAGGAGGGCTGCCCAGTGTCCTGCCTGCTCCAAAAAGTTCTTCCCAAGGTGCTCGGATTTGCAACTAGGGGACAATTTCCTCCATCCTCTTGGAAAGCAAACAATGCATTGCACACCTGAAAATAACCACAGACAAAACAGAGACACCTATGTTTATCGCAGGATTGTTTTTTTAATACGGAAAGAGCACTTCCTTGAGAGGTCACACACGCGAGTATTTGAACGTTCAACCTTCCTGGACTGCTCCTCATTGTTGAAGGAGCTATGACGACTGTATTATACAGTACCATGTGTGGCTCTTTGGAAAGCTTCCCCGAGCAGCACAGACAGGCACAAAAGATGATTTGCGAGTAACTTTCGTCGACATGATTGGTAGTAAGTCAGGGAGGCGGTGTGTGTGTGGGATGATTTACATCTCTGTCCTAGGGACTGGTGTGTTGGGTTGGGGATGGAAGAGTGGAGGGGTCGGACGGACTGTCACTGCATGCTTGTTTTAGACCACAGGGACACATAAATTGATTTCCCACTTCTGCAGCACCCCTGTGGAATTCCTGGCAGCAAGCTTCAGTTCAGTCAGCGCCCCCGACACTCTCTCCAAAGAGAGCCCTGCCCTGCTTGTCCTCAACAACGGATGAGCTTCGACAGGGGTGTCTGTTTGTGTGTGTGTGTGTGTGTGTGTGTGTGTGTGTGTGTGTGTGTGTGTGTGTGTGTGTTAGAGAGAGAGAGCTTGTCTGTGTGTAAAAGAAACAGAGAAAGGGGGTCTTTCTTTAGTTCTTTAGTTCGCAAATGAGAAAAGAATGTGTGTGTGCACCTTAATGTTTAATGTATATGTGCCTTTTTGTGCGTGCCATCACATACACACATGTCTAAACTCCTTGTTCCTCTCTGTCGCTGTGTGTGCTGTGGGGACGCCCAGGGGCCTGTTCTTCATTCCCCCAGGACACAGCACTGTTGCCGGGATGCCTGCTTGTGTATAGGCATAGTCAGGAAATGTCACTGCTGGCATCTGAGGAGGGCTAGTGCGCCAACCCAAGCGTGCCTCCTAGCCACCTGCGGCCCAGCCTCCTCCGCTGCAGACACTGGTCCGTTTGTTTGTTCACCAGCCAGTCCCACCATTCCCCACCAAAGTCTGCCTGTCTGGCCTGCCCCGGGCCTATGAAAGATCAATCAGGTGAGCACAATAGTGTTTATAGGGTTGTTTTTGACTGGGGAGCCCTGTGGAAAAGTAGCTAGCATGCAGCTGCACTGGCCGAGCTCAGCTGCCAGCTAACTCTAAAGCTCCCTGCTTTTGTATGGTGTGTGTGTGTGTGTGTGTGTGTGTGTGTGTGTGTGTGTGTGTGTGTGTGTGTGTGTGTGTGTGTGTGTGTGTGTGTGTGTGTCTCATGCATGCATGAGAGCAAAAAAGAAAACGCAACTGCAAAGAGCCACATCATATACATAGACTATACACGTGCACAAACACTCTCTCTCTCTCACACGCACGCACGCGCACACACACACACACACACGCACGCACGCACGCACGCACGCACGCACGCACGCGCACACAAACACAAGAGCGCTCGTGTACAGACAGACAGTGACAATAAAAATGTACATAATACATTTACTTGCAATGACTATTCACAAGACTTTGATTAGACCAATTATTATGCATATTGCTGCTTTTGACTCAGTGGGACTTTTAGCTTTCCTTGCCTTCAATAATCCCCTTTAAATTTGACTTTGATCTAGTTGTGGGTGGCTACTCAGAAATTCATCCACCTGTGTTAGAAAGAACAGATTGAGATTAAGGGTAGAAAACACAGACTCACAAACATAAGTTGACACAAACATTGACAGTAGCTTAAGTGCCTGTTTGATATTGGGATATTTTTTCCAATGGCACAGTTTCCCAAAATTCAACAGTTACTTGCCTCAGAATAGGAGTTTCTGATGGAAGTTCAATCAACTCCATCTGAGATGATGTTACTGTCTCGGAATGCTTCAAACATTTTCAGAAGTCTGTTTTTCAGACTCACTATTTAAGTGTAACATTTTTGCGTGTAACATTCAGTATCTTTTGTTAATTTTGTATCCACGCTAGCATGGAATGAGCTGAAATGCTGCTGTAGATTTGAAGCCTTGACGTACGTACTCAGCAAAACTCCACCACTGATATTAAAGCAGTAGGATACAGATAAATATGAGCTGTACAACACACAAACGAAAATGTAAAAATTATAATGTGATGGGAATTGAAGTAACTATCCTGTTCTACCCCGGATTTGAACCTGGGTCTCCTGCAAAGGTGCTAAAATTATTATTATTTTACTTTTTTACCACTGAGCAAATACCTGCCTGCTTTAAAAAAGATTTATTTTCGGAAATCGGGGGAGAGCGATGAGGAGTGACACATATCAAAAGCCGTCGGGATCAGGACCCGCGACGCGCTGTCAGGCTACATTGTAGCCTAGGATTGCGGTCCGAGCTGGGAAATTTAATTTTGACCATCGTTTTGACCTTTGTGTGAAAATTCAATTTGTGTCAAACCAGAAACAGGATTGTGTCAAAGGTCGTGTCTAGCCTAAATACAGTTCTAAATGTCTCAATAGAAGATCAGGGAGACCAATTGGACCTGATTTGACAAAATAACATTTCATTCACTAAAAAGACTTAATACATAATACAGCTTTAAAAAGCATAACACAGCTTTAACAAGCAAAGAGCCACATGTGGCCTTTGTTTCAACACCACTTAGCTAGTCTTAACCAAGCCACTTTCTTGAAACATTGCTTCAAATTGTTCATGCAACACTGAAACAAGCCAATCTCAGCCAAATGGTAGATTATTTCACTTAATAATTGCAGTAGTAAGACTAGAAAAAGTGCTCCTCGGAGCACAGGTCTCCGCCAGGTCACGTCGTTATTGTGGCCTCCCGGTGGCGCTATAATAGGCCAATGTGAAAAGGGTGGCATTTCTTCCTCTGCCTAGTGGGAATGTGCGTGCATTCATGATTTGAGGCATTTTGTTACAAAAATGTGTTTTGCTAAATTAGACCTGTTGGTGGCGCTATAACAGGCCAATGTGAAAAGGGTGGCATTTCTTCCTCGGCCTAGTGGGAATGTGTGTGCAAATTTTCACGGAAATCCCACGCTGCGTTCATGATTTGAGACATTTTGTTCAAAACGGACCAATCCTGCCAACTTTGGAAGCCAACCTTAGCCAATCAGGATGGAATATGAAATTTCGGACATATCCGTCTTGATCACATGACTATAGAGATACTGTGTACCGGTTTGCGTGATATTTGGATAAAATCCGTAGGAGTAATATCCAAAAATGTGTTTTGCACAAATCGGCCTCCTGGTGGCGCTATAACAGGCCCATGTGAAAAATTTGGGGCAGAGGTTCTGCTGTGGCATCGAGGGAGTGTGTGTGTGCAGTTTCACAGCGACCAGGGCAACGGTGGCGGAGATTAGCTGTTAACAGACAGAAGGACGGACACACACACACACACACACACGGACGGACGGACGGACGGAGGGTAAAACATACTCTCTCGCCATGCCTTCGGCCTGGCGGAGACAATAAAGAAGATAAAAACCTATAACCTTTAGCCCTATATACTTAGTTGACCAGGGTCCCCCTGGGCTCTATATTTATTTTGGTCACATACTTCTTTCCCTCTACACCAAATCTCTTTGGAGAGCTTGTAAATCGTAGATTGTTCACCTCACAACAGGGATGCTGGGGTTCATGTGGTATAACACGTTTTATGCACACGCGCACACTACACACATGCACAAGTACACTTTTAACCCAGCCTTCATTTATTTGCCAGTGGCATATGGGGGAGACCAAAGATTGTGGTGGTGGGGAGACATTGTTTTGTTCTAAAAGCAGAGTGGCTTTGAGGAGAAGACAGAGGGGAGCCTTGTTGATGTATCTCCCCTCCCTCTCTCTCTCTCTCTTTCTCTCTCTCCCCACACAGTGCTGGTTTTGTGTATACGCTCCTATTGTGGCCACAAGCCCTCTCTCACCCACACTGCCATTTATATCCCATTTTCCACTTCATTTCCATGCTAATTTGGGGGGACAAAACAAAATGCCATGTACGTCAGTTGTAGTGATGCAGCTGGATTGTCTGTCTGTACGAGGGGAACTCCAAAGGATGTCGAACCCCAGGGGCACGGCCTGCACGCCATCAAAGCTCTCTTCACTGAAATCAGAGGTTGTATACATAGATGGTAGGAATGTTTGGCATACTCGAGATGGGGATGTCGAAGATTAATTTAGCTTCGTGGATAACACATACAGCTAATTCAGACAACACACAAGTCATTTGACCTCATTTCAATACTTTTGTGAGCGGGTGTGTTTGTGTGTGTATGAGGAGGGGGGGGGTCATGGTTTTGTGTCGCACTGTTTTCACAAGGGATCTTGGGCAATTTGGTCAGTGTTCCTGTAATCATTTTGTGTCCTCACAAACTCTTATAGCGTAAACTCGAGGCATAAACAATGCCCCCAGACTTTTCCAGTAAAAAAGCCAGGTTTTGGGGGCTCTATGTAAGTGAGTGGGTGAGTGTTTACTTTGGAAGTTTTTTTTTCAGTTCTGGGAGACCTGATAGTGTAAAGTCACTCAACTTGACCGCAGATGTTCCAGAGAAGACGTGGCGATCACAGGAGCAATCCCGCTGCCTGGGCTTAGAATGTTTGTATGGTTCCTTGCTTGTTCATGAAGTGGCCCTTGAAAGTAATTTGAATGCCGGGGGATATTTTTTCCCAAAACGAAAAAACATGCATGGTGGTCAGTACTAGTTCTCTGTTAGTTTTTCATCTTTGGGGTTTTCATCCTGTGCTAACACATAACTCCTGTGGTGTTGAAAACAAAGTGCACCATCATGTTTGCTAAGAAACTGCAGCCGTTTTAATGTGCAGCAGTTTTCTCATATAGCTTTCCATTTGTCCATTAGTGAAAACACTGATAACTGATGGACACCCTCTTTTATTCTGGCAGAACATCGTGTCCGCTTCACAGAACACAGGTGTTGTTTTAATGCAAAATGTAAACCATCTAAGACATTGCCTGCATATATCAGATATGCAGTCTCATATGTACCTCTTTATGTACCTATCATCAGTAGGTCTCTCTCTCTCTCACACACACACACACACACACACACACACACACACACACACACACACACACACACACACACACACACACACACACACACACACACACACACACACACACACACACACACACACACACACACACACACACACACACACACACACACACACACACACACACACAATAAAAGCAAATCAAAACATAAAAGGTGACCTTTCCCACCTGTAAGAAGCAGCTTATGCTCGGCGTGTTGGAAATGCATTGGCATGCTGCTCTGGCTTTGAAGTGGGCAGCCAGAAGGGGAACTATGTGAGACTGGCACCCGTGCCATCCTGTACCATCTGGGCATTCACGGTATGTGCACGCCGCCCTTGGTGGTGGTGGTGCAGGTATGCGGGGCTGGCAGAACAGTAGCAATGTGGACGTGGTTTAAGGGGGCTATTAAGTTAAGCTAGGCACCCGGGGGTGGAAATGCCAGAGGGTTACTGCCATGCTGCTTTAATGAAAGGTGTCCTCTGAGACACCGCCGCTCTCTATGATATTAACACCACGTCTACGCTAGCATGTTTTGGGTAAATACTCCCATCTCAGTTTTGTAAGCGTTTAATGCACGCATATATACATAATCACAGGTGTTAACTGTGTTACTTCCATGCTGAAGCCTAATTTATACTCTGTAGTACGATTTTGAAGCTAACAAAGCGGCGCGACACTTGAAAATCTGTACTCTTCAGCAAGCGTACCTATACAAAGGAGTATAAACTAAGCTTAAGTCAGTGAGCAAATTAGTCCTCTTGAAATCTGCCAAAAACAGCAGAAAATGTGCGCAAAAGCAGAAATCTAATATGAAAAAGGGATCAACAATGTTCCATAATAGTTCTGCTCATCAGTTGCATTACTGACTATACAGTATATGTGTCACCACCTCATTCAATAGTTGAACCAAATAGATAATTGATCATGAAATTGCATTTCTTGTCTGCCTGAGTAATTGGTACCTTGTTATGAAACATGTGGTTTTGATAGGCTACTTTACTTGAATACTATACTTAGGATTATCAATACTTTACTTAAAGGACCACTTCACCCATTTTCAACCTATCTTCATATAATTGTTCCTCACAATTGCTCATTATAATATGGTAAAAAGAAAAACTAAATCAACTCAGTCTGTGTTTCAGAGGAGGGCTAGGGACAGTTCAGAAACCCATCATCAATGGGCAATCAAAGCTAATAGAAACTGCAGGATTTCTCTACCTGTAAAGTTAGCATGCTATTAGAAGCCATTGTTCTCGCATTCATACAAAAATAAAATAGGCCCTACATCAGTTGAAATCTTGTTTGACGATGTCACTGGTAGGCGGGTTTCTGAGCTGTCCGCAGCCCTCCTCTGAGACACAGAGTGAGTAGACAGAAATTAGACCATATTATAATGAGCATTAGTGAGGACCAACTATATGAAGATAGGTTGAAAATGGGTGAAGTGGTCCTTTAAGTATTTGATTTTTTCCCCATCACTACATACAGTATACAGTATTGCACTTTTATATGAAGGTGCTTGTTACTTTTAAAGGGGGAATTGTAATCAACTTGGGCCCAACCTGGGCATGCGTATCGCCAAGGACCCGAGGGACTGGGAGTGATGCACCAAGTGGGAAGTTGGTCGGATCCCAAAAATATAAATAATCCGCAAATTCCCATATATTGAGTACCCTAATCAATATCAGGCCAGTTTATGTCTTAAACGGGCCTGGACTCCATTTGGGCATGGCTGATTCTGACATATATGGGTATAAAAGGGACAATTCCCCTTTAAGCATAGCCAAGTCAGCTGTTGAATTGTCTTTCTTTTCTTAAATGTGATTGAGGGGGGTCTAAGAAAGTAAAACAAAGCAAATCAGTCAGCCAACCTTAAAATCAGACCTTTTTGTCAATTCAATCTCTATGCTGAAGTTTTTATGTGTTTCTATAAGGCTTTGTGTAGCATAGTGGTTCTACAATTCAGTGCATTTACTATGTGGTTTCAGAGATTCAAGACATTTTGTAAATGCATAGTACAAACAATATAGCAATGTGTTGATATTAAAAAGATAAACTCTTAACTTATTTTAAAAGTACTTTAACTCAAGTAAGAATGAGACTGAGCTACTTTCACTTGTACAAGTAGAGTAAATGGAGTATCTATACAGTGACTCAAGTAATGGGGTTGTGTACTTTGTCCCCAATAACGTATTATAAATGATCAGAACCACCATACAATATGTCATCACATTGCCATGTAGCCCTGCAAGTAAAGTAGCCAACCAGTTTTGGTGGCTATAACATCCCTGTTTGTTTATACTGTGGGTGTTTAACTCCTATATTCCATGCACTGACGCCCAAAATCTGATGTAAATCTCCCTTGTGCCGTTAAAATCGGGTGAATAATACCTACCTACAGTACTTTGGTCGTAATATAGTGGGGTGGGTATCGTGCGGACACCTTTCTCCACAGATGTTTCATATAGCCACGCTCTCGGGTTTCCTCAATGCGTCCATTGAGAGCGCAGTGCCGTACGGCATGACATAATAAAAACAATATTCCATTGAGAAAACCAGGGGCCCCTATGACGGGCACTACCAAGCGACCACTCCCTGCTAATGGCATGCCATGTTTATGCTACTCAGGTATAGTTGCACTGATGTCAGCCCTCTCCCCGGCCTTAACATCAGGGGATGAAGTCAGTGCTGCTTGGGCAAGTGAGATCATTTTTCCATTGACTGGAGAGTGGGGCAGTGTAAGGGACACCTCGTTTGGCAATCAGGGAGATGCTGCTTGCCTGACTACATGCCTGTCTATCAGCCCGCTTGTCCAGCTGTCTGTCTAACCATCTGTCAGCTTGTATTCTTTCCTTTTTCCTGCTGTTCACCTGTCTGTCTGTCGAACGGTCTACCGACCTTTCTCAATGGCTGTTTGTCTGTCCATATGCCTATACCTGCCTGTCTGTCCCTACACAACAGGGCATGGGGAATATGCGCACTGCCGCATTCACACGAACAGAGTTGCACGCACGCACGCACGCACGCTTCCCAGGAATGCACACACAAAAACAGCATGTGTGCACACCAGCACCACACACAAGGACCACACGTACAGCTAGCCATTAAGCACATGCACGCGTGCACACTCACGCACATACGCCTGCGTGCACACACACACACACACACACACACACACACACACACACACACACACACACACACACACACACCAATGTGCATGTATACACACACATTTCCCAAATCTCGTCTGTGTTACATCATATTGTCCAGGGGCAGTGTTAGTCATCCTCATGTGGTTTACTGGATCAACTCCCCATCTCTGCTACTCTGTGGGGGCAATAGCCCACATATACAAACACACACACACACACAAATCTCACATACACACTCAAATCAATCACACACACACACACACACACACACACACACACACACACACACACACACACACACACACACACACACACACACACACACACACACACACACACACACACACACACACACACACCACCACTACCCATCTCAGCATGACATCAGCTCGTCCTGGGTTACTCGGCCTCCCGAGTGTCCTGATGGCAGAGATAAGGCAGGAAAGTCACTGATTAGCCGGGAATCTCGTTACACAGGGAGCAACGGATCCCTCCCTCCCTCCCTCTCTCTCCTCCACCTCTCTTTTCCTCTCCTCCTCCACCACCTCCGCTGTGTGACACCAAAAAACACACAATTGGCTCTGGTGGCCGGAGTGAGCAGGTAAGTAAAAAACACACTTGTGTGTCACGTGTGACCTTGGACTGACAATTCAAATCCGGGCCGATTGCAGCAATACAATACAATACAATTCTGGAAACTGAACCGAGTAGTTAGTGGGAAATAAATATTTGTGAACACAGAATTGTATAATACTGTTTTCAATTCACATGGTGGCCATCTTGCTCTTATGGGTCTTATAAGATTATTTTCTAATTCTGTTTGGTAAGCGGGGAACATAAGCGGGGGCGGCCATAGCTGAGTGGTTAGTGAGCCCGCCTGGGGAGCCAGAGGCCCTGGTTGTCCCAGGTTCGGTTCCAGACCAGCAATCTATCGATGTGTGTCCCATGAGCAAGACTCTTAACCCCTAATTGCTCCCTGTGCATGGTAGAATGGCGCTCACTGCTCCTTGTAGTTATAGAATGGGTAAATGCAGAGGGCAAATATAAAGTGACAAAAAAAAACAAAAATATAATTACTTATTATGGAACATAGAACCCGGGGAACATAGAGCTGACCCCCATCTGCCTACTGATGCCAACAAAGGGAGCTGAAGGCACGTGTTAGTCTGTCACCACCTGGTACAGTATATAGGCTTTAGCTATTCTAGCATTAATGTTATAGATCCACGGTCTTGGCATACAACGTCTTACCCCAAGGCGCTAACGTCATTAACAGTCAAGCCACCCTGACAAATGTTAAGCACTGTAAAATTACTAACAATGGATATGCATGAGGGTTACAGTAGAGGTGATGCTGACTTCAGCTCTCTATGGCACTGGTGGTGTCCCAAAGTTTCCCGCTAATGTCGTGGGGCGTTGTTGTTCTGCTCCTGCGTTGCGTCCATTGTCTAGGAGACAAGAGGAGGGAGTGCATGCTTGAGGGAGCCCCCTTTAAGACTCAATCAGGCCTTTTGGAGGGGTCCGCTGACCCAGAAAATGGGTTTCCACAGCCAGAGGAAATGATAGCCAGTAATCACCTTACTGGCAACACTATAGAAGGAATGCTGAGGCGCGCGCGTGCGTGCGTGCGTGCGTGCGTGTGTGTGTGTGTGTGTGGAGGTGGGGTGGCGGGGTGTACACATAGTGGTAGTATAGATTTAACAGAATATAATGAGATTACGACAAAACAAAACTGAATGGAACAGACATAAATAAGAAAAACCTTCTGAGGGATTACAAACATCCTAGAAAATAGGTCTAGCCACTCTGGCTCGGTTTAAACAATTTGGTGGGATATCTCATCCAATTATTATTATTATTTGAATTGTTTTACTACTTGGCATTTACACCAAGGCCAAACTTGCCATGGCTCCCCATTTAAAAGATTAGTAGAGTCCTGTGTGATTCAAGATCTACTATATTGTAATGTGGAACACAAAATCATCTACGGCACAATGTAGAAAGACAGATTTCAACATATATTTAGCCTATGTGATTTGGACTAATGCCTTTCAAATGTATATCCGTCATCAGTTAACCAGAGGCATATAATTGATGCATTTGGTGATATCTTCAACCAAATTATTACCTTGTTATTTCCTAATTAAAACTTTACAAGTGTCTGGATGACCGGGTCTTTGGAGGGGCTGGATGACCGGGCCTGGTCGACGGGGTCTGGTCTTTGGGGAGATCAATATCCCAAAACCAGGCTCACTTGGTCACTCAGTCGTCCGTGTCGTCGTGGGGTGAGATCAAAAGCCAAGACGAACAATCTTAGTCATATCCATTTTAGGAATTAGGCTATGTACACAGAAAGCCATCTGGAGTGGGCAAATATTTTCTATCAATAGGACCTGTTTTTGATTGTATATTACCAGTTGTGATTGGTCTACTTTTGTGGGGACAGAGATACAGTGATAGCCTGGCATGGCCAGACTAATATCACTGCAATGGGCTTTTAATTGTTTTGTACTGGCAGATTAGTCTGGTTTCCAGGCTACGCTATACATACAGTACAGTACAAACATAGAGACAGAACCCTGTTCTAGACAGCTAGGCCCTTTTGGTGCAATGCTATCAAAATTATTCTCAATAGCTGATTTGACAAATTAAATACCCCTGAATATAATCCATTACTTTTATGTCAACGGTGATAAAACTGCAAGACTTATCCACATGAACCCCAGCATCCCTGTCTAATAGGCTAACATTCTGCAAAAATATAGGTGAACATTAGCAAACACTAGCAGATCTACAAGCTCACAGTGTTGTCGTGAGCTTGTAGAAGCCCCCGCATCATGACATATTTTTCAATAACTGCACGACTGAGTTGATCATTATATTTGTATATTTTTATTCACTATTTTAAATGTATACAAATAAATATTCATGTTTTTCTTTACTTTCTCAACTACATGTTTTTCTTTTCTTTCTCGCCTTTTCATATAATTATATTATTACTTTCTTTCAATAATAGCCTAGTTGGGGCCATGCATGTCGGGAACGATGCAAGTCGTTCCATTTACAGCCCGGCCAATCAGTTAAGCCAACAGGTCGGGTTAGCCAATCAGGGACTTATACTGGCTTGGCGGTATAAACGTGATGTGACTCTCCGCCAATCCGTGAAGCCGGCGGTTTGGGTTGGCCTGTTGGCCATTCAGTGAAGCCGATGCACACAATCTCTCAAACACACAGAGAATTTTTCGGTTCTCGGAAACCGTTGGTCCGTCCGTGTTTGTGCCCGTCGGCTCTGCACACGACAGAATTATATGAGACACACATGCCAAGTTTGGGACTGAGTGGTCGGACGGACGCTGTCCGAGTCATGCCAGGGACAAATTTTGTATGACACACACACATATTACAGTATGTGATTTGTGAAACAATGTGAGAAGATCCCCATCACACTAGCGCCGTTTCCTAAACAATTAACACAAGATGTAAAATTATAATGTTTTAGGTGAAGAGATCAAAGGTTGAAGCTTTAACCTTCGCCTTCATGAAATATCCATACACACACACACACACACACACACACACACACACACACACACACACACACACACACACACACACACACACACACACACACACACACACACACACACACACACACACACACAGAATAATAGCATAGATGTATAGAATCGTGTATTCATTTATTTCCCCACCTCTCTAAACCACTCATTCACCATGTACAACAGTGCTTTAGCCTTACACAAAACAGATCCACAGACGATGCCAAAGCCACAACATTACAAATTGCCCTCTCCCACCATAGGAACTCCTATGTGAGAATGCTGTTATAGTTTATAACTCAACTCAGCATTCAACACCTCCGACAAGCTCAGACAGACTCAACCCCAGACTGTGCAGCTGGATCCTGGATTTTCTGTGAGAGCGACGCCAGGTGGTGAGAATGTGCTCCAACACCTCTCTCCCTCAACGCAGGAGCCCCCCCGGGGCTGCGTTCTGAGTCCTCGCCTCTACTCCCTGTGACCTGCGCAGCTCCATCTTAGTGGTCAAGTTCGCTGTCGACATGACAGTGATAGGCCAGATCGCTGACGACAATGAGACAGCCAAGAAAGGGGATGAGAACCTGTCACAATTGTACCAAGAGAACACCCTGGCTCTCAAAGTCGCCAAGACCAAAGAGCTTATCGTGGAATAGCCGGACAGAGAGTACACCCCCATCTACCTCGACGGCACCACACTGGAAAGGGTCAGTGACCTCAAATTCCTCTGCGTCCACATCACTGTGAACTCACCTGGGATATACACACTGGCTATGTGGTGAGGAAGCCGTGAAACGTCATGCAAATTCCCACTAGCCCAAGGATGAAATGCCACCATACATTTTTCAAATCGTCTCATGGTGGCGCTATAACAGGCCGATTTGGCGTGAAAACTTGCATGCACACTCCCTAGAGGCCAAGGAAAAACCTCTGCCCTACATTTTTCACATCAGCCTTTTATAACAATTTCTTTTAATGTTTTGTCAGATGACTTTGTCATGTGATCGCTGATTGCTGATGATGAATGATAATGCACCTTTTTAAGAATATAACATTAGGAATAAGACGTTGAGTAAAAGATTTGCAAATAGTGCCTCATGAGCAGATGTTTAAGCGCTTAAGCAGTTTTCATGTTCAAATAATGTGCAAATATTCAAATAAGTATTGCTTTCTATTCAATAATACATGTTTTTTTTATTTAATGTAACACTTTACAGTAAGCTTGTCAATATTGTATCACTAAACAGTGATAACAGTGAAATAAATTCTTCCATTTCCACTGGCTCTCATGCACCTCCACGTACCCCCATTTGAGAAACAAAAATTCACCGAAAATAGCCTACAAGATCTCTCTCTCACACACACACACACACACACACACACACACACACACACACACACACACACACACACACACACACACACACACACACACACACACACACACACACACACACACACACACACACACACACACACACACACACACCTTGTAGATGGGCTATTTTAGCAGAACATTGGCCCCCAGAACAGGAACTTGATGGTTCAAGAGGGGATAATCAAATGGCTTAACCTGAGGGCTACATTAGGAAAATGCCAAGGGGCCAGGGACTAATTGATAAAATTGCGGTCGTAATGGTGACACTGTATTTTGACAAATCAAACAGTGCTAAATAATTGGCATGAGATGGTAAAACATTTTTTTTTTGGCATAAACCTTTCAGTGCTTGCTGCTGCTCATTGCTGCAAATGTAAATTGTAATTTGGGGTCAGTCAGGTGAGTCTGGTGACTTGCAACTCTGCGATATGGATATTATTAAAGGATCTACACCATGAATTTAAAAAAAAATAATAATATTTAATATCATATAGTTTATGTCCCTCAAACGTTTTTCAAAAGGTTTGAGCCTAAATCAAGCCTCAGATATACTCATCCCAACTAACTTCTCTCTGGCTTATAAAGCACTTTCACCTGCAATACCACATTGTCCTGTTTGGCACGGGGCGCTATTGAGCCAGTTTGTATGCATGTTATCTCCTGGTTCTGTGTGGGAAAAAAAAGAAGAAAAAAAAAAACTGAATAACGTGAGGTATTGTACCCTGACGTGACGTCACATCAGGGTGAAAATCAGTTTGGCCTGTTTTGAGACCAAATTACATATGTATCGTTTTGGGGAAAAAAAATATCGTTTTTGAATTTTTTTTTTTTTTTTTTTTTTTTTTTACAATCATAATAATCAGACATGCAAACGGCCCCGAAGTGAAAAGAGTGACAACATGTTTTTTTTTTTGGGTCAGGTGTCATACTATTTGGATTCAAAACGGCTATTGTAGCTGAAAAGCTACAAGTTTGCATGTCTGAATAATGCAAAAACAGAATTATTTTCTTTTTTTCTCCTCCATATATTTTCATAATAAAAAAAGTGCGTATCGTATCGTATCGAAATCGTATCGAAGTTGTGAGCCAAATATCGTATCGTATCGTTTCGTGAAATTAGTGTATCGGCACACCCCTAATAATCAAGTGATTGATATGGGGCTCAAAATTCTCTCGCAGGCTGGTAGTGGCCCCGGGCCTGAGTATTATTTTTGCCAACATGAAAACAAGCATATAGTCCATGATGAGCCGTGAACCAGATCTAAGTTTTCACTTGAATTTTTTCAACAGACAGACCGACCGACTGTCAGAGCGGCTTATATACAACCTGTGTGGCAACAGTAAAGAAAATACAAAAAATAAAAAGATAAAACAGAACAACAACATATTATTTTAGTAGTTCTTGGGCACAATGACAGTGTGAACACAATGATCTACAAAACCAAACGT
The DNA here is from genome assembly GCF_963454915.1 of Gymnoscopelus microlampas. Lineage (NCBI taxonomy): Eukaryota > Metazoa > Chordata > Actinopteri > Myctophiformes > Myctophidae > Gymnoscopelus > Gymnoscopelus microlampas. The sequence goes on along the minus strand of NC_139951.1, from coordinate 30,061,647 downwards.
TAAAGTCACACTGTCCCAAAAAAACACACATCAACAGGTTAATAATTTTTTCTAGCTATTTCTATAGGTCTACTCCTTGCGTGCATGTGCGAGTATGTGTGGTTACTGGTTGCGTCATGGTGGCTTACTGGCTTTTCTTAACTAAGTATTTTCCCACACATTCCTGTCATATGCTCATCATGTAAGGAAGTTATCCTGAGCCAAGAGCAGGTGTATCATATATCTCTTGTGTTTCATTCTCATGGAAGGTGTGGTCCAGATATGAGGATGAAACAAAGTACTTCACAGTACACACATCCCTGCACCACCCCTAACCACTTGAACCCTAGCGTCCCTATTTTGAGGTGAGCCTTCGGCAAAAAAAGCACATCTACAAGCATACAAAGTGTCGCAAGCTTATAGATCGGTTATTTTCAGGGAACAGATTTGGTGTAGAGGGAAAAAAGGAGTGGCCCTAGAATAGACCTAATGGCTAATGAACACTTCACGTCATGGTAAATTGGATTCATCAGCATGGGAACAAACTAACAACGTAATTCAGAGAGTGTTTTGTACACTCTCTGAGTAAATTAACACAGAGAGGCCTGGGCCGCAGCGTGGCGGTCCAGGCACCCAATGCCAGCCTGACAGCGTGTCGCGGGTTCAACTCCCGATACCGATGATCTTCGCTGCGTGTAACCCCCTCGTCTCTCTCCCCCATTTCCTGTTAGCCTAATCCCTAATGTAATCTATCAATAAAAGCCAAAACAATTATTAACACAGAATTTTACATCATAGAAGACAAGGAGTGGTGGAGGTGGCAGTCAAGGAGGCCTATATTGTACTATGTAAATCTCTCTTTAAATAGGACAAGTGGCGTTGTACACACACACACACACACACACACACACACACACACACACACACACACACACACGTTCCCTAGTTTAAAGAGCTCTAGCAATCAGCTAAGCTAAGATGTATATACAGAGATTCCTTTATGTTCTGTTTCCAGCTGTCTGACAGCAATTTGTTTTCTAAATAACAATCTGGCTAAGATTGAAGAGCATATACGGCTGACTAATTTATCATACAATGTCACTCTCTGATATTCAACAGTTGAATATTTGTTCATTTTGGGGAGTGACTGAGTGTTTAGCAAATACATTTGTAACCACTTATCGTACGACAATTAAAAATAATAGCCAGTTTACAAGCTCACAACGTTATGCAGCTATTTTGGGATTCTTTTTTTTTTAATGATTTGGAAATTACGGAAATTTGCACCTATGCTCAAAATAGGGATGCCAGGATTAACCACTTTAACCCTGGCATCAGAATTTTTAATGTGTACAATTTGGGACATTTCTCACAAATAGTATATCGACAAGCTCACAACTCACGCAACACAATGTGTTGTATATAAGCTTGTAGAGCAGCTATTTTTTTGACAAATACAAAGGCGTGTGGCTGCTACATGAAAGTAGCTGTTTCGCTGTACCGCAGTAGTTTTCCATAATCTTGGGGTAGGTTGGTACATTACTTGTGAGATGGACGCCCTTGCTCAGAGGCAACTCTGCAGCATTGGGACCCGTTTTGTCTTGGGGATTGAACCAGCAGTTCTCAGGCTACGAGGCGGGCCACCCTAACCAACCAGTAGCCCTGGAGCTAACAATGCCATACAGAGATGCAACGTGTAGCTGATACGGGCGGGGCTGCCTCAATGAAAACATTTTCCCTGTGCTATCCCCTTACACATGCCATTGCATAATCACAGGCACTTCTAAATAGGTCATTGAGGCACTTGTTATTTAAGATCTCTGCAAGACTTGTTTTGACAGCCGCACCAATTGATCAGGGCCAGTGTCCCATTTCACACTGGAATTGATTGTGCTTTTTGTGATAAAAGAGTGATTGATTGACTTCACTGGAAGATATTATAGCTGTGCGTGCGTGCGTGCGTGCGTGTGTGTGTATATATATATATATATTATACATACATACATACATACATACATACATACATACATACATACATACATACATATATAAAGAAGCTTCACTTAGGTCAGTGACCACATGATACAGCTGGCAATCTTATTTCCTATTGTTTAATCCCTGTCTGTACCTTTTCTGTCCAAATTTATATTTCTTTGAATTTCTGTCCCGTTTTGTAGCATTATTGTGTAAGCAATGAATAAGTAAAATACCTTGTATGTTCAAGGTCAATATAAGCGACCAACTTTCTGACTTCATTAGGCTATTATCCCTAATAGTAAAATACTACAATGAAATAACGATTTTGTGGTTATGTAAAGGCCAAATTATAGGCCAAGCCTTAAAGGTGACACCACAAAATGTCTAGAATGAATTGTACACTAATAATAAAGTCTCAAGATAAGGTTTCTCTGAGGAAACCTCAGGTGAACTTGGTGCTGGATACTTGGAGTCTGCTTGCAGTCTGGCTAACGTGACTGTGGAAAAGCTTGCTGTACCACAGGGTCGTATACGCCACGATACCACTGACTACTGTAAAAAAAAACACTTTTAAAAAAACTAAATAGTCTCCATAATGAAACACAACCGCTGGGCATGTACAGCCTCTTTGTTTTGATGACGTTCAGTTGGAGGCCTTTTTTACTGTAAATCACATGCCACATCCTCCAGCATGCATTAACGTAAGTGGTGTGATGATCCCAGCAGGTCACAAAGCACACACGCAGCGTCATGGAGGAAGCGATAGCTGGAGTACACAACACATGGATAAATCAACAATGCCACCAAATACATATCCCAGGCTATCTTTCTGACTGACTGACCAACCAACCGTATGGATGATAATAGAGAATGAACAGTGGTGGCAGATGGCAGAGGTGGAGGTTGACCAGAAAGGAGAAGATAAGGTTTATGGTGACGTGCCTGGGCAACGCGGTGTTGGTGATATAAAAGTCTGGTGCTGTGTTTGGTTAGGGTAAATATTTTAGTGGATGAGTAGAGCTGACTGGCCATTCATAGTCAGCATTTATGTTTGAGGTGCACTGAAGTGATGATGTTTGTGTACCATACGTCATATCGCTCTAAAAGAATTCATGCAGGAGACTTTCTATTATTTTTCAAAGCAACACAATGACCATTTATCTGTTACCAAGAACTGGCCTGTTCAAACTTAAAGGAATGAAGGCGCATGACACTATCATGCAAATGGTTAGATTTCTTGGTCACAGACACCACCATGTGGTCAGTTCAGGTACAGCACTATCTAAAATAAAGACTGAATTAAAAGCAAAACAGTCCCAAAGCATCAATGATCTATGAGGGGCTTTTCCTTTCTTACAAAAATTGGCCTGTTCATTTAACTCTGAGTGTTCTGGATTCTGCTGCTTCCCCAGGACCATGCCAGAAATGCAGATGGACAAAAACACATATGTTTGTCTCATCTGATCAGATGATCTGTCAGTGAGGGCATTTATACTTTAGGTTTAATAGCAGCCCTCAGTGAGGCGCTTTACACTTTAAGTTTAATGGCAGCTGTCAGTGAGGGCTTTTTACATTACATTACATTACAGTCATTTAGCAGACGCTTTTATCCAAAGCGACTTACAATAAGTGTATTCAACATAGGTAGGGAACGAAAACTACTAATCACCAGAAGTTTTAAGTACATTTCCTGCAAAAACAAGCAACCAAGAGTATACCTAGCGCTAAGGTAAAAGTGCAATATATCAGCTACCTACTTTCTTAAACAGATGAGACAAAAATGGCAAAATCAAATGAGCACGAGCTAAAACAAATAAGTGAGTCGACTAAACAAGATCCAATAAAACAATACAAAAATAAAACAAGAGTTCGTACAACTAGTTAACAACAAGTAGGCCAGGCAAAGAGGAAGGATAGTGTTTCCTGAAGAGGTGGGTTTTCAGCCTGCGGCGAAAGATGGGCAGTGACTCTGCTGTCCTGACATCAGTGGGAAGTTCATTCCACCACTGTGGGGCCAGAACAGAAAAAAGTCGTGACCGTGTCGATCGACCAGAAGGACCGTTGAGTGGCGAGGGAGTCAGTCGCCCCGAGGTGGCAGACCGGAGTGGCCGGGCAGGGGTGTGGGCATTGACCAAAACCCGGAGGTAAGAAGGAGCTGTTCCTTTCACTGCTCTATAGGCTAGCACCAGGGTTTTAAACTGAATGCGAGCTGCTACGGGGAGCCAGTGCAGAGAACGGAGAAGGATAGTTGTGTGGGAGAACTTGGGGCGGTTGAACACCAGACGAGCCGCAGCTTTCTGAACAAGCTCCAGAGGTCTGATGGCTGATGCCGGAGCACCAGCAAGGAGGGAGTTGCAGTAGTCCAGGCGGGAGATGACAAGAGCCTGGATGAGCACCTGGGCTGTTTTCTCCGTGAGAAAACAGCCCAGGTGCTCATCCAGGCTTTGCTACTCTTCCAAATACCATCACTGTACCATTCTGGAAAAAAAGATCACTTTTTCAGTTTTGAAAATGTTTTTTAAAAGTGCCTGTTTTATTTATAAATTCCTACATGGACTGGCTCCCCCTCCTCTAAGGGAACGTATCAGGTCAAATTCGGACCATCTTTGGACAAAATGTCCTCTCAAAGGTTGTCCGGACTGGAACCATCTCCCAGTTGCACTAAGGGAGAGCTCCACACTCACAACTTTCAAAGGACAATTGAAACAGTGGTTGAAAAGATAACCAGACTTGTAAGAGTAGGTTTACTCTAAATTAGGTTTTAATATATGCCTATTGTTGATGTAATTGACTGTTGTTAAACTATGTTGTTATATTGTGACGTCTGTATGTTTTCATGTTTTTGGGGACTACGGATGGAAAGTAGCATTCGCTATATTCGGCATGTTTACACTTTTACATCATGTGTATTGTGTATGTATTGCACCATAACTTAGTGTTCATTCATTTGCATTGTCTCGACCAAATAAACAAATCAAGTAAAGTAAGTAAGCAAGTAAATAAGCCCCAGCATGAAGGTGGCCTCTGACTGTTGAATCAGAAAATTGTAAATTTTAATTTCATTGATAGGTTCCATTTAACTTCAATCACAATCTTTCTCAAGTATGGTGACTTTCTCGACTGTTACAGATGTTCCAGACTGTGGTTATTGGTATATTTAGGTGTTTATGGATTTTCATCATATCTACCACATTTTATATCTTACCTGAGCTGTGTACCGTCTCTTCCATTTGTCTCTTCTGAACAGACGATCGATTTGCTTTTCCCATGTTGATGGACAGTAATGGAAGTGACACAGGGGGCTGGGTTAGATGATCCCTATTGAGAAAATAATGTTTTGTTTTTAAATAGCCTCCACGAGTAACCAATGAAATAGCACTACAGAAAGTGAACCCTTGTTTGGTATTTTATTTTTCATTTTTGTTGTTCCAATAGATACTATTTGCTATCGCCCTTCGCCACAAAGGACTATTACCCAATCTCTCTGCTAGGCTATGTATGGACTGAAAAAAACAAAAAAGGTATTGCCTGCATCATCTGACCTGATTTATTGTTACTGTTGAAAATACATGGAAGTGCCCTGTGTGTGTGTGTGTGTGTGTGTGTGTGTGTGTGTGTGTGTGTGTGTGTGTGTGTGTGTGTGTGTGTGTGTGTGTGTGTGTGTGTGTGTGTGTGTGTGTCATATATCGAGCATTGTCCGACCAATCGACTTCAAACTTGGCGTGTGTCCACAGTGTATGGCGGTTGTCCAGGACCAAAAATCTCCAAATCTAATCTGAAGACTCATCTCTTCAGGGAGTGGACACCTTGACATAGTTTCCCACTTCCATAGAGTTAAATAAACTAGTACTCTATGATATTAATAATGATAATGAATTTTATTTGTTTAGCACCTTTCCAAACAAAGTTACAAAGTGCTGAACAGAGCAAGGTTAAAAACAACAAAGAAAAAAAATAATAATAGAAAAACAGTTTAATGGTGTCTCCAAGGGGGTAAGTATACTCCAGGCTTTACTGTACACCCTAATAAAAGTCAGTTAAACAAGACTTTACAAAACATTACAGGGGGCCATCAGTTTTCTGATAAAGTGGTTCTCAAAGGGGGGTCCGGGCGGGGACCCCCAGGGGTCATTAGATATTTAAAATTAGCCAATCTAAACGCTCACAGGACGTGTTGTGAGCTTGTAGATCTGCTTTTTTAAATCTGGGGGAAAAATGATGTAATCTTTTTGAATACATTTGAAACATTTTAACAACAAATATTGTATGGGGTCCCTGGCACAAATCTTTTCAGATAGCAGTCCATGGCCAAATATATCAATTTGGGGGTCCTTGACATGAAAAGGTTTGACTCTACCAATAAGTAGCGGTTGTGCAAAAACAGTCAACAGTAGGCTAAACAGTGGACACAGTAGGACACACAAATGCAGTGGTGTAAAGAAACTAGGTACATGCACTCAAGTACTGGACTTACGAACAATGTTGAGGTATTTTTGACTTTACTGGAGTATTTCCAATTTCCAGTACTTTCCAGTACTCCACTACATATCAGAGACAAATATTGTGCTTTTACTCCACTAGTTACAACTTACAAGTAGATTTTGATTATTATTACAAAACATACATTAGCCACTTCAGCCCTAAATACATTTCGGGAATTTGAAAATAGCCAATCTACAAGATCACAATGCCTCACAATGCTATGGATTGTGAGCTTGTATATCACTATTCTCAAAAGATTTTTTAAAAGAGTTTTAATACATTTTATTTGAAAACTTGTGAAATGGGACATTCTGCATAATGACTAGGCCTACTTTCTACTTCTGAAGTTCTGTTACGTTAACTTCATCTTTACCAATACTTTTGTACTTTTACTCAAGTACATTTTACCTTTACTTAACGTAACTATAGTATTTCTACATTGCAGTACTGATACCTTTACTTGAGCACAAAATGTGAGTACTTTTTACACCACTTCACAAGTGATTAGCCTGCTCACCTTTCCTCTGACCGAAATGTGTCATTATTAACTGTTTCCCCTCGTTGTTTCTCTTTTCTTTCTTTCTGTTTTCATGTTTACATTCAGCATGACTTTGTCCAGCATGACGACAGAACCGGAATTGACGTCATTTAGGAAAACAATGACGTCAGCACAATGGAGACAGGTCGAATTGTTGAAAAGTTGCTAAATGTTGGCTAAATGCAGTTGAAGGAGTAGGCAAAATGTGTGATTGCATTATTTAGACACTCTTGACTGCGTTGAGAGCCGCACCAGCCAGGTATCTGATTCTGATACAATCAATGCAGGTGTGGAGCTGTGGACTCAACCACTGTTTCCCAAACAGTGGGTCGGGACCCATTTGTGGGACCCATTGACGTGGGTCGCCAGTGAATCCCTTTATTTTTTTGTTTCCTAAATTTTGTCATTCATTATTATTTGAAACGATTTTTGAAAGATTTACACAAAAACGTCTCACTTCTCTTTTGGGTCTTGTGCTAAAACGTTTGGGAACCACTGGCCTACAACATTTCACTTGACTGGGGGCAGATTTGATTAAAAATTCGGTCTGTCAACCAATTTATTATGTTTATTGTTAGTTTAGTTATGACACAGCACAAATTAACATACAAATACTTACAAATGTAACATTGAAGACCAAAGAATATATTATTATTTGTATTATTATATCATCATTATTATTATTTGCATTTTTTTTCTTTCGCATAGCCTATTTTGATGTTGTTTTTGATAAAATATATATTCTGTTAGTCGTATTCAGAACACATTGTTTATGACCATGGCTATGTTGTTTATGAAATCATTTTATTGTTGTAATGGATTCTTTTTAAAATTGTAGGAATGGCTTTTTCATGGATAAACACTAGATGGCGTGGACGATCTGCATTGTAGATCTATCCCATTCCCTTCAGCTGCTGCTAGAGGTGCCAAGGATGACTTCCAGTAAAAACAAACATTTGAAACTGAAGGGAAATTTAAATTAGGGGGTTCGTTTTAGAACGGAAGGCATGTCGATACAGTTTCTGTCACCTTTATTTGACAGTGCAGTCCTGTTATAAGTTAATTATCTCACAGGACTTAGTAGGATATGACAAACTGTACAGCTCTTCCTGGTCACACGTCAATGACGTCAGACGCCATGGCTTGGGAAAACCTGTCATCACACAGCCAGAACAGGCACACCATTTTTTATTAGTGCGGCATTCATCTGATTTATTAATATATGAAACATAAATGTCAAGGCCTGTCGTAACGTTAATGATTCCACGATTCGGTTTTGGTGTTGCTATAAAAGATCCAATGTGCTCAGTCAGCAGTGATCCAACCATGGATAAAACGTAGCATAATATATAAAATACAAGACCACCGCATATGGTCACATACAGTATGTAATGCACCCAATAACAATGACCTTGACCCTTGACATGACCCCAGGAGTACAATGCTGTTGAAGTCATCTTGGTGGTGAACCGTTGTATGAAGTTTTATACAAATCGGACCGCAAAGACAAGAATAGTAATCCTTGGCCTTTGTATGTCCCTATATTGGGCAATCTTTCAAAAATGGGTAAAAGCTTCCCAAAATGTTTAAAAAAAAGAAAAAAAGAAATACATACAAAAATAGCAAGAATCACCTCAGACTGCAGAAACGTAAAACCCCTGAAGTTACATTCAAATCGGAACCCCAAAATGAAGGCACCAGATCCATGACAAGAAAAATGTCAACAGACAGATGGACTGATGAAGGGTATACAGTGCCATAATACGACCATTCAGTGACAGGCGTATAATAAGTGAAAGAAAATCTTTGGTGTGCCTGGTGTGCTGCTGTCCCAAGCAATCAGAGTAACTAGTGATACTGCTTTCATGGCTAGCTGCTGAGTGTCTTTTATTTCTGGGGTCCAGATTTGCCTCGTTCACCACTTTACAGAGCTGTATTTCAATTTTGACCACTTGTTTGACTGGTGGGGGGAAATCAAGTCTATCTGATTATGATGTCACTTTTCCAAGCCTATCATGGCCAATTAGTGTACAACACAGGGATGCATGGACACAGAGACGGCCACGAGAACACAGATACCCGCATGTGCACACACATGCACACGCACAAATGCACGCACGCACGCACGCACGCACGCACGCACGCACGCAGGCAGGCACACACACACACACACACACACACACACACACACACACACACACACACACACACACACACACACACACACACACACACACACACACACACACACACACACACACACACACACACACACACACACACCATAATTAAGAAATAAGCTTACATAAACAGAGTAATACAATATCTTAAAACCCATTTGGAGGGAGCATTGAAATAAACTCTTCGCTTATTGCATTTGTCAGCTCTCTCAAACTGATTGGTCTGTCTGTCTCTCTCTCTCTTTCAGACATAGCCCCCCCCCCTCCCCACCCCCCACCCCCCACCCCACCAGACTGATGAAATATAGTGCACAGGAAGATGAGTGAAATCTTGCCTGCTCTGAACACATGGACTGCTGCTGGAGGAGAGGTCTGGAAGGAGGTGTGTAGACAGGGGAGAGGAGAGGAAAAGAGAAGAGAGAGTCAGGTAATAATGGTGACCTTCTTGGAAAAGACCCCTGGACCAGGCAGGTTTCACCAAGGTCCTCTCTTTCCCTCTCAGAGTCTGGGGGTGTAGAATAACACGGCGTTTGGCCCCGTGTCTCGTTCGCATGACAGATTGACAGATATGCTATTTCTTTCTTTTTCTCTCAGACGAGGTCAATCTCCTGTGTCCCTTTTTTCTCTTATTGAGACAGTAGGAAGTATGAAAAACGATACAGAGAGGGGAAGTTCTGGGGGGATTCAATCTTAAACCAGCTGTAGTAGTGCACTTTTGGCTCCAGTGAGGGCACTGGTCCCCTGTTCCATCTGAGCTGCTGGCAGCAGATGTGATCTGTGAGGGATTTTCTTGCATTCAGTGGAGAAACTGTTTATTTATATCAGGCCCAATGCTTGGGATCAACGTTTTGGAGACAAGTATTTCCCATCTATGGAAAACATTTGCCCACGACTCAAGCTGTGGTTAACAGCGATTACAGTGATTGTGATACATGTAAATATATTGTAGATGTGTTAGTGAGGCAAGCTGGCCCAGCAATATGCTGTATATTATGTATATGTAACTGTCAAACACACACGAAAAGCATATTTCTCAAGTGCATATCGAAGACCTCCGATTGCAAAGGGCGGAGATGTGAAGTTAAAAGTATTTTGTTCTCAAGGGGAAATTTGTCATTCTGTGTTTGTATGAGCTGACGCATACATGACTTGGCCGCGTTTTGGAAAATGTGCTAACAATGCGACATTGTCCGCAGCAACAGGGCCCAGGGTCGCGTAAATGCACTCATCGGTTTGTGTTTGTGTATCTGTCCGGGGCCAAGGAATGCAGATTTATGAGCGCGTGCGGCCCGTGCAGATGTGAAGCCGGACAGCAAGTGTTTTGGCATCTCCCCCCAGTGTGTGAGTTCCCCTCTGAGGACCCTCCAACTCACACACACACACACACACACACACACACACACACACACACACACACACACACACACACACACACACACACACACACACACACACACACACACCACCGCTCTCACCCCACCCCTTCAAGCCCATCCAGGCCCTCTGTCTTACCCCCCACCCCTCCCAACAGCAGCAGAAGCAACAGCAGCAGCAGCAGCATCCCTGCTGGGCCTGGCCTGTTTATCTCTTCCGAAGCGGCCATGATTAATGAGGCCCTGAACACATCCTCTCCTTTCCCTTGGACCCGGGGAGCCCCACAGCTGAGTAAACAGGCCCAGCCAAGCCCCAGCACACTATTCCACCCCGATGGCCCAATCCTGGGCCAGAGGTATGGCGAATTTGGGAACCCCAACCTCCCCCTCTGCTACAGGTACAGGGGACGCAAGATAGCAAAATCAGTCGCAACCTTGGAGCTGGGAACTCAAAATGTTTGAATTTTGTAATCAATAAAATACAAGGGATAAATGATAAAGAAAAGGGAAAGAATCACACTTATTGTATGTCAAGTTAAGTCCAGTTTTGATTACCTCCAATGTCCCGCAGGGACGTTCATTCAGCTCCTCATTTAGCGCACATAACTGGTCCTCACACTGCACAAATTAGCACCCTCACGGTCAACAAGCCCCAGAGAGGCTACACTCAGCCTGGGCAGAAGGATCAGATCACTGCTGCCATTGAAAAGTAAAATGTTCTCTTTATAGAATAAAAAAATAAACACTTTTGACTATGTATAATGTATAATGTAATTAGCTCATAGGCTTTAGTAGTACTGCTGCAAACTTGTAAAGCTTTTTTGGGCGCCTAAAACAATACATCACCTATATTTGGTTTACTAAACATTACATTATGTATTCGTATTTTTGCATTTATGAGCAGGGAAAGTGAATCATCAGTTCAGTACAAGTATGAGTCATGTGTAACAGGAATGACCAGGGGTTTTGGTTCATTACACTTGTACAGTATGTACAAGTGTGTCATTGTACTGTGACCTTAATTAAACTAAAAGCAATGTCATTTTGAATATTGTCTCATTTAGACTGGCAGTATAATTACAATTAATTACCCCTATCCAGAATGATCAGTTTTCACACATAAAATTCTTCCAAAACATGCGTTGAAATAAATCATTGGAAATTTTGTCAGGCATGAAAAGAGTCTGCCTATTTGCAGATAAATCCAAAATGACTAATGGCAGATTCTTCCAGAGCTTTTCTGTTGGCAGCTGGTTTCGTGATTGATCTGTTGATCCCCATGCCCTGACAGGCTGGCTAATCAAAATAGATACCTAGACGAAAAAAGGCATTACTTGTGGGGAGAAAACAACTTGATTGCCAATAGCATATGGAATTTAAAATGGCTTTCTTCGGACGTAGTTGCTACCAGAAGTGCCGCTAATTTGTTGAACACAAAATACTTTCCACAGTCTCAAGACCATGTGTCAAATGTAGCCACGTTCAAAAAACACATTTAATAGGTTTTTTTTGTGTGCCTAGATGCATTTGTTTACACTGGTGTCCAGCAGAGCTCCTAGTTTATTTGTTTAGGTCAGACGTTGGGTGCCAAAAGTTTGTTTCTCATGCCAGGCCATGGTGTCTTGTGCTCCACACTCGGTAGGGGAGCTATCACAGCAAGCAACTCTTTGCCAGATTTAACGGCCCTCACTCCCACTGGCCCCTGCTTTTTCACAGGTGATGCAACTTCACTTTAGGGGCCATTTGTTCATAGGCATTTCCTCATTTGTGTTTGTTTGTCTTTCAAAGTGTTGAGCTTGACACCCCACCACCGTCGGAGTAGCTACTTGCGTATCATCAGTGTCTTTTTGAACTACCCTTAAACCCTATACTTTGTTGACCGGTGTCCTCCAGGGGCTTATACTTGCCCCCCCTCCTGTTTTCCCTCTATTTGCCTAAAATAGCTGATCTACAAGCTCACAATGCGTCACAATGCAATGCATTGTGAAGCTATTTGATCGGCTTGCAATGTTTGCCTATTATGACATGCCCAGAAAAGGGAATCGATAGGGGTCATATGGTTAAAATCTTTTATGTGAATGCACACTATGGTAAATCTCATGTCTATAATAAAGAGATGTATATGCGTATGACTCAATCATTTGCTTTACTCAAATGTCTCATTAATTCAGCCTTTGGCATATGTGGTAAAGGAATATTTCTATGGAAGGAGAGTTAGTATTACTATTGAGGCAACAGAGCATACTGTATGTGTAAATTGAAACAAAGAGTATGCTTTCGCAGAAGTACACTCTCTCCATGACATGTTAATATGATATAATATTAGTCTCTCAAGCCAGCCTATCTCTTCCACAATCTTAGAAAGCTCCAGAGACAGTCTGTAATTCTGTAATTCCACCCAGTAAAAGTTGAGAAGAGGAAGCTGTCATCATCCAAGGTTTTCTCTCTCTCTTTTTTTGTCTTTTTCTTTTTTTACAAATCCCACATAGATACAGGCACAAAATTCACACATAACTCACATATGTATTTCATTGGCAGAAGAATGTGGCATTTCAGTTGCATGGTCCTTCCTCGTCATCACCATCATCATTTAGCCACTGCCACTGTCTGACTTGTGTTCCTGCTTAACTGTTAAAAGCGCGTCTCTTCACACGATGCCTCGTAGATTCTTCAAAAACATCTTGGAGCAATGAGAGGTGGACGTGTACCCGTCTATTCTCATCCAGCTGCGTGGGCGTTCGGCGGTGTGTGTGTGTGTGTGTGTGCACGCGCGTGCCTGCTTGCTAGTGTTTACATCCTTACAAGTGTACGGGAATCCCCTCGTGGCCCTTGGCATGGTGCCTGTTGAGGGAACCCATGATAAGAGAAATGTGTGTGTGTGTGTGTGTGTGTGTGTGTGTGTGTGTGTGTGTGTGTGTGTGTGTGTGTGTGTGTGTGTGTGTGTGTGTGTGTGTGTGTGTGTGTGTGTGTGTGTTTTGTACATGTACGCGTGTAATGGATATGGTGGTCCCCGCCGGCACCAGGCCCTTCTTCCCAGGACCAACCGACTTCCCTGGCTGACTGGGGAGTGGGCGCCTCTCCTGTCTGTCTACCCATGTGTCTCTGGGCTCTGCCTGGATAGGTGTGGGATGAAGGATGGGGAGCCAGGCAGATGTGCAGCCATTAACTGGTGACATGGGTGAGAGCTGGGAGCTCTGGGAGCCAGGAGGAGGGAAATCTGTCGGCAGGAAAAGCCATGGATGAAAGTGTGTGTGATAAAACTGTACAGTGAAACCCTGAGTATTCATTTAACAAATGGACCTGTAAATAAAAACTCAGTATTTTACGGTGTGCCTGATAAGGACAGAATATCAAAGGATGCCATTTTTACACCCAAGTAAAACAATTAAAATCTCACATTCGTTCGTATAGTTTTCACATCTAAGGCATGGGTTAAGGCTTTCAGTCCAACAGTATTCTCAACACAAATTGGACTCATGCTGCAGGTATGAAATCAAGGTCCAGTATATACACAATGATCCTTTGTTGAAGTTCTTCGCCCAACAAAAACCTTGTCAAGACTCTTTGGGGTTCCTTTTTTAACTCTCAGAGCAGATACACTAACACTGAGGATTTGACCGTGTATGACTAACTTTTGAATCTAGAATGAAGCCCATCATTACATTAGATAAGAAAATTAACTAACTAACTATTTTGAAGTTTCCTGAACTGTTTTAGACATACCCTACATAATAGAGCACTATAATGCTTGAACTGGAGTCATTCTAGAGACACAGTAGCTATACGTTCCAGAAATGTATAGGTTAACTAACATCCAGCACATGTTCAAAGTACAGTAGGACACTGCACTGGCACAACGCAAAGTATTCTGTTCTGAGGTCTTCTCAGCCAGGGCTTTTGATTTGCTTTTGACGCTTGCCATGTCTCCTTTCCTAAGGTGCCTGGTAGAAACCCAAACCACTAGAAAGCAATTCTCAATTGGAATTCATTTAAAAAATAACGTTGACAATACAAATAAAAAAAACTGGTAAAAGTAGAAATATTGATTTAACTTCTTTACTCGTATTATATAAAGTATTTAAGTAAAAAGTAACCCTCTGCCAATTCCACTGGCAGTGCAAAGTTAACTGAACCTCACAATTTAAAGACAATACAACTTAAACCATTCTAACTTAAGAAAATAACATACTGAATCAACTTCAAACATTTCTCTTAAATAAGTCTATCGTGCATGATACTGTATGCAACAATGGAATCGTGGGATTTTCTTTTCAACGTGTTATTGTCCCATCCATTTAGATTAAAATTGTTCTTGATGTTGAAGGAACGCTGATGCAAAATAACAAAATAATCAATAAATCCCATCAAATGCATTAAAGCTAAAGTAACAAGACAGTTATGAAAATGTAAGGAACAGAATGTATAGACATTAGTGTTGTCAGAAAAATAAATGTTCACGTAAAGTACATAACAACTCTACTTACTGTAAGTATACAGTAACTTACAAAATATTTGTACATCCCACCTCTGTTTTTTCTGCATGTGTACTAAAAGCACTGCCATGATCTGCCAATGCAGTGTTTGTTGATGTGCAACCCAGGTGGCACGGAGAAGCAGATGGGATGAGGTTACATGTGAGTGTCCATTGAACAAAGTGATGAAAATGGTGTGCGATGGTGTATTTGGTGTGTGTCTGTGTGTATACGTGCGTGTGTGCGTGCGTGCGTGTATGTGAGGGTGAGGGGTTCGTGCGTGTTTGTGTGTGTGTGTGTGTGTGTGTGTGTGTGTGTGTGTGTGTTAATCATAGACATGTGTGCTTCATGTTTGTCTGAGCGCGCTTACACAGAATTGTGCATGCACATGCATGCAATTGTGCGTCATCGCGTGCGCCAGTGTGAGTGTGTGCGCGCTTATTTGTCTGCGTGTGGTTGTTTGTGTGCATGCATTAGTGTCTGGCAGCCTGTCGGGGCATTGTTCTGTGCGTGGGCAGGTATATGTGAGGTCCCCCTGATCATGACCTGTCTGTCTGTGGGCTGGCCCCCAAGGGCCCGGGACCGCTCATTGGAAAAGAGCTCTGACGCTCTTCCTCCTTGTCTTTCATTCTCTCTTGTCTGTCTGTCACTCTCTCTCTCTCTCTCTCTCTCAAGCCAGGAGAACACAAACAGAGGTGCTGCCTGCGTGAGGCACAAATCCCCACTTCCTCTGAAACTTCCAGGGCCGCTTTTTTCCTGTCCAAATTCCACAGCCATTAAACTTTCCTGGCAAGCGTTCAGAAAACAACCCAGAAAAAGAGAGGGAGGGGTTGAGGGGGGTCCCTCCTCTCCTCTCCTCTCCTCTCCTCTCCTCTCCTCATATCACGGACCTGTGGTCCTGCTGACTCTCTTAAATAAAGATCTGACTTCATACTTGTTTTCGCTGCTGATCGGGTTTCCTCCAAAGTGTCTACTAGTTTTCGCAAAGGGTCAAGATGAGGTGCCGGGGCGACAGCATGCAAATCCCCTCCACCCGGCGCTGCCCGTCCCCCGCCAACCCCCCGTCTCCAGACACGCATGTTTCCGTTGGCTAACAGAGCTATGGGATGATATAAACCATGGTCGGGATTAGTCTAAGGTAAATATTCAATCAGAGGCTCTGATTTCTTGACTCGTTCCACCACTGGTGCTCTGGACCACCAGTGGTTAGTTGTACAGCACAAACAATATGGCCGCCCAGCTAGCTGGGAGCACTGAGGGAACAGAGGGGGTGCTACTGTGCTGGAGAACTTCTCACCTCTCGCTCCTTGTTGATTGTGTCTGAGCAAAAAAAGAAACGGAGATTAGGCCGCTTTATGGCAATTTTCACTGCCAGAACTGCTCATTTGTCTTAATTGGAGAGAATGAACAGAAACCAACATTATGGCCCGAGCACGAGAACATAAGCACATAAAAATAATTTAACGCTAGCAATTTGTTTACCCGCAGTCTCCTTCAAGTTTTACAAACCGTACGCCATGGGAGAATGAAGTCTTTACGATCAAGCTTGTCTTATGAGGAGAGGGCGGCTTAGGGCAGAGAAGGCACAAACATGGCTTACACTCGTTCCACAGCCTTAACCCCCCTCTCGTGCCCACTATAGACTCTAAAACCAAACTTTTAATGTGCATTTGGTGTTGAGCCCTCACCCCTCAGACTTTCCCTCTGTCACCTTCCAAAAGCTTTATCTTTTTAACTATCCCAAATCCCTGGGGATTTAGTGGCCAAACCAGCTGCTTGGACTTGTAAAAAAACAAACAAAGCAGGAGTCGGGTCAGAAAGGAGAGACTGAGAAGCGAGACAGGGAGAGAGAGAGATTGACTTTGAGAGAGAGAGAGAGAGAGACACGCATCAGGGTCTGCAGTGAGATACGGGGCCCTGACCTCACCAGACTAAATGAGAACAATCTGGAACCGCCCGCGTGAGCGCACCAACCCAGAGACGAGAGGAGAGAGTGAGAGAACGAGAGCTGCGGAGCGTGGGAGGCAAGAAGAGGAGGAGGAGGCGGCGGAGGACAGGGAATTAACAGCGCTCGTCAAACAGGAGGAGAATTGACAGGAGGAGGAGAAGAAAGGCTCTGACACCTGCGGCGGAAGCCCCCAGCGTGCCGTTCGGGGGGGAGGAGTAAAGGGGTGAGCTGGCTGCGGCTGTGCAGGGCTGAGTCCAAACCAGGCCACGCTGGGCCCTGCGCCGCTGTGAAGGGCCGCTCTGTAATAACTCAGGGGCCGGGGGGGCTGAAAGGCGATAGCCTGGCAGGAATTGGTTTACAGCCAAGGCGACCGACACTCCTGGACTCACTGAGACCTTGCTCCCCCTTGCCCCTCAGACGGAGGCAAATTTGAGTGTAATCGGTGTAAGGGTAGACTTCCTGTCAATGGAAATTGTGTGTTCACGTGAGCTTTTTGCGGAGAGTCAGGCAGTGGAAACTGGATGATGGAGGAGCATGGAGTGACGAGGGCTCGCTGCTGTGTTGTGAAAGCTGGTGATGATGATGATGAATGGGCGGGGGAGGTGGTGTTTTTTGGGGCCAGCGGGTTTCGCCAGGTGTTTTGGCGAAAGGCGAGGGTGTTGGTCAGGTCCTGTCAAGAGTTCCTGTCCGCTGTGGGCTGGGATTAAGGAATAGGATACAGGTCGATGGTTTCGCACCAGCTGGTACCACGGCACACAGGGCTTATGTCGTTGATGTGCCGTGACTTTCTGATGTGGTGTTAAATGGCCACACTAATCTAAACAGTAGGAAGTATTGGGACCTAAGGAGATTAATTCCAAAACATAATAACTACAACCTGTACTTAACTTTCTCTTTGGGATGTCTTGCGAGACCGTTTACCCTGATGAAAACCTATCATATACACACATAGTAAACTTTTCCTCAAAAGCCTTGTTTATGTCGTTCCCGGTTTCTTAAAACATGAGAACGCAGAACCCACAGTGGGTCACAGGATTATAGCTTGTGGCTCCTTCCATGAAAACAGAGGCAATGAATGTCTTACAATCTTAGGACTCAGAAGGGGAGACTTTAATGTCTCATTGGAAGAATTGCTGAAACATGCAAGTAATCCTCCTCAGTGGACATGGAAGTTGTGTTTTGTGTGTCTGTGTTGTTTGTGGAATGCAGTGAAAGTCCATATGCCAAAAAACACATCCGTCAAGCCACAAGACTTCTGCCAACGACACAGTAGCTTAAAAAGCTAACACCATGGGCCCCGTTTCCCTGTTGCCCAAAAGTTGTGTTGTTGCTGCCAGCCATATGACAGAATCCCTGCGTGAATGGCACTGAATGGTGTTTGGAGAGCGGTAGATCAATATTGACCTGTGTGTCCACAGATGGTCTGCCGGTCATGACTCGTGTTGCAGGAGGGAGCGAACCCAAGCCATGCAGGGTAAACAGTCAAACAAACATGGAGGTAGTCCTAGGGTTGTTTTAGTTAGGCTCAGCTAGCCTGCTGACCTGTCACATTAATATGGAGATAAAGATGCCATGATGTGGTGACAAGTATGAAGTCATCACAGAATCATTTAAGTTAAGTACCTGCTTAAGTTAAGTACCTGCAGTCTCATCTCATCTCATTTCATCAATCATTTTATTGTCTGATACATTTTTCCTGTACATATCTTATCTGGTATTGGTTGAATACAAAAAACGATACATAGTATTTTATTGGACAAGCGAGCTTAAGTGGGCAATTACATCTGCTTTGTGAGTCAATTCTTAAAGCTGTTCCCACTTAACAGTAAAAACAGGGAAACTGAAAAAATGCTCACATCAGAATCCCCACTGTTACACAATACCTTTACCCTATCGCCCAGGCCAGCACACTCCTATTGCCCAGCGGTGTTTGTCTGTCTCTGCGTGTGTGTGAGAGGGGAAAGGTGTATTTTCACATTCCCACGGGCCAATCCCCCCCCCCTTCTCTCATTGCAGCCCCCCTCTCGGGATTGGCGGGTGGTATTGACTCTCACTCTGAGACCATAGGGTGTGGAGGCTAGCAGTAGCACACAATGACCCCCGGAACGATTAACAATGACCACACACACACACACACATATTGTTATGGTTTGGCCCCGTGTTGGGATCTCTCCCCACAGAACCCAACACCCCACCCCTCCGTCTTCTAGACACCCCCACTCCAGTGATGGATTGCTTTCCTCACCCTCTGTGTCTGGCATGCGCTGCGCCCTCACCCCTCACTGTCCGGACCCCCGGGCCAGCCACGGGGACCTGCCCTGTTTCCCCCCTCTCCCCGTACTCAAGTCTTTCGCTGAGCAGTCATGCAACACTGCTCGTTAGCCAAGCTAGCTTCTCTCTCCTTTCTTCCTAGCTTTCACCCCTCCCTCCCACCCTCACTGCCGGATTGTGTTGCCTGCTGTTTTTCCGACCCTGGCAGACGAGGAGGACAGATTCGGCTGCTGCTCCCAGATCCGCTTCCAGACAATACAGAGAAATAGAGACCTGATGAGTGTCTTCTGGTTCCTGTGCACGAGGCAGAGACAGGCATACTGATGGGACAGGAGGGCAATACAACAACTGCCTCTCATCTTGCTCTCTGTCCAACACACACACACACACACACACACACACACACACACACACACACACACACACACACACACACACACACACACACACACACACACACACACACACACACACACACACGCGCACACTAACCTTCTGTGTCCAATATTCACTTCTGTGACTATGGGGCAAAAGGATCAATCATAATCTTTTTGAACTGAGGACTGGGGACTGGTGACTGGGGACGCCCAGCTCAAATCTAAAAATGACACAGTTCCAGGTGGGTTAATTAATTATTTGTTTTCTTAAGCTGTTACAGTGTGGACATCCCTTCTTTGTTATACTCCTGAGCAAGCCGGGCATAAGAAGTTGGGGCTCGTGCAACTTTGAACCAAAAAAAATTGGATAGAGTAGGGTCATTGTGTTGGGAGGCCCACAGTGATTGTTTAAATGTACAATCCAGATTTATTTGAATGAATAAAACTTATAACCAATCTGTATGGTTGAGTATGTCAATACAATATAGCACATATGCAGTGGTTGGAGGTGGCCTGCCTACTCTTCCATTGAGAAACTTGGTGTAGGACATGACATGTCAATAAAGTTATTTGAAGCAGATGGCACACTGGGTTGGTCATCATAAGTCTTACTTAATGTAGCTTTAAGCAGGTGGGGTTTGGGATAGATTCATTCTCTACTGTGTTGCATATAATCTCTCAAGACAGATTTTCTAAAGCAATTTTTACCGAATGGGTTCCCAGATTGAACTGCATATAACCTGTGTATCCATGGAGAACGTGAGTGTGTGCTATGCAGTATGCGGCTGTGAGGATGATGGTAGGGTAGCTGTACCATTCGTCACCATGGCGCAGCCGGAGTCAGTCGCCTCAGGGACATGACCGCTCCGTCTGTGCTATTCTATAGTGTGCCATTATATAGTTCTTATGTTGATTATACTGGATTTCTTAAACCCTTAGGCATAGGCAGTGATTATATATGACCATACTACACCTTGGGATACAGATTTATACCAGACTCACCAGGTTTCTGAACTTCCTGAACTCCTTGTCTCCGAAGACTCTAAACCAACATTTCACTACTTTTACTTGTAAGAGTAATTGACAAATAAATCCCTCTTGATTATTTTCATGAAGAGGGTGTCTGGCTGGTGAATTCATTTCCCCCAGATAGTAGCAGCATTTCACAAGGAGAATTTACTGATTTGTTTGTTTGCAGGGTTGTTTGTTATTTTTGTGTGTTGTCCATGTGGTAACCATGTGGTTAGTATAGCATTTGCTAGTATTGGCTGTGGCAATATGTCTTGCAATGTAAATGTCAATTGTTTTCTCCATCAACTGTATATTTCCTGTGCCACTCAAAAAGATCTTACTGTACCTGTACACAAGGGCTTTTTGATCGCAAACCTGAAACCTGTATATTTGAGACAGGGATAAAGCATTATATAAATGAATTAAAACTGATCTCTATGGTTGTGCTTTTTTATTTTTTGGATGTGCTTATTGCTTAATGCATTTAACTCTGGCTGTGTAGTCAATCTGGCAATGCTAAACATGGCTACTGATCATACAGTAGTGATACTTTGGTCTGAGTTTCTAAAAAAGAAAGACTCATAGTACTAACCCAGTTTGCAGAGGCAGATTTAGTTGATTTGGCAGGATATTTGGAATGGCCCAAAACTGAAAAGGTGCCAAGAAAGGCTATGCTAAGATACATTGTTAAGGGGCCAGCTATATCTGCCAAGCTTCTGGAGGTAGTTCAGGCTCCAGTGGCTCCAATAGTTCCAGTCCAGAGCTGTTTGGTGGAACTCTGTCATTTGAACAGTATTATGCAACTAGAGAAGGAGAGATTAGAGTGTGAAAATGAGGGTTGACGTAGCATTGGAAAGGGAGAGAGTAAAAGTAGAGCAACTGAAATAGTCATTGATGGCCATTGGTATTAGTGAATCTACAGGTGTGAATAGTGGAATTTTAAGAAAAAGACCCGTACACAGTTTTTGAATTGTTTGAGTGTGTGGTAGAGGTTAAACTTTGATGTTGCAGTGTGCTTTCACAGACACGGCCCAGAGGAGCATCTGCAGCTGCAGTTCTGGCTGTTGAATATGTTTTAACACATGCTAGTGGCTCAGTATTTGTTAAGTCCACAGAGAAGGACAGCAGAGGGAGGATTTCAGGTTAAGGATTAGTAATTTGGTGACTTCAGGGGTCACCCATGAGCCCACACATCTTGCTGTGAGGCACGTTTCAAGACAAAAATTAGCTGATTCCCGTGTATGTGAAGTCAGCAGGCCTATCGTCCTCTGCACACAGTATTAGTATGTCTGAGTATGATGTTGTTCTGTTGAAGATGTTTTTTTCTCCTTCACTACCTCTGTCACACAGGTTGAAGAGCGCATCGCTGCATGCCTGGCTGACATCTCACAACGGGAGAAGGATTGCTGAGGTGGAGTGCCGCAGCTATGTCAGGTCCCAGAACTTACTGTATTACCCAAGCCGTGCTACTCATACGTACGCTTGCGGTGACTGGGAGTGAACCAAGAACCTTGCGATGCAAGGACAAGCGACCTACTGACTGGGTGACCCGTACAACTATGCGCAATAAAGCAAAACAAAAAAAAGAAATAATGAAAATAATAATAGTAATGAACTGTTAAAATTAACATTATTTTCTCCACTAACTGTATATTCCCTGTGCCACTCAAAAAGATCTTACCTGTACACAAGTGCTTTTTGATCGCAAACCTGAAACCTGTCTACAGACATATTGATGTCTCATATTGGAATCAGTAAGATCAGTAGGCACAGTTGGATGGAGAAGGAGGTAGAGTAGATTTCAGAAAGGTTAATGCGGTCACCAAACCTGACTGTTATCCAATGCCTCAAATGGAGGACTGCATTGATCAGGTGGGAAGTGAAAGGTCATTGGCAGGTTCCACTAACAGCAAGCCAAGAAAATTCCATCTTTCATCACATGATGGGGGTCGATTTCCTATTCTGTCATGCCTTTTGGTCTGAAAAACCCTCCAGCAGCATTTCAGCCCCTGATGAACAGGGTGTTAGCTGGTCTGACAGGGTGTGCAGCCTTTTTGATGATGTGGTGTTCAGTGACACATGGGAAGCTCATGTTCCACGTTTGAATGCAGTATTATACCCGCTTTATACTTGGTTGAGTGCCTTGTCATGCACCGAAAAATAGCAGATCTACAAGCTCACAAGGCGTTGTGCTGTCATTATGGGTAAAAACATTTTGAAAAGATGTTCAAGAAAATCTCAAACATTTTCTGAATAATGTCAAAGACTAAGAATTAGTAGCTCACAACGAGTTGTGACACGTTGAGCACCAAACCCGCACCCTAACCCTAACCGCACGCGGATGCCACATAGTCGGAGAAAAGGTCTGTCGGATTAACGCATGCCTCCCGTTGAGCTTGTATATACTAAGGCTTAAAAGGTTAACCTTCAACCTAGCAAGGAGTAAGTTTGCTAAAGTGACCGTGACGGAGACCTACAGTATCTTGGCATGGTAGTAGGCAAGGGTGAAGTCCAGTGCAGCTTAAAGGTCAATTTATGCTTTGTGTAACAAGTGATATCAAAACAGCAAAAATGTGTCGCGGAGGACCTTCACAGAGGGTGTTGTGTACCTCGACGGAGATGCACGACATAACATTCCGTTCCCCGGCCTAAATGGTCGTGTCCGAGGTACCCCCATAAATAAGCGAGTTGTGGTCTGGCATGGCCAGCAGCTGTGCCCAGCAGGAGAGCTCACAGGCAGAGAGGACACTCAATGCTCGTCTCTGGCAGATTGTCTGTAAACGATTTATACATTTTAGGTATGAAATAGTCCATGCAGTTGCTCAATCTTGACTAAAGGTGGTGTAGGTGAAATCTTTGGTTAAAACAAAAAGTTGTTTGTAAAAAGAAAAAAAAAGTTAAAGCTCTAGATTCTGATAGTAATCACTGCTATAGAGTGTTTGTTCAGTAACAGAGATCTCCCCGTCCCTCCAGCTCTTTAATAAACAGATATTAGATGTTCAGGTGGGTTGTCATTTTCATCCAATCAGATAAGATAACCCATTTATAATGTTCCAGTTCCAATTTTATCTGCTCTTTTCATCACTTCCAATGTCACTTGTTCATCCTGGGGGAGATTCCTGTTATTGAACAAACATTCTGTAGCAATTATTGAATATAGATCTATTTAAAAAATATTTTAACAAAAAAAGGATTTGGTACTTTCCATACAGTAGTCCATTTAGTGTGTACGCCTTGTCTACGCCTATTTCAGACCACAATGCGCTTCTGATTCTGCCACAGCAAAAAAAGTGTGAATGCAGCATTAGTTGGTGTGAATGCAGCATTAGTGGGTTATTACAGCATTTTTTTGCCACAATTTTAATATGCTTATGGACACCGAACACGCACACACGTAGACACACACGTAGACACGCACACACGCACGCAGGCACGCACGCACGCACACACACATATTCATACATATTCATACACACATATGCATACACACAGGCACAAAAACCCAGAGTGAATGAATCCATGCCCGGGAGAGGCCAGCATGCAGACTCATTTTCTGGGTAAAAAACAGCAATAATTCGGTGGACGTTTGCCAGCTTGCTAACGTACACCGTGCCAACCCTCTAACACACTGCCCACATGGGCCCAGGGCACAGCGTCTCAGTTTCAGGGAGGCGGAGGTGTTGCAAGAAGCCAGATCGCTGTCCTGCTGGATGTGTGAGAGGCCTGCAGCTGGAGAGCGGCTGCTCACTGGGACATAATCTTCTGGGCTTCGACTGGGATCTTGACTCACATCACATCACATCACACACACGGCGCGTGCACACACACACACACACACACACACACACACACACACACACACACACACACACACACACACACACACACACACACACACACACACACACACGTATGAGATTACTCTAAAAGGAGGTTTCTCTGTGTGCACAAGCTTAGGATAGATGAGAAGAGCATATAGACTAGAGCGTATAACATTTATCTCCCTCTGTGGGTGCATACATTTGTGTGTGCGTGTGTGTGTGTGTGTGTGTGTGTGTGTGTGTGTGTGTGTGTGTGTGTGTGTGTGTGTGTGTGTGTGTGTGTGTGTGTGTGTGTATGGGTGCGTGTGTGTGTGTGCCGGCGAGCTGAGATGAGCACCAAGAACGGCGGATGCGAGGTGTGGGCGGGTGCGAACGATGGTGACATCATCACCGCCCGCCGTCCCCGCGTTCTCTCCCAGCGTCCCCGACGCTGACAGGTCCTCCATTGTTCCTGGCGTGCGTGGGCCCCCCCGAGGCATCCCATGTGTTAGAAATCATCCGCCCACGTGCTGCTGCAGACAGGGGCCCACGACTGTGAAACTGTATACTGGGAGCCTGTGGGCCGCAGGACGGGGCCCTGATGAAAGACAGTGCGACTGTGGGGAGAATAACACAGGCCAGACTCTGAGACACTAGACACACACACACACACACACACACACACACACACACACACAGACACGTGCACGCATGCACACACACACACACACACACACACACACGTTTGTATTACTATACTTATGAGGACATCAACATTTTTGAAGAACGTTGATATTATGAATGCCATTTAAAAAACTTTTTTTTACATGTATGCATTTTTTACCCTAACCCTGATGCCAAAAGTAGCCTATACTATTTTCGGTGCACAACACTGTCACGCAATTAAGTATAAATCAGGCATAACTCCAACCGTAACTCCTAAACCGAACCTCTAAATGCCTAATCCTGACTCCGAGCCCAACCTGAATCTTTTCCAAATTGTAAGCCTAACTCTAAAAATATATATTTCTTAACCATAAAACAACAATTTCTCTTGTGGGGGACCAGGAAAATCTCCCCCACAATGTCTGTTTCTCAACTTCTACTATACTTGTGGGGACATTTGGCACTCGCAAGTAATACAAGTGTACACACACACACACACACACACACACACACACACACACACACACACACACACACACACACACACACACACACACACACACACACACACACACACACACACACACACACACACACACACACACACACACACAGTCACGCCACAAGCTCTTAGTGCCCAGACTCCGTCTGTGGGGTTGATGTGAGTTGGAGTGTGGGAGGGGAGGTGAGAGCTGGCTGGCTGGCTGGGTAGATGGATGGATAGAAGTGATGCTGGTGGAGGATGGATGGATGGGGACTGGAGGATACTTCTGCTTCTGCTCAAAAGACTTTTGGATGGAAGACTTTTTTTTACTGGCACGGGTGAATGCAGTCACACTCCCACCGATCATTAAAACAGAATGGGGGGGGTCACTAAGATTTTATTAGAGTTGCTCTCATTGTGGGATTGCATCAACATTTGTTGAAATCATCTGCAGACTGGGGTCAAATAAGTAGTTACAAATTTGTTTTTGTTTTGTTTGTTATAGTCTGCTCCGGTGCCAGATGATTATGTAGGGGTCACATCAGGTTCAGCCAGGAGACCAAGTATAGAGCCCTGGGGGACCCTGGTCAACCAGGATTTGATTTTGAATTTGAAAAGTCAAATATGCTTTTCATGTGACTGACGCCTTATACTCAACACCATGACTTCTCCTAATGTGGCAGTCCCCACCCATCTGGTATTACATGAGGAAAGATCCTCAGTTAAAAAGGAAAGACTAAAGAACAAATGGAACATTTGATATCTTCATATCCTTCAGATTCCTCAAGAATGAATGAATGAATAATTTATTTAAGAGGTAGGCTTGTACACTCCACATCCACAACGATGCCAGTCAATGAGAAAATGTACAGAAGAAGGTGAAGTAACTTTAGGATGTTGTCGTGCAGTCATGCGTGCAACCTTTTTCCTCTCATCCAAAGTGTTCATGGCTGAACTCTGTTCAGTGTACACGGGACCCCAAGGCACAGCGTCACATTTCACCTCGAACCACTTCAAAATGACACCTTGTTCAAACAAAAAGCCTTGACCTCTTGAGGTGTTGCAGCTACTGGGCGCTACATATTGATTGTATTTTATTAACTCTTTCAGGCTCTCCATTGTTGGACCGTGTTCATTGCTTTCTTTTACGAGGGCACCTTTACTATGAAAACCTCCGCCATCGCTCGACGAAAACTTGCATGGAAACCAAAATCCCTGGAATTTATTGGCCATAGTAAACGTGCAGCTGATGCACACCAACCCCTGCTATTT
Source organism: Gymnoscopelus microlampas (assembly GCF_963454915.1). Taxonomy (NCBI): domain Eukaryota; kingdom Metazoa; phylum Chordata; class Actinopteri; order Myctophiformes; family Myctophidae; genus Gymnoscopelus; species Gymnoscopelus microlampas. Next base: position 30,034,817 of record NC_139951.1, on the reverse strand, counting down.
ATTGATCGTCCGTTGAATGTTAAACGTCTAACCTTTCACGCCAGCACAAAAGGCCCTTTTGAGATCAGCCCTCCTTCTGGCATAATGTGTGAGCAAATACTGTAGCTTGATGCTACACCAATGATATCATTTATCACTTAAAATGATAGGTGGAACGGCCCAACTATGCTTTTTCATATCATTCATCACTTGCAGTGATAGGTGGAATGGCCAGTGTTTTTTCATTTATATCTGCATTGGGACCAATTACAACCCCATGGGCCATGAGTATCTTTTAGTTAAGTTAGGTACAAATATATTTTGTTTATAGTTTAGGCTGGCTTTTACGCTAAAAATGAAAACACACTCACACACACAAAGTCATCTAATCTACAGTATTTTATTCAGCATATATCTTACATTTGGAGGTCATGGCCACAACTCAGTCAATTCTTAAACGATTTTTTCAGAATTATTTGTAGACCCTTCTTAACCTCACCACGACCCACAGACAGGTCATGAAAAAAAAAGAAGAAAGAAAGCCCACACCGCTTAAGGAGACATTTTCCAGTTGCACACAGGGCTGGACCGAGGCTCCCAAATACATCTTAACACTCAGATCATATTTCTTTTTTCCATTTTCCACTTTCCACTTTGTAGTGAGTGAAAACTTCCACATACTTGGATCCAAGAATCTTTCATCTTTACTGCTCAACGTTTGGTCAGAAAGAACCACCACAAAATACAGGTATGCAAGTCATTGCTGCTTAACACCTGCAAGCACCAGAGCATGTGGCAACACCTGTAGAAAGTTTGTTGTTGCAGTTGTTTAAATCATGGCCCATCTATTGTATTCTGTGTATCTTCTGATGATGGTCTTTTAGACTTAAAGATCAGCAATAAAGTTAAAATCACATGATAAAGCTCTGGACGGAGCTGCAAAATGAAGCTAGGTCAGTTGGACATTAATGGCATCTGCAGTCTCCAGGTTGATGGTCTAAATATGGAGATGCTTTTGTGAAACCAGATTCCAGAAGCCAGATTCCTACTGGATCTAGAGACACCGGTGTCTTTGTTGTCCGAGGACGCGGCCGTCTGGCAGCTGTGACACCTTTATGACAGCAGGCTGATCCAAGTGCACTCTGGGAGCCCTCGCACTGATGGATGATTCCTGTGCTGCCCAATGCCATTGCTGCCAGGGCCATTTCCCCAACGCTGCTCAAACCTGTGCAGTTCAGACAGGGGATCTGCGGAGAGGGAGGAGGTCTGGAGATCTGTTGAGAACCAGGCTCAAAGAGCTTTTGTCTATGATGGAGAGGCTTGCTGTTGGTGGTGGCGGGTGGGAAGGGCTAGACGAGGGATTGTCTTACCCCGAAGACAAAGGCCACTGTTCTGCTGCGAGTGTGACACGCTGTTGATGTATTTTGATATGTTTTTTTATAGATCTGCATCCATCCTTTTACGGGATGATTTGTATCCTTTATGGAGTTTTCCAGACGTTGAATCAGAAAAAGGCTTTGCTGCAACGAGATGAAGAATAGGAGGCTAAATTGGATTGGAGATGAACTTACTAGCATTTAATGACTTTTTTCTTAGAATTGTATTTCTTACATAAATACATCACTGGATGTATTTATGTCAGATTGATATTAGATGTAGTGCAGGAGTGCTTCAGCTTTCTCAGCCAGGCGACCCGAATGAAAAATTTTGCTCAGCTCTGTGGCCCAGTTTCAAGAACTCTAGTCTTACCCACCAGGGGACCCAGGCTCATTAAAACATTCTCAAGCTTTAGTCCTGTGGGAGCCCACCAGAAACTACCTAGCCATTTTGGATCCTGACCAACAGTTCAAGAAACCCCAACTAAGATCTACTACACTGACTGTGGAAAATACTAGGGCCACCTGCTCTTTCCATGAAATGGGACTAGCCGGTAGAATCTATGATCCCTTATTTATTTATTTCATTACATCCAAAATGATCACAAACTGAAGATGCTGATGAAGCCCATGCAGACTATGGATTATGGCAAAAGAAGCGCAGCAACAGAAAATGAGGGAGGAGGATATTGAAATAATTCTATCGAAGGTTAAGGAGGTAAACTGTCATTATGTGGACTAACTAAAAACATTCAGCACCTTGATCTGGTAATTTACCAGAAAATTACGTAATATTAAAATACTACTAACGCACGCACGCCAATATTTTGTGATTTTTTAAAGCTATAATATGCCTATAGATAGATGTCATTAATTCATTTCACCCGCGTTTTATCCAATATTAATTAATGATTATATTTGATTGACCCAAATCCACCCACACTGTGGTTATCTGCAGACCGCAGCTGAAACCGCGATCCTCACAGCTCTAATTCACACCTACACTGACCAAACAAACTGACATTCACTCATAGAAAACAACACATATATACACAGGGAAACAACTAGGCGCAAGTGAATTCGATGGACAATTAACACACGATTGGCTAAGTGTCTAACAGGACACAGGTGGAGAACTTAACTAATCACAGGGTAACGAGACAAGACCGGAACAAAGGAAAACAGGGAACACTAGAAACCTTACTTCAGAACTTCAGAACACAACAGTAAAGTAAAATTTAAGTACAACATAGAAAACAGGAAGCAATAAATGACACTACAAACTAAAACACAAGGAGATTATCCTTAGCCTGGTAAACCCTCCCTCCGGAAATCTCATTTCCATTCGATATCAGGAAGGAGTCTGGCATGAACGCCCATTCTGCAATATTGGGGAGTTTCCAGCGAAATCAGGACCTAACCGCGCCTATCAGCGTCGTCGCTCATCGTTCTGTGATTGACAGCTTACGTAGGCCAATCAGGTGGCGAGTTCGAGTGAGCCCGAATGAAGCCGAGTGCAGCCTGAGAGCCGCCGACAAAGGACGAACGGCAGCCATTGTTTTTTGTCCGAGTGCCGTCACTTCTTAGTTTCGTTCTTAAAACGGTCTCAAACTTCTTTTTTGAGGCACGGAATTTACTATTAACATATCGTTTGGATAGACTTTAGTTGTTTAACTTCATATATGTGGTCAGTTAATCATGACAGAGCCTATTTAAAAATATAAATTTAGAGAACCGGCAGGGGCGGGGAGTGACACGCATGTATCCCAATAAGGCAACCTATTTTCGGCACGGCCGTCCCAAAAGTCCCGTTGCGTCACATAGTCTGGAGCTCGTCAAAATGAACTGCTGATTGGCTTAAGGGGCTAAAACGATCATTGGTTGAAGGGGTTGTCAGTCAACGGTATTACTCCCGCCCAACTCCAGCCCACAGCCAATATTGCAGAATGAGCAATCATGCCAGACTCCTTCCTGAAATCGAATGGAAATGAGATTTCCGGAGGGAGGGTTTACCAGGCTAGATTATCCTGGCACATACGATGAAGTATAAATCAGTCTTAACACATAATACTCTTTGAAAAAGGGGTAAATATAGGCTGTTCACAGGGAACCCACTACATCTTCCCCTGCTAAACCCCACTGTCCCCGCAATAAATTAAAAACCTGACACTAAACAAATAGACAATGACAAAAAAGAAACAAAACAAATCAAAACAAAACAAAACATGACACAAGTATTAACAGGTAAAACTTCACACTCCTATAGCTGCTGACTGGGTTTCACGTGACGCCACTCACCAGCTTCTTATTACGGGCATATCATAGGTGAACACTCAGTGAAAATAGCAGATCTACAAGCTTACAACGCATCGGTATGGGCTTGTCAATAGGCTATTTTCAGCAAAGAGATTTGGTGCAGAGGGAAAAAAGGAGATGACCAATAGACCTTTGGGGGACCCCAGTCCACTAAGTATATAACGTTAAAGTCCAGACCCTTCCAGGGGGAAGTTGCAGTGGACAACAGCAGCGTACATACAGGCTGGAAATGAAGTGGTGGAGGCAGCATTCCTGGACCCCTGACTACACTGACTTCAGGAGCTGCAAGTCTTCTCTCCTGTTGCAAAAACCTCTAACCCCCTGACTACCTGTCTTCAAAGTCTTCATTGCTTCTCTGCTGGTGTGATTGCATGTGACATAAACACTCTTGGTTTTGGTCTTAGGTTATCTTAAAAATTGCTGCTAGGCTACTTTCCAAATCCCACACTATCACTTTACACCTTACTCAATACAGTATGTCGCAAAGCAGCATGCTTGTAGAGTTGCTATTTGATATTGTTTGAACATTTCTGGATAATATAACAAAATGTATAGGCTAGTAAACGTTATTCCATTACATATACAAGCAACCAATGTGTCTGAGGAGAAAAGGCATAATTTGGATTTGACCAAGTTATTCTATTGCATATTGTACATGCCGATCTTCTTATTTTTTTATTCAAAGTAAGTAACGTTATTCCATTGCACATGCAATCTTGCTAACAAGTGTTGGCATAATAAAATGGCATTATTTTATATTTAAGTTAATTTACTTTGAGTAACAAAAGTAAAAGTACTCCAGTCCTTGTGAGTACTTTTACTCGAAATGTAGCCTTTATAGGGTGCTCACAGAGATCTACAAGCTCACAGAGCTTGTAGATCTGCTTTTTTTCAAAAGGTTTTTATACATTTGAAAACTTGAAATGGGACATTCTGCATAATGAGTACTTTTACTTTTGATACGAGTGCATTTTATACTTTTACACTTTTACTTAGGCACGGCGGCCATTTATGCACATAAACATTCTGTACTCACTCACAATAGATGTCCCTCCAACGTCCAAACATCTCCTAAATTCATCATTTCTAGTTGAAAACATGCTATTTTCTGTCTCATCATAAATCCTGTTTACTTTCCGACCCCTTCTAGTGTTGCCATGTATTCTGTGAGAGCAATAAGCAACCGGTCAATGAATATTATATGTTTATGAATTGAATACCAAGGACCTCAATGGAAACAAGACCGCAAGGACTTTTTTTGGACGGACCTTTTAGACAAAGTGTTTTAACTGTACTTTCTGCCAATAAAATATTCAATCAATCAATCAATCAATACTGTAAGGGCAGGTTTTCGCAAATGTTTGCTTTTTACATAGACTTTACCTAATACCTGGCAACCCTCTCTCTCTCTCTCTCTCTCTCTCTCTCTCTCCCTCTCGCACACGCACACACACACACACACACACACACACACACACACACACTGTCTCACAGACAAGTCGCGACGCACGCAGTGCGCATACACAGTGATTATGGGTAGCTAGCTCAGCTGTGTGACCCCCCCCCCCCCCCCCCCCCCCCCCTCCACCAGCCAGCGCGGCGCAGCGCTGCGCGCAGTTAAACCCGTCCAGTGACCTCGTCGTCGCCACTCGCCACACAAATATAAATAAATACATTTGGGACGTCTCTGTTACGGCGTAACCCCCCTCTCCTGAGGCCCCCCCGCTCCGGGTGGGGGGACATCTGTCCCCTTTAGCCCCGCCTGTCAGCTGCCCTGCTGCCACCGCGGGGCGACTGATTGCCTCGTCACTCAAGGGTCCTTCTGGTCTATCGACACGGTCACAACTTTTTTCTGTTCTGGCCCCACAGTGGTGGAATGAACTTCCCACTGAAGTCAGGACAGCAGAGTCACTGCCTAGCTCTGGTTCAGAGCGTTAGTGAGTTCCCTCTAACGCTCTGGAAGACCCCTCGCTCTGCGCATGTACAAGGAATTCCACTGTCCTGCCAGCGTTCAACTATAGTGAAAATAAACAAAACCATTTCGCTAATCACCGAAGCAAAGGCTGTGTTGTGTTGTTGAAAGTCTATTCTCGGAATGCGCAAGCCTCTCAGCACCCCACCTACTCTGTAAAATACACTTTTTTGGGCAGAAAATAAAATATGTCAGCGAAACTGAAATTATTCGTATTTACTCCACAGTGCCCTCTACATTTTGGTTAATGGTAAGTTCAAATCCCCCAGATCGGTAGAGGCACTGTGGAGTAAATACAAATAATGTCCGTCTAGTTGAACGCTGGCAGGACAGTGGAATTCCTTGTACATGCGCAGAGCGAGGGGTCTTCCAGAGCGTTAGAGGGAACTCACTAACGCTCTGAACCAGAGCTAAGTCACTGCCCATCTTTTGCCGCAGGCTGAAAACCCACCTCTTCAGGAAACACTACCCTTCCTCTTTGTCTGGCTTACTTGTTGTTAACTAGTTGTACAACTCTTGTTTTATTGTTGTACTGTTTTATTGGATCTTGTTTAGTCGATACACTTTTTGTATTAGCTCGTGCTCATTTGATTTTGCTATTTTGTCTCATCTGTTTAAGAAAGTAGGTAGCTGATATATAGCACTTTTACCTTAGCGCTAGGTAGGCTATACTCTTGGTTGCTTGTTTTTGCAGGAAATGCACTTAAGACTTCTGGTGATTGGTAGTTTCGTTCCCTACCTATTGTATGTTGAATGCACTTATTGTAAGTCGCTTTGGATAAAAGCGTCTGCTAAATGACTGTAATGTAATGTAATGTAATGTTGAGAACAGCACAATGGCTACTTGCAGAATTGTTGAGAACATGCAAGTAGCCATAGTGCTGTTCAGTTCTCAATAATTCTGCAAGTAGCAATGGTGCTGTTCAGAACAGCACTATGGCTACTTGCAGCACTGTTGAGAACCGCTCATCCGATCGGCTTCACACTCGACACGGCACTCCCATGGGTTCCCAGTACAGCAGTACACCCGACAAGTGTGAATGGATGATCGGTTCTCAAGATAGGACAGACAGACAGACAGACAGACAGGCACACACACAGACACACACACACACGCATGCGCACACGCACACGCACGCGCACACGCACGCGCGCACGCGCACGCACGCACGCACGCACGCACGCACGCACGCACGCACGCACGCACGCACGCACGCACGCACACACACACACACACACACACACACACACACACACACGCACACACGCAGACAAATCATTCATTTAGCGTTCATGTTTGCACGGTTCTGGTGAACAAGACCCTCCACATTCAGTCCACTGGGCAAACATGGTGATTGAGTGGTCCTCTGTGTGATGATTTGCAGAGCCAAAACCGCCGCGGGATTTCCTGGCTCCATGCCAAGAATGGGGACAACAGGTCAGCGGTACCAGCCACATGGTGCAGCAGCTCGGGGCCCTGAGACCTCGGGCTCCCTGGTATATCCACCCGGCTGAAGACGCCACCGCCCAGAGGAGCCCTTTGCAGGAAGTCTCGGATAATTTAATGTTGTGCGGCTCCCAGACTCTGGGCCCGTCTTGACTGATTGTGCAATGGAAATGGAAGATTTATCACTCCTGCAGGAGTCGCTAATCACGGGAGACGAGAGGATGAGGGGGAATGGCGGGTGGTGGACGGACGCTGGAGAGGATGAGCAGAGGGCCGTGCCGGTGACTCTCGCTGACCACATCCGACTGCGTACGCGCTGGAGCTCGACTTGCCAGACTTGTTCTGTTACCCCGGGGTACTCGGGCTGACACGCAAGCTTGCACGCATGCAGGCATGCACACACAGATGCGCGGGCCAACCTGCTTACACACACACATGTGCTGGTCTCTCACTTTCACACACACACACACACACACACACACACACACACACACACACACACACACACACACGACACACACACACACACACACACACACACACACACACACACACACACACACACACACACACACACACACACACACACACACACACACACACCCTTGTAGGCCTCCCTCAACACAACGGCCGTCTTGGGAGGATGTGCGGAAGACATCGCACATTTCCTCCTCTCGTCTCCGCTGTTCAGAGGTCTCTGTCTCGCACGTGTAAGAGGCTAAAAACAGGAGACAAAAAGGGCAAAAAAAAGAGGAGGAATAGATTTGCAGGTGGCCTAAAATAACAATAAGGATGAAAAGAAAGAAAGGATGTGTGTCCATGTCTCTTGATCCCTTCTCTCAGTCTCGGCAAGCTACGGGGGTTGTGGGGGGGAGGGGGGGGGGGGTGAGAGGAGATAAGCGCAGACAAGAAGGGCAGGGGGGGAAAAGGAGAACAGTCTTGTTACATTAAGTTTCTCTGGGGTCCGTTTCATTTGACGAAACGCAGAGTGCTTCATCCTCTCTTCTGCTTGGCAGTCCTCATGCTATAGGTGAAACGGACATGTCTGGGACAGATCCTTTAGTGTCAGATCCGAAAAGACAAGACCCAACAGTAGACAGAGCGAAAGCACCTTATGAAATGTACAGAAAGCAGGACTGACATTTCTCATCAAGTGGCCCAAAGGTCTTGCAGTGCGCTGACCTTAGCTGTGGGTTTGGACTGATGTTATATGACTCTGCTGCACTGCAGACTGCACCTTCTATCTCTTTTTACCATGTCAGCTGACATAGTCTGTTGCATTTGACGGATATGACCTAAGCTGAGGTTATCAGTAGAAGTCATTGATCATTTTTTATTTTTGTATTTTTTGGAACCACTTATAGTTTGTCTGTTCGCACATAGTAGATCTATGAAACTTTTGAACATTTTGAAAAAATATATCATCTTTTTTACCTTTAATGACATGCCCAAATTAGGGACATCAGGGTTATTGTGGTTGATCTGTTACAGTCCATTCACAAAGACCCACTTTAGACATGCACACCACCCCTGCTGTGAGTAGACTAGACAGTGGCCCTGCATGCTCCCCTCTGCCACGTCATCACATTATGATGTTATCTTAACTCTCTTTATCTTATTATTTTCACAGCGGTGTGCTTCTGTATCAGTGTGTCAGGCTTGTAGAAAGGGAGAGGACGGGGTCTTTGATCTGACCTGTGAGCTGCTGTCTCAGTAAACAATAACAGCGTGCAGATGGGGCCCGCGGAGCGGAGCACAGGGGCCTGTGGAAGAAGGATACGCTTTTAATTTCACCGCTCGCTTGCTTCTTTAGAGATGACCCTCACACCTCCGGCTATCCATCAAGCGCTTTCCCGCCTATAGAGTCGAAAGCTCGGTATGAACTGAACGGCGGCTCTTCAAAATAAAAGTTCTGCCCAGGATGCGTAGTTGGTTCAATTGGTGTAAGTGCATACTTGTCATCAGTTCAAATCTGGATAATACACTATGTCATATGTCCGCCAGCTCATTTTCTGTCTACAAAGTAAAATCTGCATTCTCCTGTGTGTGTGTGTGTGTGTGTGTGTGTGTGTGTGTGTGTGTGTGTGTGTGTGTGTGTGTGTGTGTAGTGTATTATGTACTGTATTTATATGCTGTGCTTATATATTTTCTATTTATTTATTTCTTAGTGGCATAAATTTACACAGATGATCTAGGGATTACATTATGGTGAAATAAATGTTATTCTCAATTTTCTTTTCCAGTGGGTCTTTAGACCATGGCATGTGGTGTTAAGTATTTTTGAATTCTTTTGGGTGACTGACTCTATGCTTGCCACATATTTTGATTAATGCCATTATATCCAGATGAATGATTCATGACTGGAAACGTTCTTAAATGGTAACAGTGCGGCACAGCTGCCCGTGCAGCCGCAAGTGGCATTTCTCCACCAATGCAACATTTTTAGCGTAGAGCTGGTGTTCCGTGGTTTTGGTCGGGAGCCCCCGTCCACTTAAATGCAACGCTTGGCCGGCGTCTCGGGGCAAAGCTGTGCTTTGAGTGGCAATATCTTCCGTGTGCCGAAAGCCTGGTCTTGAGGATATTGCTGTTGAGGGGTGAAGTCACCAACTGCGCCATGCTCTGACAAATGTTTTCTTATAACTGTAACTATTGAGCTTTACCCACAAAACAAATGGTTGTATTCACTCAGTCAGTACGGAGCTGGGAGTTAACTCAAGAATGTTTCCTGCTGCTGAAATCTGCTTTTACAATTAGGAATGAAGAGATATTGATGGGACTGTCCCCGTCCTTATTTTTGGTGGCCGCCACATACTTTTATTTTTGTGCCACTGTCAACTCACATTTGGCCAAAAGAGTGGAATTGCTGTATTCTTAGAACTCAGTGTTGCATGAACTTCACAGCACTCAGACACTTTCGAAAGTCCCAGGAGCCAATCAATCTACACTGAATCAATAAAAACGTAACAAGATGTACAAGATTAATGAGAGGGTAAGAAAATATGGTTTCTCGACCATCATTTACCTTGATAAGTGAAAGGGGAACCTGCAATTTTGACCTACTCTGGAGTCTTGGCAACAGCGCACTGTCCCCCATTCACTCACCAATACCTTCAAATTAAATGTAATCCATAAATTTGGCCACCCGGTGCCTTTTGAAGGAACCTCTGTGGTGAAAGAACAACATTCCAGGTTCATTGGTTTACACTGCTGATATTAATACTGTCATTACTATTGGACATGGTTTATTTTGACTACTATTACTGCTAATACAATAATAGCCCCTAATAGAGACTGAGTGTAGGGGGGAAACGGGGAAGGGATCTCCGCCAAGTTATTCCACCCCCAGCAGCTGCAACGGGGGCCCAGAGGGGTCAGCCGTACAGTAACACTTGACCCCTACCCTGTGTGTGTGTGTGTGTGTGTGTGTGTGTGTGTGTGTGTGTGTGTGTGTGTGTGTAAGACGCCCCCCACCTCCTCTGCCCCGGCAGACCAGCAGAGAGGGCAGTAACCTCCAAAGGCTTTGTTTGGCTGGCCCGGGCCCGAGCATAGGCCCGCCATTGTAAGAGCCGGGACTTCTATGCTCTTTCTCTTGTTTTCTTTGGGAAGCAGGAAATTGGATGACTGGCTACCTGCTACAACAACATCCTGTACTTGAGAAGCCGTCTTTTCACCCATACCCACCTATTATTTCCCCTTTCCATCATACGCAAGTGGTCAGCCAGCTAGCTGTTTTCTCTCTCTCTCTCTCTTTCCCTCTCCCTCTCCCTCTCTCTCAATCCCTCTCTCTCTCTCAAACCCCCCCCCCCCCCCTGGTCCTGGGGGCCCCATGCGTGGGTTTGTCTAGGTTCCACTCAGGTTGAGATCAAATTGGCCCCATCCAGATGCTTCCGTTGAAAATAGCGCGTGGGGGCCAAATAGTTCGCCTTTGGAGCACGACTCCACCTTGTCAGGTTAATGGCCCTTTGTGGGCTGATCGCAACAACAGCGATGGTGTGCAAAGTGAATGTGCCTATTCAAGCTCACACTCACTCATGTCTACTCATAGCGCTGTCAGTGCACGTCGGGTCAATTTAGCCCAATTGGAGTGATCTGCGCCGGGTTTAAAGCACACCACTTGCCACTATGAAAACATCCTTAAGGATTATTATGATCCCATCGCCGGGATGTCGGTGGGCGTTGATTAAAAGAGCTGATTCAGATCTGGATGGATATCCCACCTCACTGTGACTTAACAGAGATTATTAAGCTAACGTCACTGGAAGGGATTTTCTGTGACTTTATATTTTACAGGCATAAATTTACAGCACAAGGACACATGTGGGAGTGATGAGTATACCACACAGTTTTGCTCTTGGACGCACAAGGATGCATGGACACACACGTGCATACCACACACACACACACAAGCACTCGCAGACACGCACGCAGACACACACACACACACGCACGCGCACTCGCAGACACGCACGCAGACACACACACACACACGCACTCGCGCGCGCGCGCACACACACACACACACACACACACACACACACACACACACACACACACACACACACACACACACACACACAATTTATAGTTTTTGATTTCAGCTACTGATGAAAGCAGAATATCCTTCTGTGGGCAGAAACCCAGTGGTCATTTGTCTCCCCAACCTTGGAGATTGTAGTCATAAAGTCTGACCAAAACATCTGCACATGACAAACACATGAGCCAAGACTGCAGATTTACCTACTGTCAAATCATAACTCAGTTGTTGTGCGTGGAAGAAATTATCAAGATATTTCCCCCATTTTGCGACAGATGATTTATTCTTTTTTTTGTTGCAGTTTTCAATAGGTAACATCTGTGTTGTATCATTAGCATTCAAAATGTAGAAAAAATATTACAAAAAACACTTGTTTGACAGAAAAACGATATTATATGGAGAAAAAAAACCCTGACAACATGAAAAAAAAAAGTCAGATTTTGGAGGCACTTATGGTTTGGCAACAGTGGTGCAGTTTGAGTTTTCGCAGGTGGTTGTAGTCAAGCGTCAAAGGCTGTGATTACGATATGGGAACTGAAGGAGATGTACTCAAACATAATCACATCACTGGCCTGATATGTCATCGCTGGCCTAAAAGCTATTGCATGGAATTTGTCATTGCTCTGCAACACTCTGAGTAGAGGCTTGCCAATATAGCAAGCTATCGCCTCTAATCTGAGACCACAGTCGATGCAGCGAGAGCTGGGTTTTCAAACATAGCATTTGTCATTGGTGTGTCAGAATGGACTTCAGCGTGGACATTAATCAGCTGAGCCCTACAGTATGTACAACCGAAAAACACAAAAGGAGTTGCCAAATTTCTTTACTGGCAAAAAAAAAAAAAGTCTCTAAAATTATTCAGTCCTTGCTGCCAACTTTCCAAATGAGGTGACTGGACGTCACGTTGTACTGCATGGGTCGTCCAGTTGACATTAGCAGACCCCTGCTTCCTTTAGCCTGACAAGGCCATTCGGACCTCCGGAGCTCTCTCTCTCATCTTTTATAAATGCTGGTCTCTTGAGGCTCCATCACCCCCCCGACCCATGCTGCTCACTCTGAGCTGGGTGAGGCAGCAGAGTCCATGTCATCATTCTCCAGGTCATTGGGTGAGGCCGACTGCCCTCCTTTCACTCTCTTCCACTTCATCCTCCTGTTCTGGAACCACACTTTCACCTGGGGGAGACAAACAGAGGTGTCATTACCGTGGAGCATTAGTGTCATTCATGCTAGCTTGGACTTAACCCATTAAGACCTGAGGCCGATCCTACAAATGCCTTCTAAATCAGACTTTTCTTCTCAATTCTCAAACTTTTTTCAGGACCCCCAAATTGATACTGTGTGTGCTGCAGCGGACCCCCCATCATATTTTTTTTTGTGCCAGGGATCCCCAGAAGAGAAGATTTGTAAAATTCTAAATGATTCAAGATTTTTAAAAAATGTTCATAAATATACAAGCTCAAAGTGACGCACCGTGAGCTTGTAGATCTGCTGTTTTTGAAAACCACTGTTCTAAACCACTGTTCTAAATCCTACGAGTGTTTTGAAAAACCTCTGTTGCTATATATAGCTAAAATCTAAAATGACACAAATGCTTTCCGGGCATTTTAAAACACAGATCGATTTGACAAGTCTAGCTGAAAATAATCCCTGGAAACTAAATTAGAAAGGGTAAGATGTCTTAACCGCCCAGTGATGTTTAGCCAACAATGACTCACAACATCTAAAAATAAAGCCATTAAAGGGAAAATTGTCTATGTTCATGCACGGCCAAAGCTGACCAAAGATGTGAATAGACAATGACATATGTATTGACATCGGTATGGCCCTTTAAGCTTCTTCTCCGCTGTTCCCACTCTTGACTCAGTATGTGAAACAGCTGCCTTAGAAGAAAACATCATATAAGCCTACCACACATCGAGATTAAACAATTGTTGATCGCACAGTAACACATTACTTCTGTCTGGCCAAGTATCTTGTGTCCTCATCTAAATTTCTCTAATCACTTTTTGTTCCTGTGTACTTTGGAATTAAAATGTACCGTATGGTCAGCAGAAACGCAGACTCATCATCACCCCCTCCCCACAAATGTCACAACTCAGCATATTAATCAGCTTGCTCTGTCTTTTGCCTTGCACTGTAAGTAGCCTGAGTACAGGCGATACAAAGCATTGGGGTTTGGCTCACACATCTCTCCCAAATGCAGTCAGAGAGTATCGTATGGACAGTAAGTCGCGGTAGTTAACAATCAGGATGTCAGCCTACACAGGATGTAGCCTTGACTTATAGTAGATCGCGCTCAGCTGTATCACTGCACTGTTCTGAAATGGCAAGATGACATCATTCCCGCATTGCTTAGCCAAGAATAGCAACAAAAAAACACACACATATGCACGCACGCATGCACACACGCCCACACGCACGCACGCACGCTGGCACGCACACACACACACACACACACACACAGATGCAAGACCGCAAGGAGGTTTTGGTCAGAAAGGGGAGACTGCAGAATAACTGAATTGTGCACGTTTGTTATGTGCCTGGAAGAGGTAACTGTTGCTCGTGATGGCATGCACTGTACAAATAGAACGCATTAATAAGGCCTGAGCAAGAGCTACATAACATATGGCGTAGCCACGAACACTGATTGAATCCTTATGTCAGATATCATAAAATGTCTTGTGTCTTTAGTAAAGTGGAGTTGGCACAGTATGTCACTCCAGTGAGCGGAAATATAGCTGTTCCAAAGCTCTTATTCAGGCCTTCTGAAAGTAGAAATCACTAATATGATAAGAAGTGGAAATCATGAATGTGTTCTGAACTAGATATCATGAACGTGTCATTATAGAAGTAATATGTGTTATGTTTAATAAAATAAATTCATAAAAGTATGAACTAGAAATCATAAATGTGTTTCTGAACTAGAAATAATGTAGGATTTATGATGTAAAAATCATCATGTGTTATGAAATAAAAATCATGAAAGTGTTATGAATTGGATAAAGGTGTTGTGAACTAAAAAATATCAATGTTATGAAGTATAAATCATGTAAAAAGTGAAAAGCCTAATTTTCAGGGTGTTGACAACTTGAGTAAGACTGTCTAAACTGACTATAAACTACTGTAAACATACACGACGGGGGGACATAATGAGCCTGCTGACCGGAATCTGCTTGGTTACTGTAGCTCAGTGGACCTCTGCTCAGTGGACCTCTGCGCATCCCCTTAAATGTTCCCCGAAGAGACACTGCCTGCAGGACGTGGATTAATGTCCTCTTACACTATTTATAATTGTCTCCCTGTCTCTGATTTTGTCCGCTCAACGAGACTGGCTGAAGAAATGGCATTGTGCCAAGACATGTCGGATGATTCAGGAAAAGTTTCCGAGTTGCAGTGAGACCCCTGAGCCCTGAGTTAAGCTGGGAGCTGGCTAGGGGGTCAGTGTGTGTGTGTGTGTGTGTGTGTGTGTGTGTGTGTGTGTGCGTGCGTGCGTGCGTGCGTGCGTGCGTGCGTGCGTGCGTGCGTGTGCGTGTGCGTGTACGTGTGTGTGTGTGATCCAGGGGTCTGGTAAATACATCTAGAGGCAGGCTACAGGCTGTGTGGTCACTGTGGCAGTATGGCCTCATTAGGAGGAGTTGGGACAGTGTGCCTGGGGAGGAGGTCAGGACCACAGACAGACAGACCGGGGTCTCAGCCAGGCCATCTACAAATGTCTGACCTGTCTCACCAGCACTGTATCCCCCCGCCCACTCACACCGTCAAATGGACCCAGAATGTTCCCCAAATTAACATTGAGGATTGCACCGTGCACTGCACTAAAGCTACATGTGAATTTTCCCGGAATAAAAGGATAGGAAAGAACATAACTATATATTTTACATATATATATGTATAATTTATTTTTCCAGATTGAGCGCACTCTATAAACCTTGTCTCTTATCTGGAGATTATACTGTGTAGTACTAGTGTGTACTGATCAGAGATCAGTAACTGAAGTGTACAAATTTACACTAGAAAAGGACACAGACTTTCTAGGTGAAATCATCAAGTAAGATCATTTTAACATTAATGTTTTGAAGTCTGTCTGCCAACATTAGTGCATTATCACAAATATACACGAAGACACATATATTCTTTGTATGAACATATTGTAATAAATATAGAAATAAGGGGATAGCGTTCCAAATACAACTGTAGTAGGTGTGTACGGTATAATACCATCCTAACATTGTATTACCATATGTATATTACCATGTGTAGAAACACCTTCATGACCAGGTATATTGTACATCTTAAATAAAAAAGTGTTTGATACATTTTCCGATCAAACGGTATCCGCCAAAGTAGGGGTTTCCCTGAATAAATGCTTAAGGTTAAACGTACCCCTTAAAAATGTGACAATAACAGCAGGATAAGAAGAAGAATACAATTTTTCTTTCTTTCTTTCTTTCTTTCTCCATCTTTTTTTAATTTATTTATTTTTTACAAGGGAAGGAAAAATACCCTCATGGGTCTGTAACTCATTTGGTTCCATTTGTACGCTCTCAGATTTAAATGAACACTGAGGATTTTACAGAGTTGATTCGGGTCCCAGAGATGAAAATCATCAGATGGGGTTCCGTGGCCTAATGCATATCAAACTGGGGGTCCTTGAAATTGAACGGTTTGAGAATCACTCTACTGTAGATGCTGACTTGATAACACACTGTAATGGATACTTCATTGCGGGGGAATGAGTTTCAATGTAAATTTGTAGCATAGTACTTTTCAACTGTAAAAAATACATATAAATAAATATATATATAAAATGTGGGTAGTATACCTAAACAAAATAAAAATAAAAGCACAGTTATTTGTTAATTTATTAGAAAAGGATCCCCATTTGCTGATGCCATAGCGTCCCTATTCTGGGGAAAACATTCAGTGAAAATAGCCTTATCTACAAGCTCACAATGTGTTCCATTGCAAATCTTTATATATATTTTTTTAAACTAAAATCTTTGCTTCCGTGGGTCCCTGGAACATATTTTGAGATAGGGCCTGTGGCCAAATACATATCATTTTGGGGGTCCTTGACATGAAAAAGCTTTGAGCACCACTGATATAGCAACATAAGTTTTTCAGAAAACTGTTAGGATTTAGTAGACATTCTTTAGAATCGGCCTCAGGTCTTAATAGGTTAAGAAGTGTTTTTGTTCATTACGAGGGCACATGCATCTGGGTGGGTAAACTGCACCTGTCTCTCTGTGAGGTCCAAGTTGACAGCGATCTCGTAGCGACGGAGCCGGGTCAGGTAGTTATGGTGGGTGAACTCTGCTTCCAGCTCCCTTAGCTGCTCCTTGGTGAAGGCTGTACGTTCCTTCCTCGCCTTGCAGCTGGAGTCCACTTTGAAGCTGCTGTCCTGGATGTCTAGAAGACACGGGGAAGAAGCAAAAACAAACCACAATGTTAAACCAAAAGTTGAACTTTTCGCACTCCTTGTATGTAAACGTAAGCTGGAATATGTGCTGGAAACTCTGACACTTTGTCCTTGTTTTGATTTGTGTATTTATTGTATCTTGTCTGTTTTCAGATCTACCACAGTGAAGCCATTTGTGAATTTCCACGTGTGGAGGATTTTCTGTTCAATTACATTTTGTGTAATGCAATTGTGTTTTTTTGTTTCTTTCCCGTCATACAACGGTGCACTCCCCTAGGCATTTGCTTTAAGCATGGAATTTTTCTAACTGGTCAACTTTCCTGGCAACATTAGGATGAAAATAATCTGGAGAAGACATTGGAAATATACAGAGTTAATGCTGAACACTTTTTTCTCAGTGTTGTTCTAGGTGTTGCTTTTTCATGTGGCATATATTCCCAAAAAGGGAGAACTATGAAAGCAACTGTCTAATGAGTTAAAAAAAAAAAAAAACGCCACACATTATAAAAGCTTGTGTTTAGAGTTTCACCTCTGTCAACAGGACAGACTAATTTGTAACACTGTGCCCTGTCCAACTGACACTGTTCTCTCCACTGTCACCTTGGATGACTGATCTGATTTGAATTAGCAACTCGGCCAGCTTCAAATAGTCCTATTACACTGATCTCACCTGACCTCGTCAACCACAAACCGGCACTCCAAAGAATCTAAAAGGCATTTAGTAGGAGGCCCCTCATATAGTAAACACTAAAATGACCGCTTTAAAGAGAGGCCACCCTGCTCTGCCATTATGAGATACATTCACCTGTATTTTGTGTGTCTGTGTGTGCTCGTGGGCAGGGACCATGCATGTGTTCCTGTGCATGACCCCATGCACTGTGTGCGTGTCTGTGCGTATTTCGGTGTGTGTGTTTGCGCGTGTGTGTAAGTGTGTGTGCGCGGGCATGTGTTTGTGTGTGTGTGTGTGTGTGTGTGTGTGTGTGTATGCGTGTGTGTGTGTGTGTGTGTGTGTGTGTGTGTGTGTGTGTGTGTGTGTGTATGTGTGAATATGTGTGTGAACATAGATCAGTAGGGGCCACCAAACCAGCCCACAGAGGGACTGAGTTAGAGAAGGAATGCAGCGGAACATCGTTAAAGCCCCCAACAAAAGAACAAAGGCGCGGATGTGTCCGGCTTGGAGCGTTCTGTGCGTGTGTGTGTGTGTGTGTGTGTGTCTGGGAAGGTTTCCCCTGGACGGCCGAGGGTAGACAACTACTAACTCATCAGCACCTGACAGCACGGACCCAGAACTCACATATTTGCACCATGCCGTGGTGCTTTGTTAGGGCACAGCAGTGAATTACGTAAATAATTTACAGCAATCAATCTTTTATTTATTTCTGGATTGGAGCTTATTGTGGAAATGTTCTAATTTTGTAATCTCGTACACAACCAGAGCTTTGATAGTCCACATACAATGGGGCCATGATGCAGTTTCTTGGTAAAGATTTAGACATTTCTGTGCCCGTGTATTTCACAGCTTGTGGCAGAATACAGAACTCTTATTATGAATATAAATGAAGGCCATTTCATATGACAGTCTGTAAAATCTCTCCTGTGAATTAGAGGGAATGAGTTTTAGGTAATAATTGAGCATTGGTAGCGACACAAGCAGCTGACGTAATCACCAGAAAATGGTTCTAATTTGTCAAAGTGAGAAGTTTTGCTTCACGCTTGCCAGAGTGCCGGGCCAGACTGTGAAATGGACTGCAGGGCCTGGTCCAGATGTGACTGCATGGCAGATCCAGACATGTGTGCATGTGTGTATGTGTGTGTGTGTGTGTGTGTATATGCACGTGCAAGTGTGGTGTATGTTTGATTGCGTGCACATATATGCGTGTGCGCTCATATGTGTATGTGTGTGCACGTGCATGCTTGATGTGTGCACCTGATAATGTGCGCGTGATCATGACTCGGAGGACGAGAATGAGCGAGTGTACCTGTGGCCCACCTCTCGCATCGAGAAAGCGGTATTAGCATCTTTTTAAGTGCCATTAATGACAGCGTGTTCTAAGTGTGTCGGCCTGATGCTGGCCTGCATGGCCTGGCCTGGCCTGGCCTGGCCTGGAACCGTGTTGAGCGGGGTGTAGTCAGCCGAACACCTGGCAGGACTGATTTAGTGGGTGCACACACAGTCACCGAATCCCGCTAAACAGGCCCCCAATAAATATCCTGCACAGCCAGGGCCCGTAAAACTCGCAGGGACCAAACTCCTGCGCCCAGCAGGGGTCCCAAAGACAAACAGCATTTGGTGCTTTCTGGGTAGATGGTGCAAAAGCAGTTTGTCTTCATCAAGGCTGAATTAAGGCTCTTGTAAAGTAGTGATTGCTTTAGAGCAAAAACCCCAGGTGAAAATTGGCATTTGATTGATCATTTGTTCATGTTTAAAAGCAGGAGAGAGGCTTTCCACAGGGTTTGTGTATTTTAAGCACATAGGAAAATGGATTTAAAAAAAAAAAAAAATGTATATGAAAGTGATACTAGATTTGTGTTTCATTGTAAAACACCATATTCAGGGTAAATTGACCATATTGTGTTTATCAGGTTTGGCTTGACCAGAGTGGAAATAGTTACAGTATATCACATAGGATTGATAATTTGTCATTATACATTTATTTTAATCAACATTACAATGATTGTAGTGGAATATATGCTAACTGTCAATATCTGTCAATAATGCCTTCACCTTTTTCTTAAAGATAGATATGGTAATTTAATTCACATTCAATGAACACATTCTTCTCAGGTCGAAACGTTTGGAAAAACGAGAAGAAGTGCGCCTCATTACCATATCGGCACATATACATGCATGCACGCACACACGTACGCACGCATGTGCACACACACAAACACATTCAAACACACGCGCACATACATAACATGCACACACACATCCGAACTGTATAGCAGCTTTGTCTGTAGCATGGATGCCTCCAGGACATTTTCCCAATACATGCTTTTCTACCAAGCAGCACCAATACAGCTCTGAAAGGCCCCTTCTAAAAACCCAGAGTGGATGTAGTGGTCAGACATGGTGCATGCGCTCACTGGGAGATTGTGTTACGGCTTAACGACAGGAAAATGTCAATGGATAAGAATGCAAAAAGTGGGCTTGCAGGCAGGAGTGATTTTACCAGACGTGGTCTGGCATGTTTTTCACCGTAGTGACTGGAGGTTACAATAAGGTAAGGAGGAGAGGAGAGGAGAGGAGAGGAGAGGAGAGGAAAGGAGAGCAGAGCAGAGCCCTGGCCTCCCACTCCCTACAATGAACTCTGAAAGCCTGTGTCTGCTGCAGGCCTGACTGAAATACTATTGTGCAAGAAGTTGTTTATTCCAATTAGAACTTTCGGTGTATCAGACAACCAGGCATTTCCATACAGACATTTACTAAATGTAAGCATGTAAGCAGCTGCTCTTACCCAGAGCGACTTACAAAGTACAAGATCGGAGTAAGTGGCATGAACTCTAGTCAACAAACGTAAATAGAGCACAAAGAAAACAATTTAGGGCCACAAAAGGACAGCAACAAGGTAGGCCTATCAAAACGTAACTGCAATTAAATTTAGAGGACTTGTCCTTTGATTGACCGTTTCCCTGACACTATCCAGGCTGTAGCAGTAAACCCCATCTGGTCGTCCAAAAGGGCTAAGTCTAAGACA
Organism: Gymnoscopelus microlampas; assembly: GCF_963454915.1. Lineage (NCBI taxonomy): Eukaryota > Metazoa > Chordata > Actinopteri > Myctophiformes > Myctophidae > Gymnoscopelus > Gymnoscopelus microlampas. The sequence continues at coordinate 30,014,076 of NC_139951.1, read as the reverse complement.
AACACTAAAAAATAAATAAATTGGTGAATAATGAGTGCTCTTTTGGCCTCCTGGAATAAACCTAATTTCACCACATTTATTTAAATCACCTCACAAACCTCCTTTCATTGGTTACAGTAGTATGTGGAATGAATCACTCATTTATTCTACTGTAGCTCAGGACAAACTGTCCTGCAGAAGTCAATTCTATCAATCGCTTTGGCTGTCTGGGTGAGCTACATAATACAGAACCAGTCAGGGCAACGGGATTTACTCATTTTTCTAGATTCTCGTTTTTGAACAGACCCACTAGCTAGAGTCTCCATGGCTGAAACCTGAATATGATGCCTGGACCAGATGTGCTGGATGTGCTGTAGTTTTATTTCCCTTCAGCCGGCATGAAATTGATCGTTTTTTAACAGTCCACCCTCAGATATTAGACAAATATAAACATCTCCTTGGGTCTTCAGCTGGCGCAGTCGGCCGTTAAATGGTGTTCGTGTGACTTTTAGGAATTAGCACTTCATGGGTATCGCTTACCAGAAATTTTGCTTTGACTTCCTATCAGTGAGTGTGAAACGTGATAAAGCGAATAAATCGCTAGATAATCCCAAAACATACTGTGCTATTCACGTCATGTTCCATGCAGGGCCGCTCATGAGAATATGCTGTTGAATGATTCATTTTAGAAGGAAAGTGCTTTCAATTGTGTAAGTGCCCTGGTACCATTTTGCTTCAGAAATAGACTTGCAATTTGTATATTATCATTTATCTATTTTGGGTCACAGGTGTTCAAAGAGGCATCTGAACAGCTCAAATCTTTGTGGAAATTAAATATAGATACGTCAATAGAATGTGTAGGATTCTGACTGTATCTTTATTCAACATCGTTAACAACAATAACCATTGTTTTATTATTGGTTACTACTGTATAATTAGTTGGTGTATGAATCAATACATTTAAAAAAAAGAATTTCTGTGAAGAGCAACCACGATTACCGTAGTAATCTTAAATGCTTGTAGTCCTCTAAGATTATTTTCCCACAGACGTTTTATTTATCACCTGCGGCATCCTGAAAGTTGTCCCGCTGCTATAAAACAATAGTCTATTTCAAAGGACGCATGGGGCGCAATGAAAAGTATGGTCACCTCATTAATCATCTGGGCCATTTGAAAGCCCTCAGACAATACGAGGATGCAACTGTCGGGTCAAGTGTGTGTTTTGAAGACCAAAAAAATCATGTCACCTACTCACCTTTCACATAGCTATCTGGTGAGAGTGCTCCTCAAGACCTTCTCACTCAGGAAACAGAGCAAGAATTTTGGACGTGCCTAATGCCCCCCCCCCTCCCAAACACACACACAAGCACACCACACCCCACGTGCACGCACACGCACGCGCACACACACACACACACACACACACACACACACACACACACACACACACACACACACACACACACACACACACACACACACACACACACACACACACACACACACACACACACACACACACACACCTATTTGCCTCACGGCGCGAGATGAATGGAGATGAATGAACTTCATCGTGAGCTCGCAAATGCTCAGCCTTTGCTCAACGTTTTATTGCACAGTGGATGTGACCTTCATTTTCAGGGTGATTTATTTAGCCCCTCGAGATGGAACAGGATGCAAATGTTTAATCTGATGTTCAGGCACAACGAGCATGAACTGGTTTTAACCTATACCAGCTGAGTAATAAAGATGTCACCATTGGCTCTTCCATGGCATGCATCCATGCCTACTTCACTTCTGCCAGCATTCATTAGAAATGGTTCAAGGTTCATTAGAAAAGGAGGAAGAAACCATTCTTCACTATGTTTTAATCCTCCTATATGTCCATTGTTTTATTTACTGTTTTCAACACATCCCAGCATCCCTTCCCTGACTCACCTGTGACATCTCTCTTCCGCTTGGAGCCCTTCTTGTCAGAGTCAGCCGAGGCCACGCTCTGGGGCGAGTACTCTCCCTCCAGACAGCCGGGCACAGCCCCTAGCAGCCTGTCCCCACCCGCGCTGTCCATCTCCACCCCAACGCCCACCACCACCCCTCCACTCCCGACTCCGGCACCCACCGCTACGGGGGCCACCGGCGGGCAGGCCTCGGGCCCCCGGGCCCCGCGCGTCTCACAGGGAGGGAATTGCCATTCGGCCCTCTGGTAACCCGCCTGGCTGTCCTGGTAGAGTCTGTCGTCACGGGGGTAGGCAGCGTGTGGCGCGGCGGGCACCAGACAGGAGCCCGAAAAGTCTGTGTAGGCCAGGAACTCAGGCTTCTGGTGCAGGGAGAAGGGGGCTTGCTGGTAGGGTGACTGGAGACCGGCTCCCCCGACCCCTGAGTGGGGGTTCCTCACACAGCCCCAGATGGGGCTGCTGGTGTGGGCGCTCCTCATGCAGCTGCTGGCTGGCTGATCCATGGCGATGCCAAATGCACGCTTCACACGCAGAGACACACACACACACACACACACACACACACTCTCACAATCTGATTGTCTCTG